>NC_064924.1:243504971-243820209 GCF_023897955.1 Schistocerca gregaria
CAGGCCACGAGCATGGTCAAGCTCCATGCACTCATGGACATGTTGGCCACCTACATCATTGATCGACCTACTGTGAAGAAACTGACGATGCAAAAACAGCACGAGAAGCTGTCCCAGGCTCTCCTCAGGGGACTGCCTTGGATCTGCACCAAGAGACGGTTGAAGAGGAGCTGTTATGTGCCAGATTCTGGGGCACAACTATAAAGCTGCACAACTGGCAGAATAAGAAGAGTCTCCCACTATACATCATCATAGTGCAAACTGCAGCACATGGTGGCGAGTTCTTCGGGCTAAGGAAGCTCTTAGGCTTTCCTGTGACTGCCAAAGCTCTCCCCCTTATCATGGATGATGAGCCCCAGTGCTTTAGGTGCCAAGCTGAGGGGCATCTGGACAAATACTACCACAACTTACTGGCACTAGCATGCACGACACTCGCACCTGCAACAGAAATGAGACGAGGTGCCAACTTGTACTCACTGTGGTGGGCCACATATGGAGAACTGGCATAGGTGTCTGGCCTTTGCTGGTGAGGACTGTGTTGAAGACAAGCTGCAAATGAAGAAGAAGTGACATCGCTGCCATAAGCACCACCATATGACAATGGAACTGAGAGGCGAGAAGACAGCTTCCACTGCCCACAGGCGATCGGAATACTGCGCTAGTGAGACTGGTGTGGGGGACCAGCCATTGGTGCTGACACAGCAGGTGCCACTAGGTCATGCTGTGACCTTCAAAGTCACCACAAAAGTGTAGAGAGCAGCTCTAAAGGCTGCCTTGTCTGCGGAGAAGGAGGAGGCCTACCACCAGCTGCAGCAATTACATGTGCAGCTCACACACAACCTCTGTGCATATACCACAGAAGAAGATATGGCACCTGCCGCTACTCCCTCACGAAGCAGCCGGCAGAGTAACGCAGAGCAGCACACACACCGAAGATGAACCCTGCCATTACGCGACTGTACAGCTCCACGCACTTGGCTACATGGCATGTCTACAAGATAACAATGAATGACCTGGGCCTTCCTCCACATCCAGTCACCACCAATGCAGCGCAGCAGGGCGCTCACACAGCTCTCACAGCAAAACACTGTGCTGCAGTACAGAATCAGACTGACCACTTTATGATGAGCAGGTGGCTATGACACAGTATCTGCTTCATGATACCCACAAACTACAAACAAAACCTACCCTTGCATGATCTGACATAGGCAGCAAGAAATCCACTACTGCTCTTGCTAAGCAGTCTGGACTATCGCAGAGGTTTTTTTCCCTTGGCACTTGCCTTCGCATTTTTTCCCCCTCTACCCTTGAAACCGCTATCCTTTGTTCATTATTCGTTCACCATCTACCTACTCAATGCAACTGTGTTAGTGGATAATCCTATCCAGAAGGACGGATAAAATTACAGCCCCATATCCTATGAAGTCCTCTGTTAGTAACTAACAAATACAGGGTGACAGTAGATCTGTTGAGATGGTCACGAAGTTGGTGTGCATGTGGAGGGGCTCCACCGTACCTTCTTAATGTGTTTAATTAGATAGCAAGCCTTAGTGCGAAGCCCCTTAAAAGTGAGGAGGGTTGTCTCAGAAGGATGTCGCTCGAGATGTTGCAGTACCCTCCTACAATCCTAAGTGGCTGTTCCATGTTTATCAACCATGGCACTGGCTAGTGGCAGAGGGGCACCTGTAGAGAGGGGAACAACAATTCCAGCAACATTGGCAATTGGGTCAGACACATCTCCCAGAACCTCATCAATGCACTGACGGGCAAAGGTGGCTGCAGATTTGCAGTTGGCTCTTCGAAGAACCTAACCTAGTAAGTACACTGTACAAATGTACACGTAGAGGTTTGTTAAATTGTTGATATACAACATGAAATATGATGTAGTGGGGTTGAGTTGCGTTGTTTGGGGGAAGAGACCAAACAGCGAGGTCATCGGTCTCATCGGATTAGGGAAGGACGGGGAAGGAAGTCTGCCGTGCCCTTTCAAAGGAACCATTCCGGCATTTGCCTGGAGCGATTTAGGGAAATCACGGAAAACCTAAATCAGGATGGCCGGACGTGGGATTGAACCGTCGTCCTCCCGAATGCGAGTCCAGTGTGCTAACCACTGCGCCACCTCGCTCGGTACAACATGAAAAGCAGCATTAACCGTATTACATACAATCTCCAAGATGCACATCCAACAATATTCACATATGAAGTAGACTAATGAATCGAAAATTTTATGTCCCACTACAAATCGTCTGCGAATTTTCAATATTTATAAATCAAATACAGAGAAAATTAACATATTGGACCCTACTTCTATTTTTAGTATATTATGTATGATAAATGTACATTATACGCACCAAGATGCTCAACTGAAAACTGTACATCGTCCAATAACACACGTTTTCAGACTTAGCCTTGCAGTTTTAGTTACTATAACCAAAAGTTGATTAAATATGGAGTGAATATAGACATCAGGGTACGCTACAGATAACCAGTTACCACAACCTTTATTTTGCACTCACATTCATTGGCTTTACCAGTTCACAAATCACCTAACCTAACTTAGACTGCAAAGCTATATTACAGATCACTGTCACCATAGCAAAGAGTTCAGAGGGGGTCTACTACCATTACCTTGTCAAAATATGACCGGGGCATCAATGTTTTACACTCCACGGAAGTCGTCGTGGAACTAAATTGCATCCCAATATGAGTAAGTTTCAATAGCAAATAATTCCAGCATTTTTTGAGTGCAAGTACAAAAAAAAAACTGAACAATGAACACAAAAGTTTATCATCTCTCTACTCAGCTATTGACGGGAAAGCCTCTGCCTACGTATTCCTAACACTAATACACAAAAGATATTGCTATCACATGAAAGTATTTGTCACAAAACAGTATTGAGACTGTGAGCACAAACGTAGATTTCACGTAAATTCTGCAAACTGTCAACATTCATCAGTTATACTAAAACCGCACACAGAATTTTTCTCCAATTAGGAATATTATGCACGTATTTTTTTACGGTGATAATTAAAACAGTTCAAAGTAAATTAGACAGGACAACTTCTCTAAAAATCATTAGACCTTCACTGTGGTTTTGAATAGTGATAGACCGCCAATTACTATTAAAAAGGGCAACAGGTTGTATTTATATTGTTTGTTAACTAAAGGCCACAGATATAAAAGTTCAACTGAAACAATACAGAACAACATTCAACACTGTCACTTACACTGGAGTCAAACACAACAGAACAATTTCAACCATGTTTTTGTTCGTGGAATACCAAAGGAATTATGGTGAAGACAGCAATGCAACAAACAACAGTATTCTCAAGGCAACCAGCACCATCGACAATGGCTAAAATATGGATAACACTGCTTACGGAACCATTAAAATACATCGAAAAAGTAATGTCTCCCAATCCTCAAACTAGTAGCCTGTGGGTTCATACCTAAAAGGTGTTTTCCAAAACTTCAAAGCTTCTGTTAATGAAACCTTCCGCGACATCATATATGTGAACAAAAATAGGTAAATGAGATCAAAATATCTCCGCGTTGTTGCCTTCCCCGCACTGGTCTGCAAACAAATGCGACATTACACTAAAATCGTGACGAGATACGACTGACGTCCACCATATAAATATACCTGTTAAAGTGAAAACTGATGCAAAGTAATAACTTACCTTTTCGTCGCTCTGTTTACTAGCTCCTCTCCTCTATCAAAGAAATAGAGAAATGCCCTTCTAAAAGCATCGAACATTATGACGCCGTTTTGAACTTGGTCAGGTTCTCACAGCTTAAGAACATGCCCAAAATGAAACAGATATATTCCAGGTTTGACAATACCAATTAACAGGCGTTTACACAAAACTCAAATATTACACATACAAGGTTCATTATAAACATAACAACATCTTCTCGCCATTTTCATACTTTCAAACATGCTTCATCTCGGAACACAGATGTACATTTGTAAGCCACCTAAGGGATTGCCTTTATTATCTCTGCGTATTTATCATTTTAAAAAAGCAGCAATATGTTTAAATAAAATTAATTATCGCAGCCTTAATGGCGCCTGGATTCTACATATAGCTTTCCAAATTCTGCTTTGTTAAATTCTGTCGATGCCATTTCCAAACAGAGGACGCTAACTTCATTGGAGGACGCTAAGGCCTTGAACACACTAGTATATTCCTTTGGTGTATCTAGCCAGTGTTTGCAGACGATAGAGCGATTTTGTGTATAGAGAGTTGAGAGATATTAATGTCTATAGATACGCTTTTGCAACAAAATCACAGAACTTTTGACTCCCTTTTGAAATGGATGATATAAGACAACTCTCAGATTCTGTTGCGTGACATTTCGCAGTGTGGACATGTTTGTAGACGTACCCTCCAGCTGCTCTCTTCGTGCCGAGGGAAACGCTGCGTAGGTTTTGCGCTATTATTATTTTACTTATTGTAAAACATCACTTATGAAAATGTGGCCAACGGAGGAATGAAATGTTGCGACTGACGGAAGATTTTCATGCGGCATCATGCCTGTGGGAAGTCAATAACTCCGAATATTAAAATCGTAGCAAGAAGATACTGATTAACGAAGAGCTGGACAAGAAATATAAAGTATCAGTGAGTGATGCTGAAAAAAAATCCAGACTCTGAAAACAGCTTTTCATTGGAACATAGTAAAATTAATCAGACGAAGGAGAGTGGGGCATCGTCTGTAAACAATGCTGGGTTCCCAAACGAACACCTGTTATTTCTCCTGCAAGGTTCAGAATCAAGAGAAAGCAGAAATACCGAATCCGATGAGGAAAGAAATAGTGACTCACAAAGTACCGAAGACAATCTAAGTACTGTACAAATATATTTTTATTTCATTGGTATAAATGATTGTCGAGCGCAAAACAATGTTATCAAAACACAGCCCACTGGGATTCTTTTCACTGAACGTTACTGCTGGACTGTGACTTGGGCTGCAAACATTCGTCCACCTAGCTTCATCTTTTGGCAGCAGTATGTGTTGGCACACAATGGAAGAGCTGCTTCTGGCAGTCATCTTCACCTTCTTCTTGATGAGCTTCAGCGGTGAACGACGATAGCTAAGAAAAAAAGTATTATCAGCCAAACCAATCCTGCAGCTATTCAGCTGTGCCCCATAGGACAAGGAAATAACCTTCACAAATCTCACATATATTTGGTATTTGAGGAACAAAGTTGATTTGAGAACAAAAAATGAGACATCTGTCAGCGTTTTCCTGAACCAGCTCCAGCAGCTAATGCCATCCAGTTAACTGTGGTTTGATAGGGCAGAGCAGCCTTCTGACCATGTTAGATAGAGACAAATATTTGCCACTTACATCCTCTGACTTCAGTCAGCTGTGAGGCCTTTAGAGGTATGATTGACTATTACATTCTAGCTCCAGTATTGTTAAACTAGAAGAGATAAATCACTTGTATGTTTATTCAAAAAGCACAGATCAACCAAAATATCAAGATTTATAAAAGTCTGTAAAGAAGTGGAAGATAAAAATAATAACACGGTAACAATGTTTGTTGAAAATAATGATGAAATTGTGCCACTAGATTAATGGCAAGATAGTTCACTTTTAGTATTCAACGATTTCATTCTTGAAAATCAAGATGTAGTTGGAGAATATTTTACTAGAGGAAGACATAAATGAATAGATTATTGTTATTTAGCTCAGATATATTCAAAAATACCAAAAGCTATTAAGGAAAAATCTAAATTTTTAAAATATTTTTAGACAGCAACACAAATTTAAATCACATTGAACATGTGATTGTTTAAAATTTGATGGTTTTGTGTAATAAAATTTGGAATGATCAGCTTGGATTTTTTACAACGAATATGACTAGCAAAAGTAATGAAAGGAAATAAATGTATCATATAAAAGATTTCCTTTTTAAATGAGCACTTTAAAAGGTGATATTGCATATCTATTAGAAAAATATGCTGAGCGTATTTTACATGAACATAAAAAAGAATTTAAAATATCTCTTGACTATGTAATAGAAAACCAAAAATAAAAAATTGGCCAGCATTATAATAATTGTCCATGGGCTAGTGACTAGATAAATGTGGGCTAGATACATGTAATGGTGCTTTTTTTGAGAAGAGTAAAATCAGAAAGAATTATCTTATTAATTTTTTAAATCCATACATAAAAATAAATTTCATTAATGTTTTTATCCTTAGTATATGTTTTCGAAATGTGACCCCGAGTTTGTTAAAAAGCTAATCCAAATAGAAAATAAATTTAAGTATTGTAAGAAACATTCAAGTCCGGAAAAAAACAACCAAGAACAGAATATGAAAAATATAAAAAAGAAGATCAACCTGTTATTAATGCAATTGAAAAAGTTAAAGAAGGAATCGAAGGTTTAGGTGGTACTGTACTGGAGCTATTGAAGGAAATAGAGAGATTGGAAAACAAATGGTTCCATACCACCACAGACATTTAGAAGGATTTGAGGTGTACCAGGATATGTAAGTCCAAAGTACAAATGGTGTGATTAGCATTCTGCTTTGCATGTTGTTGTTGTTGTGGTCTTCAGTCCTGAGACTGGTTTGATGCAGCTCTCCATGCTACTCTATCCTGTGCAAGCTTCTTCATCTCCCAGTACTTACTGCAACCTACATCCTTCTGAATCTGCTTAGTGTATTCATCTCTTGGTCTCCCTCTATGATTTTTACCCTCCACGCTGCCCTCCAATGGTAAATTTGTGATCCCTTGATGCCTTAAAACATGTCCTAACAACCGGTCCCTTCTTCTAGTCAAGTTGTGCCACAAACTCCTCTTCTCCCCAATTCTATTCAAAACCTCCTCATTAGTTATATGATCTACCCATCTAATCTTCAGCATTCTTCTCTAGCACCACATTTCGAAAGCTTCTATTCTCTTCTTGCCCAAACTATTTATCATCCATGTTTCACTTCCATACATGACTGCACTCCATACAAATACTTTCAGAAACAATTTCCTGACACTTAAATCTATACTCGATGTTAACAAATTTCTCTTCTTCAGAAACGCTTTCGTTGCCATTGCCAGTCTACATTTTATATTCTCTCTACTTTGACGATCATAAGTTATTTTACTCCCTAAATAGCAAAACTCCTTTACTACTTTAAGTGTCTCATTTCCTAACCTAATTCCCTCAGCATCACCTGATTTAATTTGACTACATTCCATTATCGTCGGTTTGCTTTTGTTGATGTTCATCTTATATCCTCCTTTCAAGACACTATCCATTCCATTCAGCTGCTCTTCCAAGTCCTTTGCTGTCTCTGACAGAATTACAATGTCATCGGCGAACATAAAAGTTTTTATTTCCTCTCCATGTATTTTAATACCTACTCCGAATTTTTCGTTTTGTTTCCTTTACTGCTTGCTCAATATAGAGATTGAATAACATCGGGGAGAGGCTACAACCCTGTCTCACTCCCTTTCCAACCACTGCTTCCATTTCATGCCCCTAGACTCTTATAACTGCCATCTGGTTTCTGTACAAATTGTAAATAGCCTTTCGCTCCCTGTATTTTACCCCTGCCACCTTCAGAATTTGAAACAGAGTATTCCAGTTAACATTGTCAAAAGCTTTCTCTAAGTCTACAAATGCTAGAAACGTAGGTTTGCCTTTTCTTAATCTTTCTTCTAAGATAAGTCGTAAGGTTAGTATTGCCTCACGTGTTCCAACATTTCTGCAGAATCCAAACTGATTTTCCCCATGGTCGGTTTCAACCAGTTTTTCCATTCGTCTGTAAAGAACTCGTGTTAGTATTTTGCAGCTGTGACTTATTAAACTGGTAGTTTGGTAATTTTCACATCTGTCAACACCAGCTTTCTTTGGGATTGGAATTATTATATTCTTCTTGAAGTCTGAGGGTATTTCGCCTGCAGCACACATCTTGCTCACCAGATGGTAGAGTTTTGTCAGGACTGGCTCTCCCAAGGCCGTCAGTAGTTCTAATGGAATGTTGTCTACTCCCGGGGACCTGTTTCGACTCGGGTCTTTCAGTGCTCTGTCAAACTCTTCACGCAGTATCATATCTCCCATTTCGTCTTCATCTGCATTCTCTTCCATTTCCATAATATTGTCCTCAAGTTCATCGCGCTTGTATAAACCCTCTATATACTCCTTCCACCTTTCCGCCCTTGCTTTGCATGACTATACATTAAATTAGCCAGAAATACAAGAAGAAATACGAATACAAGAAGAAGTATGAATAAGAGAGTAAAGATAGGAAAAAGATAGCTCAAGCTGAATGTGAAAGTAGAAAACAAATATAAGTGGAATAATGTGAAAGTATATTAACCATATCGAAGATAAAGTTTTTGGATTGAAAATTGTTGGTATGTTTAAATATGTTGGTAATTTACATATAAACTTGTAGGCAGATAACTGTTGGTGGTATAGAATATGAAGATACAGATGGATTAATGCATCTGTTACCTAAAACAAAGATAACTATAGATGTTGTGGGTGAAAAATTTGATGCTGTCGATTTATCAAATTATACAGATACATTATGCAGTTTAGGAATATTATATTCTGATAATAATCCAAACAAAATAAGATCAAGTAAATGTAGAAAATACATAACTTTGATAAAAGCTACTGGTGGAGAATATTTTCCAAAATGAAGGCAACCACTTGCAAGTTCAGATGTTTCAGATGCAAAAAAGGTGAAGATTTAAGAAAAAACATAGAGAAAAATAAGTTAATATATATGAATGAATGATGTTAGAGATTTAATCGATAGATTAGTAGTTATTCTTGGAGAAGAATTAACTGGAAATAAAAATTAATGTAATTAAAAAGTGGGAATAACACAAATGTTAACAAATAACTTTAGTGATTATATTATCAACAATCCAAAAGGAATTCCACATTTGATAAGATTTTTGAATAACCTACCATACACATTCTGGCAAAGCGAAAATTATGAAAAAGGATTAGTTGACACATTAATTAATAAATTACCTTTTGAAATGCACCTACCTGGTTATACATTTTGTGACCCAAGAAGAAAATTAGATGAAAGATTAGCTAGAGGACCTACCGCCGTTGGATAAGCAGCTGCAGCAGCAAGTCGTATACCCCTAGCTTACTTATTTATTACATAGTTTAATGCTTAATTTCATGGCGTGTTTTTGGTACTTGCATTGTTTAATTTGTAAATTTCGGGCGTATTTTAGTATTTGAAAGTTGTAGCATCGCGCTTTAGTGTTTAATTCGTAGATTCTTACATAAATTGCGTGTGAGTTTCGTATAGGAAGCGTAATTTCGAGTTTTATTTACTGTAATCGTTAATTTGAGGCAGATTGTAGTGCAGTCGTTAGGCATTTGTACAGGTTAGTTAATACATTCTTTGCGTGTTTCGCTTGCATTATCTAGACACAGACTTGTGTTTCAGTAACTGTTGTTCAACATCGATTAGAATGGACAGGGACTGCGATTGCTGTGTTCGGACGAGGGCTGAGTTGGCATCCCTTCGCTCACAGCTGCAACCGGCGCTGACTTCGGTCGCGCAGCTTGAGGATGTTGCCAATGGGCACTACTGTGGGGAGCAGGACTTGGGTATCACGGGGATATCAACCTCGTCCCGTCTGTCCCGAGACCGGTCTGCCACTGTGGTTGCCCCGGTTGCTGCGGCAGTGGGGCTGAGCCCTCGCCTGTGGTTGATTGGGAGGTCGTTCCAAGGCGTGGCAGGCAGCAAAAGACGTCCCCGGAGGCTGATCAGAAAGCCTCCCCGGTGCGTCTGACAAACAGGTTTCAGGCACTGTCTCTGGCTGAGCCAGATGCAGCTGCCTGCCCTGTTTCAGAGGATCATTCTCAGCCTTCAAGGTCCGGGCAATCGCAGAGGGTGGGCTTATTGGTAGTTGGGAGCTCCAATGTTAGGTGCGGCTAAGGAGAGGAAGAAATCTAGTGAGCACTCTGTGTGCATTCCGGGAGGAGTTATTCCTGATGTGGAAAGGGTCCTTCTGGATGCCATGAAGAGCACAGGGTGCAGCCAGCTGCAGATGGTGGCACATGTCGGCACTAATGACGTGTGTCGCTTTGGATCAGAGGAAATTCTCTCTGGATTCCAGTGGGTATCTGATTTGGTGAAGCCTGCCGGTCTTGCTTACGAGATGAAGGCAGAGCTCACCATCTGCAGCATCATCGACAGAACCAACTGCGGACCTTTGGTGCAGAGCCAGGTGGAGGGTCTGAATCAGAGGCTCAGACGGTTTTGCGACTGTGTTGGCTGCAGATTCCTTGACTTGCGCCATAGTGTGGTGGGGTTTCGGGTTCCGCTGAATAGATCAGGAGTTCACTACCCTCAGCTGGTGGCTACACGGGTAGCGGAGGCTGTGTGGCGTGGACTGGGTGGTTTTTTAGGTTAGAAGGTCTCAGGAAAGTATGGTGTGGGCTGCAATCTCAAAGGGTGCATGGTAAATACAGGACGTGCTTGGATCAAGGAACAGTCGGGATTGTAGTTGTAAATTGTTGTAGTTGTGCTGGGAAAGTCCCTGAGCTTCAAGCGCTAATAGAAAGCACAGAAGCTGAAATCGTTATAGGTACAGAAAGCTGGCTAAAGCCTGAAATAAGTTCTGCAGAAATTTTTAAGAAGTCTCAGACAGTGTTCAGGAAAGATAGATTAGGCGGAATTGGTGGTGGAGTGTTTGTGTCTGTCAGTAGTGGTTTATCTTGTAGTGAAGTAGAAGTAGATACTCCATGCGAATTGGTATGGGTGGAGGTTATACTTAACAGCCGAACTAAGTTAATAATTGGCTCCTTCTACCGACCCCCAGACTCCGATGATATAGGTGCGGGGCAGTTCAGAGAAAATTTGAGTCTCATAACAAATAAATACCCCACTGATACGGTTATAGTTGGTGGGGACTTCAACCTTCCCTCGATATGTTGGCAAAAAAAACTTGTCCATAACTGGTGGTAGGCAGAAAACATCTTCCGAGATTGTCCTAAATGCTTTCTCAGAAAATTATTTCGAGCAGTTAGTCCACGAACCCACACGAATTGTAAATGTTTGCGAAAACACACTTGACCTCTTAGCCACAAACAATCCAGAGCTGATAGAGAGCATCATGACTGATACAGGGATTATAGATCACAAGGTCGTTGTAGCTAGGCTCAATACAGATTCTTCCAAATCCACCAGAAACAAACGCAAAATAATTTTATTTAAAAAGCGGATAAAGTATCACTAGAAGCCTTCCTAAGAGACAATCTCCATTCCTTCCGAACTGACTATGCAAATGTAGACGAGATGTGGCACAAATTCAAAGATATAGTAGCAACAGCAAATGAGAGATTCATACCTCATAAATTGGTAAGAGATGGAACGGATCCCCCGTGGTACACAAAACAGATCCGAACGCTGTTGCAGAGGCAACAGAAAAAGCATGCGAAATTCAGAAGAACGCGAAATCCCGAAGATTGGCTAAAATTTACAGACGCGCGAAGTTTGGCACGGACTTCGATGCGAGATGCCTTTAATAGGTTCTAAAACGAAACATTGTCTCGAAATTTGGTAGAAAATCCGAAGAAATTCTGGTCGTATGTAAAGTACACAAGCGGCAAGACGCAGTCAATACCTTCGCTGCGCAGTGACGATGGTACTGTTACCAACGACTGTGCCGCTAAAGCGGAGTTATTCAATGCAGTTTTCCGAAATTCCTTCACCACGGAAGACGAATGGAATACTCCAGAATTTGAAACGAGAACAGCTGCTAGCATGAGTTTCTTAGAAGTAGATACCTTAGGGGTTGCGAAGCAACTCAAATTGCTTGATACTGGCAGTCTTCAGGTCCAGACTGTATACCGATTAGGTTCCTTTCACATTACGCTGATACAATAGCTCCCTACTTAGCACTCATATACAACCGCTCGCTCACCGATAGATCTGTACCTACAGATTGGAAAATTGCGCAGGTAGCACCAGTGTTTAAGAAGGGTAGTAGGACTAATCCATCTAACTACAGACCTATATCATTGACGTCGGTTTCCAGTAGGGTTTTGGAGCATATACTGTATTCAAACATTATGAATCACCTCGAAGGAAACGATCTATTCATACGTAATCAGCATGGCTATAGAAAACATCGCTCTTGTGCAACGCAGCTAGTTCTTTATTCACACGAAGTAATGGCCGCTATCGACAGGGGATCTCAAGTTGATTCCGTGTTTATAGATTTCCGGAAAGCTTTTGACACCGTTCCTCACAAGCGACTTCTAATCAAGTTGCGGGCCTATGGGGTATCGTCTCAGTTGCGCGACTGGATTCGTGATTTCCTGTCGGGAAGGTTGCAGTTCGTAGTAATAGACGGCAAATCGTCGAGGTGTTCCCCAGGGAAGCGTCCTGGGACCTCTGCTGTTCCTGATCTATATAAATGACCTGGGTGACAATCTGAGCAGTTCTTATACGTTGTTCGCAGATGATGCTGTAATTTACCGTCTAATAAGGTCATCTGAAGACCAGTATCAGTTTCAAGGCGATTTAGAAAAGATTGCTGTATGGTGTGGCAGGTGGCAGTTGACGCTAAATAACGAAAAGTGTGAGGTGATCCACATGAGTTCCATAAGAAATCCCTTGGAATTCGATTACTCGATAAATAGTACAATTCTCAAGGCTGTCAATTCAACTAAGTATCTGGGTGTTAAAATTATGAGCAACTTCAGTTGGAAAGACCGCATAGATAATATTGTGGGGAAGGCAGACCAAAGGTTGCGTTTCATTGGCAGGACACTTATAGATGCAACAAGTCCACTAAAGAGACAGCTTACGCTACACTCGTTCGTCCTCTGTTAGAATACTGCTGTGCGGTGTGGCATCCTTACCAGGTGGGATTGACGGAGTTCATCGAAAGGGTGCAAAAAAGGTCAGCTCGTTTTGTATTATCATATAATAGGGGAGAGAGTGTGGCAGATATGATACGCGAGTTGGGATGTAAGTCATTACAGCAAAGAAGTTTTTCGTCACAGCGAGATCTTTTTACGAAATTTCATTCACCAACTTTCTCTTCCGAATGCGAAAATATTTTGTTGAGCCCAACCTACATAGGTAGGAATGATCATCAAAATAAAATACGAGAAATCAGAGCTTGAACAGAAAGATTTAGGTGTTCGTTTTTCCCCTGCGCTGTTAGGGAGTGGAATGTTAGAGAGATAGTATGATTGTGGTTCGATGAACCCTCTGCCAAGCACTTAAATGTGAATTGCAGAGTAGTCATGTAGATGTAGATGTACAAAGAATAAATCCACTAGATGAAGCTTTCAAAAAAACTGGATACTGCATATAGAGATAAAAAGATTTAGAGGAAAGACATAAAGAATATAAAGCAGACATAATTCAGCAATGGAGAAGAAAGCCGGCACTGAAATAAAAAAATTCTAAAAAATAATCAATATGTATCCTAATTCGCTAAGTAATTTTGATATGGAAAAATGTACTAAACAATTAAAAATCAAATACCTTTGTGATAGTTTTATGCTTGATGAATTACCTAATAGTCCTAGAGAATGTGAATCTGGAGTAGTTACATTAGATACATCTGATCATGCTTGCTCACAATGGATCTGTTATCATAAGAATAAAGATAAAAAAATATGTGTTTGATTCATGTGGAAGAAATATTCCTGAAAGAGTGATTGAATATATTAGCTCAAGTGATTTATACTATAATAGACAACGAATACTAAATTTTAATCAAGTAATTTGTGACCATTTGGGTATATTTGTTTTAAAACTGATTTCAAATTATTATAAGTTTAATGAAGTTTTGATAATAGCCAATGAAAATTTTTGAAAATAAGATATATCATTGTAAGGGGATAATTTTCATAAACAAATCCTGTTCTAGGTTTCAATTTTTGAATCCAGTAAATGTCCCTTTATTTTCCATAGTTTTCCAGTCTCCAGGATTCTCAAGGCTGAAATACCATAATGAATAAAACATAAAATAAGATTCGTAATCAATACATTTTTGTTTAAATAAGGGAACCCAAGTATCCTTAAACCAAGTGCCTAAATTAATTTAGTAATCATTCATTTATTCATTTAATATTTTCAGAAAGAGTGAAGCCCCTCTATAATACCATACTTGAGAAAACATAAAATACTTTTTTCTCTTCAAATATCTCTTTTCTGGAAATAGACAGTTCTACATTTTTCCTATAAAAACAAATCTTATAAAGGGAGAACTTAAATGTAAGGGTATTAAAAGCTAGTGCAAAACAAATATAAATAAGCGATTATTCTAAACTTAGTAAGCATCACTTATTATTCTCATTAAGAACACCATCAATAACAAAAACAATATTGACAATAGCAATAATCAAATTAAGGATAACAATGAAAGTGAGGTGCATGTACTAAAGCTCAAGAACAACAACTTATTCAAATGATTCTGTTATGTGTAAAAATTTAAATTTTGAGTAATTATATGAATAATATTTAAAAAACTGAAACATACAAAACTATATTGGTTCATTATGTTAAAAACTGAATTTTATTAGACATATTTATCAAGGAAAGAAAAATTATCTGAAAATCTTATAAGAGAACTGGGTTAAAGTAAATTGGGATAGTATCTCGCACAAATATATTACTTCTGGAAATTTTGTATGAGAATTTCAGGACACATTAAAATGGTCATGTGTCTCATATGATCGAAAATTATCTGAGCATTTTATAAGAGAATCCCAAGAGAAAATCGATTGGGCTAGTGTATCATATAATATAAAATTTTCTGAAGAATTTCATCACAAAATAGATTGGAGTCAAATATCAGGCAGAAAAACACTGATTGAAAATTTTATGAGAGAATTTCAAAATAGAATGAATTGGGAGAGTATGTCTCAGGATTTGTCTGAAGTTTTTATGAGGGAAATTCAAGAAAACGTAAATTGGGATAATATATCAAGTAACCAAGTATTGTCTGAAGATTTTATAACCAAATTTAAAGATAAAATTAACTGTGAAAAAGTGGTGAGATATCAAAATTTATCCAAATCGTTCGTGCAAGAGTAATAGAACCTCATGAAACAAAGGATCAGCCTGACGGTAACGAACATTCTACACTCCTGGAAATTGAAATAAGAACACCGTAAATTCATTGTCCCAGGAAGGGGAAACTTTATTGACACATTCCTGGGGTCAGATACATCACATGATCACACTGACAGAACCACAGGCACATAGACACAGGCAACAGAGCATTCACAATGTCGGCACTAGTACAGTGTATATCCACCTTATGCAGCAATGCAGGCTGCTATTCTCCCATGGAGACGATCATAGAGATGCTGTATGTAGTCCTGTGGAACGGCTTGCCATGCCATTTCCACCTGGCGCCTCAGTTGGACCAGCATTCGTGCTGGACGTGCAGACCGCGTGAGACGACGCTTCATCCAGTCCCAAACATGCTCAATGGGGAACAGATCCGGAGATCTTGCTGGCCAGGGTAGTTGACTAACACCTTCTAGAGCACGTTGGTTGGCACGGATACATGCGGACGTGCATTGTCCTGTTGGAACAGCAAGTTCCCTTGCCGGTCTAGGATTGGTAGAACGATGGGTTCGATGACGGTTTGGAAGTACCGTGCACTATTCAGTGTCCCCTAGACGATCACCAGAGGTGTACGGCCAGTGTAGATCGCTCCCCACACCATGTTGCCGGGTGTTGGCCCTGTGTGCCTCGGTCGTATGCAGTCCTGATTGTGGCGCTCACCTGCACGGCGCCAAACACCCATACGACCATCATTGGCACCAAGGCAGAAGAGACTCTCATCGCTGAAGACGACACGTCTCCATTCGTCCCTCCATTCACGCCTGTCGCGACACCACTGGAGGCGGGCTGCACGATGTTGGGACGTGAGCAGAAGACGGTCTAACTGTGTGCAGGACCATAGCCCAGCTTCATGGAGACGTTTGCGAATGGTCCTCGCCGATACCCCAGGAGCAACAGTGTCCCTAATTTGCTGGGAAGTGGTGGTGCAGTCCCCTACGGCACTGAGTAGGATCCTACGGTCTTGGCGTGCATCCGTGCGTCGCTGCGGTCCGGTCCCAGGTCGACGGGCACGTGCACCTTCCTCCGACCACTGGCGACAACATCGATGTACTGTGGAGACCTCACGCCCCACGTGTTGAGCAATTCGGCGGTACGTCCACCCGGCCTCCCGCATGACCACTATACGCCCTCGCTCAAAGTCAGTCAACTGCACATACGGTTCACGCCCACGCTGTCGCGGCATGCTACCAGTGTTAAAGACTGCGATGGAGCTCCGTATGCCACGGCAAACTGGCTGACACTGACGGCGGCGGTGCACAAATGCTGCGCAGCTAGCGCCATTCGACGGCCACCACCGCGGTTCCTGGTTTGTCCGCTGTGCCGTGCGTGTGATCATTGCTTGTACAGCCCTCTCGCAGTGTCCGGAGCATGTATGGTGGGTCTGACACACCGGTGTCAATGTGTTCTTTTTTCCATTTCCAGGAGTGTATATGTTTAATTGATCAAAAATCGGTTTGTAAAAACAAAAGTGTGTTTCAAATTTCATAAAGAATATATTAATAAATGGCAAGCAGATCATTCATCTTGTCCATTTTGTAGATATACACATCTGCTCATGCTAGACTACTGAAATGTCTGATAATTTGGCTTCAAATAGAAACTGAAATTAATCACTGGAAAGAAAATAGTTAAAATTAACTGAGGTAGACGCCCGTTATTGATGTTGGATGCATCTTTTTTAGCTGCCAAATTGACATTTAGAGAAATGCTATGAAGTTGAGAAAAGTTTACATTGTTTATAGCCATGATCAGTTTTGTGGGGCCGACATCTGTTATTTACAGGTGAAACAGCATCACTGCTTGGAGACTGTGGCCAGATCATTTAAAGTTCCATGCTTGCATTCAAATTTGCAAAACGTTCCGTGATAATCGGCAACTAATATCACGGACACTGTAGGAAATTGGAAATGAATAAATGGCAGAATACTAACTATTAAAATTGTACAATTTTGACAGGCTGACTGTCGCTGTACCGTTGAAATATTATTTATGAAATAATAACTACATTTAATAAAATTAATTTACACCACCTATTTAGATCTGAAGTTATTTACAGTAAATAAATAAATAAGTGCACATATCTGTGTTTCTGTCGTTTTCACGATATAAAGTTTACATGAAATAACGTGGGTCTGCCCTTGCAATGCATCAATGCGTTATTAAAAATTTGTAGGATGAAGATTAATTGTATCATTAATCAAGTGTTCTTTTGTGCAAACATGTGAAATAATGAAATAATTGTGCCAGCAAGCAGTTCTTAAAGTTTCTTTCATTCTTTGATATTAATTTACTGAACTATAATTATAATTAAGTCCTAACATTTCTTCACAATTTCGATGTCTATTTTCGATTTTCTATATAGTTGTCTTTTTAAACTTTATTGCTGCACTCTAATGACATAACAATTATATGAAAAGTTTTCATCAAATATTTTTTTAAAAATTGAAGAATAATATGAGGTAATGAAGCACCTATTTCTCTTTTCTTTCTTGTACCATTACTAAAGCATTATCAACTATTCTGTTTAAGTTTACTGTATGTTCATCCTTAATTCTGTTTATATTTTTCAAGTGACTTACTTGATTTTTAATCTTATATTCTCCATGTTTACGAATTGATGGTAAAACTTCGTGTGTAATCCATTTTTTGGATTGTTTGCTTTTTCCTCTTGTGATTTTAAAATTTAAGAATAGAGACTTTTGTTGATGAAAATAGTTGTTTTTCGTTTCCTTTCAATATCTACAAATTGGAAGGCTGTAACTTTTCTAATGTGATAGTACCTTCATCATCAAAATCTCTGAAGCCTTTGTCTATTTTTTTTAAGTTTAACCACCTCTTTTGCTTTAAACCCTGGATTATTCTTTTCATTGGTAATCACAAATGCTTGCCTGCATTTAAATGGAAACTTGTTGGTGATGAGGCCTATGTCTGACTCTATTTAATAAACGCAATTTTTATTAGAAATATTTTTATATTCATTGATAAATTTTGTTGATTTTTGCTAATATTTAGATAGTGCTGCTTTACTGATGTCCCACAGATTTTCTGAAACTGTTTAGTCGTCTTTACTCGTTTTAAAATATTTTTATGTATTCTGTTGATGACATCATAAATATTATATTGTTCCTTATCAGGATTAAAACAAATAATTTTACACTTCAGCTGCTCTTCTATAAAGTTTTGCTTTTCATTTCTTCTGTTTTATTTCGATCGTTATGACTGTTTTCACTGCATTCAACTGCAATTCTGTATTCTGTGAAATATAAAGCGATTCTTTGCTTGACAGTAGAGAACTGTATCTAACGTTATTCATTCTTAAAACAATTGATGATGATGTCAATCAATTCTTGTTCATTTGAAGAGAAATTGCTTAATTTTAGTGCGATTTCTGTCTTGCATACCACAATTTTTGTGCAATTACAGCAAGCTGTAACACATTAGCACATGATAACCGACCGCCTCTGGGAACTACCATCATTCTCCATCCCCCCTCAGAAACCTGCTGTCACTGGTCATCTCTTGACATAAAAATAAAACTAAAGAAACCCTTGTTCTAATACGAAACATATTCGTTCCTGCTTCGCATATTACAGCCCTATACTCGCATACAATACAAAAATAATCACCAACAAACGCAATAACAAATACCACAGTTACTCACCTAATCTTAATGCACGTGGTTTTTCTCGAACAGCTTCATCTGTCCTTTCTTGCACACTCTTCCGATTCTTCCTTTCTTGTCTCTTTCTCTGGTCCCACTCTCACTACTCCTGGGATCGACGCGAGAGTACCTCTGTATTGACGCTGGCGTACAGTATGCACTATTGTCGATCTGATCTGCAACTGCAGCTTAATGTTGACTGGTGGCGTAATCTCTACTACTGACTGGGGTCCTTAGTACCTCGTGACAAATTTCTTTTCCATACCCCTCAGAGTGTGAGGGCTTGATAACATCGCCCTTTGCCCTACCCTATAATACAATAAGCTTCCTCATCTTTTCCTAGTGTCTTTGCCTTCTGCATCTGCTTCCATATCTCTGTCAATGTAGTAACATGACATCCTTTTGATCATTCGATGCACCGTTCTGTCGTAAGACCTGACTATGTGCAGAGCAGACTAGTTCTTAATTTTTTCCCTTCCAACAAATCACATAAATCCTTTAATAAGCCTGAGATAAATTTTGTTCCTTGATTATTTTCAGTAGTCCAAACCTAAGTATCCACTTGCTGACCATCGCTTGCATGACTGTAACTGCTTGTTATTTCGGAATAGGAATCATCTCTAGATATTGAGAGAAGTGATTTATTGTTGTCAGCACAAAACTATTCCCCTTTGACACACACATGCATCCCAGTTATTTCAAATGGCTTTGGCGCTTCTGATAGTCTCTATAATAGAAATAGTTTATGAGTTAAGTCTACACACATTGCACACAGTTCCTTAGATACTGGTCTGCATCTTCCTTTCTTACCTTCCACCGATATCTCACAACCACCCTTCGATTACTGGACAGCCTATTATCAGAAGACTCTCTCAGAACTTCTCCCTTCAACTTAGCCAGTACTAACACCTACATCCCTAACCTAGTTACGTTACACAACAGATCGTCAGATGTGCTGAATTGTGGTTACGTTTTATACAGGTTGTAGCATCTGTCAGCATTCTGTGCTGCTTGCCATTTCGGAAGGACCTGATTCACTGCTTGCACTAGTGTTTACTTTCTGCTTAACATGTCTTTGCATTTCCATGTTTCTTTACTGGCTTGTAAACCACTTTGTAGTCAAACTTACTGAGATTCAATGCCCATCTTGTTAGTCTGCTGGACAGGTCTTTCAACCCTAATTACCAATTTAGAGCAACATGATCGGTCACTACTTCAAATTTATTCCCATAAAGGTAACATCAACACTCTACATATGAGACTAAGCATTTCATAATCTATGGTCAAATAATTTTTCTCATCTGTATTAAGTTGTCTCAGCACAAAAAGTACAGGGTTTTCCTCACCATTAACATCCTGACCTAGGATGGACCCTAAGGCATGATTAGATGCATTATATAATAATACAAACGCCTTCTCAAACTGGGCTCAACATCAAAATTCTCTTCAGCTCTTAGAACTCGCCCTGGCATTTCTCTGTCCATGCAAATTTTGCACCTGTTTTCAACAACAGTGGAAGTGATCATGCTACATCAGCGAGCAACCTCACGAATTTCCTATAGTAGCTCAAGAGCCCCAAAGACGATTGTAGTCCTTTCCCTATCTGGTACACTGGAAAGTCTCATGGTGTCTGCACAGCCTTGGATCTTTTGTCACCCTATCCTTGTTAATCATGCTTCCTGAGTAATCTACTTCCTCCAATGCAAAATTACACTTACCCATACCCAGCATCAGATGTGCAGCCTGTAACCTCATCAATGCCTCTCTCAACCATAGTGTATATATCCATAACCTGTGAGAACACAATTAAAACACAAGTTCAGAAAGGGTGTGTACTTGATTTTTATATTTCTTTAGAAAAAGTGTATTAAAAAAAACAGGATATTTTTGATACACAGGGTGACTATGTAACCTTGTAATCGCCATCACGTTGAATGCATGTGGTGAGCTGTGGCACAAACTTCTTTCTGCCGTCCTTGTAGAACTCTCCTGCTGGCTCCTTCCCCTACTTCAAAACCTGTTTCTCCACCTACTCGTCAGTTGAAAATTTAATTCCATTCATGTTTGCCTTCAGGGAGGTGAAAAGATGATAATCTGAAGACACCAATTCAGGGTAATTTGGGGATAGTCCAAAACATCCCAACCAAATGAGATCAAGAATGCCTAGGTAGATAAGGCTATATGAGGACGAACATTGTCAGCAACAAGCACACTCCTCTTGTCAGTATACCCCTCCTTCTATTTTGAATGGTCCTTTTGAGATTTTTCAGGGTCTCACAATATCGTTTGCATTGATTATCTCCCAATGAGGCTGAAATTCGAGCAAGATGATATCTTTTTGGTAAAAAAACACTGAGATTATGATGCTTTTGGCCAAAATCGTGGTGTTGAAGTTTTTTCCAGATGGAGAATTGCTGCGACACTACTGTGACATGTAATAAGCCATCCATGATTCGTCTCCTATCAAAATGGCGCTCAGAAACCCTCACCTTCCAATTCAAGTCGCTCAAGAAACTTGTGGATGCTATTGACATGATTTTTCTTCTGCTGCTCTGTCAGATATTTTGGGACGCAACTTACACACAGCTTCCGGTATCCCAGCGTTTCTGTAAGTGTCTGGTATATACAAGGTTCTGTGAAGCCGTGATAACAGCGCAAGAATTTCATCCACTGTCAATCGGCAGTCTTCACAAACAGTTTCCCCGATTTTTTGCACCAAATCATTATTCAATATGTAAGGCCTTCCACACTCTGTTCGTCTCGAACGTTTGTTCTTCCTCCGTTAAACTCCCTACACCACTTAAACACAGTCGTTCTGTTCTTAAAATCTTCACTATAAACCGATAGATGTTGTTTCTTCCACGAGCAGGAATCAGATAACAGCACATAGCTTGTACTTGGTGTGATTTATTACCGACATCTTTCACGCAACTGGACACCACAACGTGAGTTTACGTACTACAGTGTTCCTTCGATGCACGTCTCGCCATCCCCCCTCCTCACTTCCTCTCCCATCACTGTTGCAAACGCTCAAAAAACAAAAAGCAACAGCGCATTATGGTCACAGCACACTTACTTTCTAAACATGCCCATATACTGGCCAGGTATACTAGACATTGCCGACTTTTCACAACACATTGGCTGGTAAGGCTGGCTCCACACTCCCCCAGAGCCACTCCCTAGTGACACCTTGCACACAATTGTGCGATTCAAGCTTTAGTATTGTAATGGCCAGTGAGCTGGATGCTTGGGCAGTGGTAGGATTAGGCTATCAAATGAACATAATTCACTCAATAACAGTTTTATCAAATGAGCCAGCACTTTGCTCATAAGTAACAAAATACAAAAAGTTGCCCAAGGCTTACAATACAATTCTAAATACTATACCGCAGTGCCTGTATTGTTCAGAAGTATGATGCAATATGCCTTCAGACATGCATGCTTGTCCAAAGAAAAGGCTCTGTGGCGATTACAGCCCTTATGAAATAGCGAAATGTATTTGCTGTTACGAATATGTTGTCAACCATGTGTCTACAACCTTCACTTGTACATCCAGTATGTATCTTCCTGTACTGGGCAGACAGTTGAATTGCAAGTCGCTTGATCAGTGTCGGCAGACAATAACGATACTGCAGTGCCTATGTTGTTCAGAAGCACGATGCAATATTACTTCTGACATGCATGCATGTCTGAAGAGACAAGCATTGTGGCAACTACAGCTGTTATGAAACACATGAAATGTATTCACAGTTGCAAATTGGACAACCATCAATCATATAATGAAATGACGGCAAAGAAAATTTGTGCTGGCCTTGGACTTGAGCCCAGATCCCGCTTATGGTGAGTGTTTGCCTTACCATTACTCTATCTGAGCACGACTCATGCCCAGTCTCTGACTTCCATATGTCATCAACCATGCGTCTACAACTTGTACTCCTACTTCCATTATGTATATTCCCATAAGGGAAGACTTTTTGATTGAAAGGCTCTTTCCCAGAGTCGGAGGATAAATACGATATTGCAGTGCAAGTGCGAATAAATTTTATACTTTTCTAAATGCAGCAGGTGTCCAATTGGCTTCATTTTACAGTCAACCGAATTTGGGCAGGTCTCAAATCTGGCGCCAGATCAAAGTGTTGCATGTACAGTTCTGAAGAACGCAAGTCAAATAGTGTAGTCAATGGGACTTCTAAAAGATATCAATATAATGCATTTAAGAAATGCACAGCAAGCACATCACAAAAGTAGGCAGCTCTTCAAAGTTCCACAAACTACACAGTACATTACCCATGCCCATAAATATATTTAGAATATTTTTTTCACAATACTAATAAATAATGTACTAATAAATCATTTATACAAGACAAATAAGAACATGAATAATACAAATATAATAAAGCTAGGCGGAAACTTGCAAGGAATAGCACTGATGACAGAAACTTAACCAAATAGTATTATGCAAAGTACAGCATTGACTACGATGAGTCACAATATTCACATAACAAAAATTTTAAATTAGAGTGAGACAGTTAACTGATTCAGTTGAAAATAGTTGTAGTGGTCCAAAATAACAACGTCTTCAGGCCTTTCTTCAGATGTACAGGAACAGTGAGGTGCGTGATTCTGTATCTCAGCTTCACATGCGACTGTCACCTCCCTGCAGTATGGTGTTCATAGTGTGCTGCTACTAGGCACCTCACAGCCCTTGTACACCTAAAGATGGGCTTATACTTGCCTGGAACTGGTCGTGATTTTGAACCATTAAATTATGTACACCTGAAGCAGTTAATTATCTGACTCTACTATAAAGGTCAGTTTCAGCTGTCCTTGTAACCAAATCTTGTGCAGAAGATCTCGAAACTGGAGCACTCACTGAGCAAGACCAGACCAGTTGAAAAACTCAAATCTATTCTCCCTGTACAACCCAGTACTCAAATTAACCCTTTAATCACGAGGTGTGGTTTCCCAGACCTCGCGAATATTTTCGAACTCGCTCTCCAAGGACAGTTGTGGTGGAATGCTTCTATACACCCCCTGCCCCCCTTAAATTGCCAGGCCGACAATGTTTTGTTGTTGGTTGCGTTATTGCCTTCTGTGTTTATTGTTGACAAGCGTTATTGATAGGTGTTGGAGTCTCCTAGACCATATCTCATGAACTGCGTACCTCTTTTCTTCAGTACAGTACTGTATGGCTCGAATGTGTTTCCACAAATGTGTCATTTTTAACTTCACTGAGTTTGATGAAATTGTTCATCGGTCTATGGAGGAAGGTGTCAGTGATATAGATGAAGAAATAAACAAAAAAGACGACGATTTTACATTAGCCAGTGATCACAGCTCTGCTATCGAAAAAGAGTATCATTCAAAGGAAGAACTTCAGGAAAGTTATGATGGGGATCTATCTGTTTATTCAATGAAATACTTAAAATGTCTGTTAGAATCGAATCTGTTCTCACTGGTGATAAGGAAAGTGTGGTTCCCAGCAATGAATGTCAATTTGATAGATTTTCTTTTTGTACCTATCAGGTGGAACTTTTAGGCGCAAATTTAAACCCAGGAATTTAGTTTTATTTGGAAATTAATTTGCTATAGAGACTGTATAATTTTTCAGAATGAAAAATTCAGTACTCTGACACTCAATTTATGAGTACTATTTAAAAGAACCATACAAAATTTTGTACTTTTGTGTGATAAATATTAAAATGCTGCAGGCTTTGTTTAGTGCAACAAAATAAACTAGAAGCATTTAAACAACACTTAAATAATTGTAAAAGTAAATGTAATATAGCATAAATAAAAAATCTGAAATGATTTTTGCCTTAAATCCCGTTTGAAACATGGAGTTCCAGAGACTCCACCTAATGGTATACATTACAAAAAAGTCACCTCGCAGCTTAGGGGTTAACAAAAGACAATTTTAAAGCTAGGACAAATAAAATTTTATTCCGACCAGCGATAACGAGAATAAAGTAGACGTTGGAAGAGATTTACCAACTCTTTTCATGTATGTCAGAACCAATAACAAACCCCAAGCAGGAAACAGACTGTAGCCCAGTTGAGAGTTAAACTCTGGCAAATGGCACTAAACAGAATGGATTGTATGTTATGTTGACTCCACAGCACAAGCGCACAGCAAGGCTCTGAAATGTACTCACCGATTTCAATTCTGTTTGGTTGAACAAGAACCATCCCAACTGGAAATTGATACATCAGTCTACCTTTGGCTGTGCCCCATGACCCGACGATTTCTGTGCCTGATCTCCAGCCACCCACTGTCTCCACACTCAGACAGGCAAGGAGCCCAGTATCATGCACTCGTCTGCATGCTGCTCTGAAGGCGTCCACTCATCCATTCCACTCAGAATTGTCTCAGTGATCTTTTTGCCAGCAGACACCTTCGTGACTTCCAACAGAGACTGTGCTAGGTGACCCCAGAATGCTTGTAAAAGGCTCACCAGTTGCTGTACATACCCACTTTGGTGCCAAGTGTGAAGCCATTGCTGGCTAGCAGCCAAAGGGTATAACCACATGCAACACTAATAAGACCAAAAAAGGATGAAGCATATTTGTATGCAGTTTAATCGGATTGTCCACTACAGTAGAATTACTTTACAGCAGATATACATTGACATGGTTTCTCCCACCTGGAATATCTTCCCAGTAAGTCCACCACATGTCGCCAACGGTTAATTTTGGTGTGATGTCAATCCAAAATCTGACCTCAGTAACATGCTGTAAGTAGTAGGGTAACCTATGTTCTGGGCCATTTTGAAAGTGCAGGTTGCATACATTCAAGGGCAAACTTATTTGATTTACGACCACCTCCCCCTCCCTTAACCTATTGTTATACTAAATGATTTATGACCCCTCATGGTTGATTTAAATCCCCCCAGAGATAATCCATCCTTCTGAGGAGCTCCCCCCCCCTCTCCCTCCTACTCACCCACCCTCTGGGAAATCCTCAAGTCCTCGCCAATACAAGCACTCTTTTCCTATCAAATTAATTGACAAATAAAGTTTGCGGAAGAAGAACTCATTCTGTGCTGAAGAGGTAGCATCTAATGATACTGTTTATTTATAAAGTTCATTTTTCGGGGGTTGGATCTCTTTCTTTGGCGGGAAGAGCTCACGTCCAGCAATTAAATGTCCTGTTTATGTAAATACACTGCTGCAGATTGAGGGTGTTATGTTGTAAAATTTTGGTTTGTGAGGACTCCTTCACATGCTGGGATTAACTGAGCTAGTGCAAAATGCCACCACCAGAAGCCGCCCCACCCCATACCCATCCCAGAAAAAGTTGATTGGGAAAAGACTCAATCTGCATTGGGGAGGAAGGATCTCATGACATGAAATTCAAATCAGTGTCAGTAATATATTAATACACACGCTTTATTTAATCAGATTGTGGGATACAGGGCTCCCCCACCTGGGTAGGCCTCACATCTGCACAACCCTCCCTCCCCCCTCCCCCCCGTCGATCCGCTTCCTGTGACATAATAACTATAAGTGCCTAGGACTGGAGTGAAGTGCAGTATAGTAGTAACCGTTTGGGGTCTCCCATGTGTGTGTCTATCGTACAGGGGCCTACATGAAGGTCAAAAACCGTGCAATGTCCTAGTTACAGTTCATGATACTAAATACCACTGGCACTAACACTCATCATTTTGAATCTTCTCACACAACACACACGTCTGCTCCTGTCGCCACTCACCCAGCACACTGACCTCTTCACTAGCCCCCACTGCCACAGGCAAGAGCAGACAGTATTTTATTGCCCCTGTTATAAGTTATTCGTTACTTGACAGAGTTTCAACTCCAGGTAGCATCTTGGGCTATAAGAGTTTCTCTTCACTGTCTCGACCAACAGAGTGTATCTCATTTGTAGATCAACAGTTAGCAAGTTATCCATCCAAACTGCAACCATCCACCGCTGACAGCTCTATACACACACACACACACACACACACAGATACTGCATGTATATTACCAATCAAAAAGTCTCTACTTCAACCACTTGTACATTATTTTCGATGTTATTACAGCTCTGAAAATAGTGAAATACCCTTCGCAAAACAGTTCTGCAATGGGTGTAAGCACATTTAAATTCATGCTGCTAAAATGGATAACATCTTTGATATGATTTATGTTGCCAATATTTGTAACAAGATTGTCTAGATTCTGTAATAATATCAACCATCGAGGGCATACCACTGAGCCTAACACACCTCCTTTTATACTCTAAATATCTGCAATGACGGTACATGATCACACCAGTCATTATATTTTGCATGGTAGATATGTGTTGCATAGAGGGAGACTGTCCTTCGTGAGTATCATTCTTATGCATGACAAAGATCAACACATTAATCGGACAGTGTAGTGTAGTACTGTACTGGAATGCTTCCAGCTACATATTCTACAGTTGCAGTGCATTTGGTTTATTTTCTGAATGCCTGTGTCTTTATTTGTGTGTGTGTGTGTGTGTGTGTGTGTGTGTGTGTGTGTGTGTGTGTGTGTGTGTGTGTGTGTGTGTGTGTGTCGTCGATGGCTCCCATAAACCTAACCCAGTCCTCCCATTGGTGGATACACCTTCAGACATAGACACACATCTGGGCGTAAAGTGTGGTGCATCCAGCTTCGATTTATACCCTGGACATATTGTATTGTGAATCTGCCTCTGAAGATCGCTCTGGATATAATGCATGGCATATCTACATTCAGGTCTACTCTGGGTCATGGGAGCCATGTGTGACACATGCACAGATATAGACATACAAAAAATTGAGCAAAAGAATTGCAGCTGTGGAATAAGTGGTTAGATGCATTCGAGTACAGTGCTACACGGTACTGTCAGACTAATGTATTGTCCTAACTCGTACATAAAAATGATGACACGAAGGACAGTCTTCCTCCATCCAAAGGACATCTAGCATACAAAATAGCGTGATTGGGGTGATCATGTGCCGCCATCGTAATCTTTTGAGTATAAAAGGAGGAGTGATAGGCGCAGCAGAGCACTTTGTGTGGTTGTTATTATTCGAGAGTCTAGACAATCATGTTACAAATGCCATGTGGGATTAGCCAAGCAGTCTAAGTCACTGCAGTCATAAACTGTGTGGCTTGTCCTGGCAGAGGTTCGAGTCCTCGTTCAGGCATGGGTGTGTGTGTTTGTCATTAGGATAATTTAGGTTAAGTAGTGCGTAAGCTTAGGGACTGACGACCTTTACAGTTAAGTCCCATAAGATTTCACACACATTTAAACATTTTTGTTACAAGTATAGGTAATATAAATTATATCGAAGATGTTATGCTCTTTAGCAGCATGAATTTAAATATGCTTATACCTATTGCAGAACAGTTTTGCGAAGGGTATTTCGCTATTTGCAGAGTCGTGGCACGTCGAAAAGAATGAACAACTGATTGAATTTCAGACTTCATGGTTGGTTATATGCGTGCAGAGTCTCTACATGTATGTGTCTAGAGCTGTCAGTGGTGGATGGTTGCAGTTCAGAGATATAACTTGTTAACTGTTCATCTATAAATAATGATACAGGGGAGACATATTCAGTAGGTAGATAGAGAGAAGGGAAACCCTTATGGTCCAAGATGCTACCTGCAGTCGACACACTGTCAACTAAAGAATTTCTTATTACTGGGGAATAAAAATAAGTACCCTCAAGCTATAGTTTGTAATGTCCTGATAGGACTATGGGTACATATCAGAGTTGGAAGGTATAAACAGAAATAACGAAGCACAAATTCGAGGAAAACCTGATATGATCACGAAAAATTGATGTGAAACACGTTAAATTGCGGGAAATACATGAAACATATAAAATAGCGAAAACCTATTAAAATTACAGAAATTGACTGGGTACATAAAATTAGAGGAAAAATATCGTTAATGAGTACGGACTAAAATCAATATAATCGCATGTTCCGGAAGAGAGCTACATACCCACACCTTAATAGTGGAAAGAGGAGGCATTGTAGAGACTTGGTGTCAAGGCGAAACGTCCATATTATCTCGCATATGAGGATAACAGCCTAACATTTGATCATGACTTCTATGTGCTAGAGGAAGAGTACCAGTAGCGGTGGTAAACTGCGATAAACTAACACGTCTCCTCTGACTCTTGATCATGGTGTTTATTTCCTCATAAGACAATGCTGTCTCTTGATATGCATTTTCAGCTGCCAATGTTCATTTTATAGAACAGTTGTGAACATATCACCATTTCCGAGCCGCAATCGGCCTTGAACTTTGTAAATAGCAGGCGTCATAAACCTCTGGAAACCTATGTAGTGTTTGTGTCACAAAGAACCAATGTTTTCTTTGGTGTGCAAGGTAGTTGTTTTATCCCCTTATAGTTTGGCATTATAGTTTATCAAAGAGAAACTTGCAGGAAAACTGATGTTATCCACTGTAAATACAGTTCTTACATAGGAATATTAACAGCGTTGCATTCTGCACGACTAATAGGTTGGAAACCACATTGCTTTAGCATTACAGCATGTTTAAGTGCATAACTGTTTAGCCCTAGGGATATGTTCACGTTCCAGGATCATTTCTCCCTTTCCGATACCTTCTTGGTACAGACACTAAACACTGCAACAATACTTCAGAATTGTTAGAACAAGTGATTTATGTATAATGTTTCAAATTCCTTTTCTAAGTCACTGACAGGGGTTTGTGTGATACTGCACACCCAGTGTGTGTACATTTGCTTGACAGGAGTCCTGTTTATAGAGTTCGTGCAGCATGGTGTGTAATTCCACCTGTCAAACACCGCTGCAATTTCTGAACTATAATCAGATATGAGGACTGGGTGCTACAAACCTCTGGGAAGTTAAATTTTGCATGTATCACAAAGAATCTACGTTTTTGCCTGGTCTAGAAGGAAACAGTTTTATCATCTTAAAATTTTTCACCATAGCGAGCAGGATAGAAAACTTGCAGAGTGGATGTATGTCAGATGTTGGACATATATGTCCTGCATTAGAGTATTAAGAGCGTTGCACTCCACATTACTAACAATTCGGAAACGACATGACTTTAACATTATAACATGTTTAATTGTGGAACCATATACCCTTAGGCCTGTGTGTTTACTTTCTACGATCATTTCTCTCTTGCCAATTACTTACCTTAGACACAAGAATAATACTTTCAAAATTGAGAGCACATTGGATTTACATAAAATGTTTCAAGCTCCATCCATCTGGAGCTCCATCATGCATAAAACCACAAGCTTCCTCTTAATCATGTGCTGTATCACAACACTCTCACATCTACTATACACCAATAAGGGGTGCTAACCTCTTCAACATGCTAACATCAGCAGAGTCCTTGTGCACTTGTATGTGTGCCACGAGTGAAATTGGTATATATCAGTCTCACCAATAAGGGGTGCTAACCTCCTCAACATGCAAACATCCCCAAAGTCCATATGCACTTGTGAGTGCCGTGGGTGAAATTGGTACATATCAGTCTTTGTTGAACAGCAGTTATGGACTCAGCTGGTTCTGTTCCATCATGAGATGTGGAATGCAACATGTATAGTACCGTCCTGCTTCTGGTCAGTTGCAAATTAAATCGCCAATAGTGTTGTAGAGAGGGTTGCTCAAGATGGTGGATCCAGGATGGCGACCATAGATGTGGCAACGTCGCACTGATGTCATGGCGGGAAATTCAAATTCTAGAGGGATAATAGTTCAATTGTGCAACTTCCACTAACTTAACTCCACCCACATCCTCCCTTCCCAACTCCTCTCCCATCTTGAAATAGGCGGGAGAAGGCTCACAGGTCCCACAGTAGAGCAGAGCTAGCATTCGAGTGTAGATCTGGCAAGCATTATGTATGGAGCGATGTTGAGATGCATATCCACAATACACCATGTCCAGAATAGGATTTGAAGGTGGATCTGCCATGCATTATATCCGAAGTGACATTGGGATGCGGATCCACAACATGTCACATCTGGGTTAGGGCTTGAAGGTGGATGAACAACACGTTAAGTCCGGAGATAAGTTCTATGTTCGAAGTTGGATCCACCATCTGGAACAGCACGTCGTGGGAGCCTTCTGCGACACGTGTACTGATTCAGACATACAGAAAACAGGGCAAACGTGATGCAACTGTATGGAATATGTGGCTGGAGGTGACTGGATGCATTCGAGTACAGTGCTATAGTATGCTGCCCGACCAGAAAAATAGTGCATTTCCGCTAGGTGTTGGCAGCTGTACTACATTTACAAGCAATTTTAGAACATGTAACGAGAAATGATGACATGATCGCATGGGTAGAAGTGACAGAAAATGCGTGTCTTCTGGTTGGCGCAGAACAATTCTTACACATGGGAACGAGTGAACAGCGTCAAGAGGAATATGGGAAAACGTTGAAATGGACGCACCGGGAACTGAGGAAACAGTCCTTTATTTTTCGTTGAGGCAACATTCTGTTGTATGTCTACTGGGGTCATAGTGATACACACGAGTTGGCTGCTATCTTTGATGTTTTCCTGGCAAAATGAGAACCATTTGCTCTAAACTTACTTGCATATGCGTTAAAGGATGACAGACTGGATGGAATGATTGGTTGAGATGGAGCTGTAACGAGGTAGCCTTTAATGGTAGACTGATAATGCATTCTAGAGAGAGAGGGACATGTTGCTGTAGGTAATTTGAATTTTTTTCCGTTGTTCTGTCAGGATGCATCAGTTGTGGAAATAACCTGCATTAGACTCACATACAAATGCCTGTGGCTTAGAGCACTGTCTACTTGCAATCGTTATCAGCTAACCTCTCGGTCATCAGAGGAGTTCCATCCTCTTTCGACACATTCCTCTAGTCGAACGAAGATTTATGCGACGTACTCCATTCCATTGGCGCGTCTTGGGTATAAAATCGATTCTTCAGTTTCTTAACTACGGTGATTCTAAGTTAGCGACAGGTGTTTGTGAGGTACTGGAATCCCTGTGTATACTTCTGCTAAACAGATATCCTGTTTACGGAGTTAGTGGCAGCATGATGTGTAATTTCATATGTCAAACACCGCTGCTATGCGTTTGTCTCTTTCTTTGTATGAGACATTCTCCGTTATTAACGATCATTTTATGCAGGACTAATGCGAGCATAGTATAATTTCTGAACCGTGATTGGATGTGAACAGTGGGCAGAAACTGCAATGATCTAACATTATAGTGTGTTTTAAGTGCAGAACAGTGCAGGCTTAGGAGTGCATGTGTTTATGTTCTCTCTTACCAATGCCTTTATGGTAAAGACCCCTGACACTAGAACAATACTTTAGAATTGATAGCGCAGTTGAGTTACGTAAAATGCTGCAAACTCCTTCCATATGGAGCTCCACCATGCGTAAGAGCCACCCGTTTCTTGTTCTTAATCGTCTGTTATATCATCACAACAGTTTCATATCTTCTATACACCGATAAGGGATGCTAACCTCCTGGACATTCATGCATCTGAAGAGATCTTGTGCTCTTGGATGGGTGCGGGACATCAGTTACAGCCTCGGTTCGCACTTTTCCTACCAGACACATGGAATGTAGTGGTCTACATCTGGTCAGCTGCAGATTAAATCGCTGCCAGTGCTGCAGGAAGCGTTGGTCAGAGACAATGCGAGGAGATCTTTCGGTCTCTAACTTTACATAAGAATGCGAGAATGCCTTGTGACTCCCATCAACATAGAGAAAGACTGTAAATTACGCACTATGATCAAAGTGCTAGAGATTTGTAGGTCGCTGTCTGGTATACTTTGGTGTATATGTTCGAGAATTAACAATGGATGAACGTACTGCACAGTCATCTATTTAGATTCGCTGTGATACTCGTAAAGTAGTGGAGGGGCTGTTTAGCGATGATACAGAAATTGGCAAGCATGCTGTCAAGTCATTGGTCAGCATTGAAATTACGATAAAATTATAAAAATTGATCACACTGTCAACTATGATGTTTATTATTACAGTACAATGATGGTGTCTTTCCCATCCCAACCCTCCACTGGTAGACTGTTGATTACCACATAATGATTGACTGACATAGATTGTTTGAGATGGAGAAAGAGTCTTGGTGGAGGGGGCAACACCTTACAGGGATGGCTAACACTGAAACAGCGATCGTGTGCATGGCAGCAATATGAGAAATCAATCAAACAGAATATAGCGCCATAAGCTATCACGTCACTGTGAATGATGTGTTTTAAATTTAGAGGTAGTCAATCACCTTCGGACAGCAGTTTGGAAACGCTCCACAAACCTCAAAACTCTTCCAGTTTCCTAATGTTGTGACTGTCTTTAATTTCAGTCACCCCGTGTGTGGGTGCATTGTGGGATCTCAGCACCAACATGATTTACACCGTGCGATGTCTAGTTTTATGGGAGAGCCAACAGACCAAAACTTGTTAATATCAGTTTAGAACCTGGCGCAGATGTCGAAGTCGTGGGGGAAAAGAAAAGCAAGATGCATGGCAGTGTACAAAGCGTGTTACAGTAAAAAAAGCAGTGTATCAAACAACAAAGCAGGGACCCTCTCCTGTGACTGATAATCTGTGGGAGATGGTCCTCGTACAATACAGGCGATGAAACTTTACACCGGTCTGTGCAAGAGAAGTCGATCACTGGCCGCCTGCTCTAATGGATCAATACTTGTATATTTAATAGGATCGCAGGAATTGCTTAATGCCAGCAAGCAGATGGTGTTTGTTCGATAAGTAAAAATCTATCGGATGAAGCTAGCAGAGTTTTTATAGTTCGTATTTTTTTTTCTGTTGGATCGTAGAGACTAACGGTGATAGAATGTTTGGGTGATAGTTGTGAATGGACCCTGAAAGACACAGAGCTGCTTTGGACTGCAGTACCTGTATGATATTCAGTCTTCCTAATTTTCCCTATAATAAACACCATCGTAACTGTTGGTACTCTCTTTTCCACTACATCGTGTTGCAAGAGCAGGCTTCATTTGGTGTTGACCTTACACATTGTACACGCATGGCAGAGCTACGATAACATGTTCCCATTTCCACCGAGTGACAAAACACTGTCGTATAACATTAACTCAGCTCACTCTGTTTCTACACTGTTTGCAGAATGTGGTAGATATAGCTCTCTCCAACTTCTGGGTAAAATTGATCTTGTTGTCAACTGTTGTGTGTGTTACAGTATATTGTTCCATATCAACAGTGTCTTTCCCATCCCAACCATCCACTGGGTGTGTTGATGATTACTGCATAATGATTGACTGACACCACTCGGTTGAGATGGAGGGAGCCTTGGCAGAACAATGGATATCTGCTACTTGTCGCTGTGGAACATGGAATTAAATGCAGAGGTCATTATCTCCATACAGATGTTTGGTAGCGTTCCTCATTCCTACAGACTGATCCTATTTCCATATGCTGCTACGCCCTCCACATGTTTTTTTTTTTCGCCGATAAGGTGACAGTACCTCTTTTTATTTGTCCTACATCATGCATGTTGTGAACAGCATCTTCCGGCAATTGCCAACACCAGAACAGTAATCATGTACATGACTGCAAAATGAAGGAACAATGGTTTTCGAAATGGAACACCGAGACATCCGCTACCCTGTCGATGGGGAAGATGAGATTAACTGTACATATCATCACCTTCGAATAGCTGTTGGAAGCGCTCTACAGTACTGCAAACTTCCAGTTTCCATATGTAGCTATGTCTTCCACATTCTTGTCAATGAGAAACATCAGCTCTGTGTTTTATTTCTACCAGCCTATGTTGTGGTAGTGGTATAGGTTAAGCAATGTGATGTTCAGCTTTCTGTGAGAGTCAGAGGATAGAAAAGTGTTAATGTCAATTTAGCAGCAGCTGACATTGATCTTTAAGTCATGGTAGAAGAAATAAAGTGGATGGCGGTGTATACTGATTGGGTGTGTTACAGTAGAAAAACACAATGAAGGAACAATACAGGAACCCTGTCAGGTGATTGGTAGCTGTGGCTAAGCCATGTCTCCACAGTATCCTTTCTTTCAGGAGTGCTAGTTCTGCAAGGTCTGCAGAAGAGCTTTTCTAAAGTTTGGAAGGTAGGAGACGAGATACTGGCAGAAGTAAAGCTGTGAGTACTGGGGGTGAGTCGTACTTCAGTAGCTCAGATGGTAGAGCGCTTGCCCGCAGAAAGGCAAAGGTCCCGAGTTCGAGTCTCAGTCAGGCACACAGTTTTAATCTGCCAGGAAGTTTCAACATGTGACATCATCTGTGGATGGGGGTGGCGTGGCCAGGGGCAGGGGTGGTTAGGGATGGGGTTGAGTGGGGATGGGGGGTGATAATTTGATCAATTTAATTAAAATGACATATCAATTTGATATCAAAAGTGGAGTCGTGCCCCCATTTTCCTACTACTGGAGTTTAAAAAAATTAGATGATGTTAAGCAATTGCAATACTTTTTTGCATTGTATTGTTGTATGTTTATCGAGGGCCTAGAAACGATGGAGAGGCTCCGTCCCCACCGCAGCCGCAGTGGTCCACAACCCCACGATGGCTACTCCCATCCACTTCACCCCTCTGCCGCTCCACACCGAACCCAGGGTTATTGTGTGGTTCGGCCCCAGGTGGAAACCCCCCCCCCCCCCCACGGAACGTTTCACACCAGATGAGTGTAGCCCCTATGTTTGTGCGGTAGAGTAATCGTGGTGTGAGTATATGTGGCGTGGCGATTTTGTTTGCGCAGCAATAACCGACATAGTGTAGCTGAGGCGGAATAAGGGGAACCAACCCGCAATTGCAGTGGCAGATGGAAAACCGCCTAAAAACCGAACCTCGACATAAGGCCGCTGGGAGGATTCGTGCCATGGACCAGGTGCTTCTTCCCACTCCGGAACGCCGTGCGTTAGACCGCACAGCCAACTGGGTGGGCCAATACTTTTTTTACTCCATTAGTGAAAGGTACCCCATTATTACATTGTCGCAGATCGCGCTGAACATAACTGAAAAACTTTCTTGAACATGCTCCATGCACCAGAATTGCCCCCGCAATGTTCCAGGCTCACAGAACTAGCCACAGGCAACAACAGGGGCTGTGCTAACCACATCCTGTCACACTGGAAATACTCGTGGCTTTTCTTCTCATCCCTGCCGCACTTTTATTGTTTGTGACATACGGATACCCCCTTGTCATTGAACACGAACTGCTTCAGAAGTTATTAAATCTGATGCTTAAGCAATGTGTGGAATATTGTCACAAACACATCTTGAAGATGTCATAGGAACTAAATATACCACTGCACAGAGAGAGAGAAAGAGAGAGAGACAGACTGAAATCTTGGCAGATAATGCAACAAAACATAAACTACTTGTGATGAAATTACACTTTTTCTCCTGAGGCATGCCACCACCACACTTGAACCCACATTCTAAAAAGATCGTGGCAGATTCTGGCACTCTTGTGTAATCTCCCAGTCTGCATCCAGCTTTCCTCCCTAAGACAATTCGCGCGCTTTTGTGGGAAATAGATCCTGAAACTGATATCAGCTACAACATCCGATTTTACACACCAAACCCGCGATATTTGGAATTCGAAATAAATATCTCTGTAACTCTAGACAGGACGCTTAACAATTTTCAAGTTTTAGCTGCTTGTTTGAAAGTACTGCCGAAGAGCGAAACAATTTCTGAGTCCTACAGCTGCTGTAGTGTTCATCACTTTTCTAAAACCATGAGTGGGCTCAGTCTATAATTTCTGCTGGAGTCAGGGAAAAAGGCTCTTATTTTTTATATTCCTCTCTTTTTGAAGCACACTAGTGTCTAAGCACAGACAAGAAAATCAGGAGAACTACATATCTAAAACTTAATGACGTATTTGTAACCCCACAACAGATCGTGAAAAAAAGGCAAACAGAGTAGGAAGCACTGTCCTGTAGACGAGAAAAATAACTGGAATTTTCGGTGAATTTTCGATGTCCTACAGTTGTTGGTCTGAAAATGCTATAAAGCCACAATGGTGAGGGGGGGGGGGGGGGCAGCAGAGGAGGATGGTCTTCTAGGACTTGTCTCTGAACACTCGAAAAAAAAGACATCATGGACTCTCATACGTTACAGAGCTTTCCGTAGATACCTCGCCCCTGCCGTGTTCGAATCAGTCTGTAGAGGCTCCTATACCTCCACCAATGATGTCTTCTGACTCTCTGATGTCATGGAACCTGCTGTGAATGTAATATTCTGATTGGTTCTTTTGTAAACCCCTGTCGCCAGTATTGTAAAGGACTCGTCGCTACCTTTGTAAAGGCCGAGTTGCTGCAGTTACAGTAGGCCGAGTTCATGAGATCGTGAAATGCCTTCTGGTGCAGCACATCGCTCAGGCAATTCCTCCCTGCCACTATTATACAGCTATGCCCCATGGTCAGGTAACAGGATAGGTGAACGAAGGTTCTACACTACCGGCCATTAAAATTGCTACACCAAGAAGAAAGGCAGGTGATAAATGGGTATTCATTGGACAAATATATTATACTTGATCCGACATGTGATTACATTTTCAAGGAAATTGGGTGCATAGATCTCGTGAGATCAGTATCCAGAACAATCATTTCTGGCCGTAATAACGGCCTTGATACGCCTGGACATTGAGTCAAACAGACCTTGGATGGCATGTACAGTTACAGCTGCCCATGCTACTTCAACACGATACCATAGTTCATCAAGAGTAGAGACTGGCATATTGTGACGAGCCAGTTGCTCGGCCACCATTGACCAGACGTTTTCAATTGGTGAGAGATCTGGAGAATGTGCTGGCCAGGGCAGCAGTCAAACATTTTCTGTATCCAGAAAGGCCCATACATGACCTGCAACATGCGATCGAGCATTATCCTTCTGAAATGTAGGGTTTCGCAGGGATCGAATGAAGGGTGGAGCCACGGGTCATGAAACATCTGAAATGTAACGTCCACTGTTCAAGGTGTCGTCAGTGCGAACATGAGGTGACCGAGACGTGTAGCCAATGGCACCCCATTCCATCACCCCAGGTGATACGCCAGCATGGCGATGACGAATACACGCTTCCAATGTGCGTTCACCGCGATGTCGCCAAACACGCATGCGACCATCATGATGCTGTAAACAGAACCTGGATTCATCCGAAAAAATGACGTTTTGCTGTTCGTGCATCCAGGTTCGTCGTTGAGCATACCATCGCAGGCGCTCCTGTCTGTGATGCAGCGTCACGGGTAACCGCAGCCATGGTCTCTGAACTGATAGTCAGTGCTGCTGCAAACGTCGTCGAACTGTTCGTGTAGATGGTTATTGTCTGGCAAACGTCCCGATCCATTGACTCAGGGATCGAGACGTGGTTGCACGATCCGTTACAGCCATGCAGATAAGATGCCTGTCATCTCGACTGCTAGTGATACGAGGCCGTTGGGATCCAGCACGGAGTTCCGTATTACCCTCCTGAACCCACCGATTCTATATTCTGCTAACAGTCATTGGATCTCGACCAACGCGAGCAGCAGTGTCGCGATACGATAAACCGCAATCGCGATAGGCTACAATCCGACCTCTATCAAAGTCGGAAACATGATGGTACGCATTTCTCCTCCTTACACGAGGCATCACAACAACGTTTCACCAGGCAACGCCGGTGAACGGCTGTTTGTGTATGAGAAATCGGTTGAAAACTTTCCTCAAGTCAGCTCGTTGAGGGATGTCACCACTGGCGTCAACCTTGTGTGAATGCTCTGAAAAGCTAATCATTTGCATATCACAGCATCTTCTTCCTGTCGGTTAAATTTCGCGTCTGTAGCACGTCATCTTCGTGGTGTGCAATTTTAATGGCCAGTAGTGTACAACACTCCAACAAATTAGTAACAAAGTCACATAAATGAGTTAACAGGGTATACTTATCTTTGTGAGCAGTTGAATAACATGAAGACTGTAACATTCCTTGGAATATAACACAGAAATGGACCCCAATGGCTAAGTGCGAAGAATCATAGGTCTACTTCACAGTACATAGTAAATGCAGTTACAACAACTATCTGTTCAATTCTAAGAACTCACTAAACGACGTTCCCTGTCTATGTCAGCCCTGGTCGATGATTACAATGAAGTGCCGGCCGAGGTGGCCGCGCGGTTCTAGACGCTACAGTCTGGAACCGCGCGACTGCAGCGATTCCTGCCTCTGGCATGGATGTGTGTGATGTCCATAGGTAAGTTAGCTTTAAGTAGTTCTAACTTCTAGGGGATTGATGACCTCAGAAGTTAAGTGCCATAGTGCTCAGGGCCATTTTCTACAATCTAGTGGGTGAGAGCTGCTCTTCTATCTACCGAGTAAGCTTCTGTCTGTTGTCATCCAGTCACCAGTCACTGGCGGATTCTACTCGGCCGGCAATTGGCCAAGACCAAGTTGATATCTTCATCATCAGTACAGGCCGTGGCGCTGGTGGAGCTCGTGCAAGTGACAAGTCTCTATGGCACTGGCACCAGCTCGCATTTTTGCACCTGTGGTGCTTTCGGCCTGGCTGTGTCTTGTTCGGACGACACAGGAGTTCTTACAGAAATAACCCACCAAATTGCTGCCACAAGTGTGAGTGCACTGTCCACCGCTTTCTGCAGACGGACAGATTATAAGACCTTCAGTAGCAAACTATTTTGTACAGATCGAATAACATAACCAGTCATTTTCCACTGACAGTTAAATCCTGCAAAAGTAGTCCACAGATTATGAAACACAGAAACTACCGTCAAAGACTTTTCCTCAATTGCACTGCTCTGCTACTGTCGAGAAAACCTTGAATTTTTCGCCGTGAAACCGATCTTCAACCTCGCTCTATAACCACAAACAATTGTACCACCATACCATATCGATGTAGTAAACACAATTCGTATCCTGCACCATACAGAATCATAACTTCTGCATCCTGCATATAGCTATGGACCATCAGACACTCATACCGAAAAAACAGAGAGACCTCAAAACACATAAGCATATGCACCTTATACAGTCGCAGCACTAAATATTTCCCGTGAGGCTGGTCAGTCATCCACCACGGCCAACATTCACGCATTAGCTGTCACCCCATATACGCTGGCCTGATGCATGATCAATGTTCACTCCACATACACTCTCCAAACTGGTGTACAAAGGCTGGGCTGGTTTCTTCAGCAAAAAGACGTCTGATGGTGGTATTGTTTTCAATGTGACCTTCTTGTTGCCGTGGTCTCTGCAACGAGTTGCGATCATCTGCAGACTCTGGGATTAGAAGAACATGTGTATTTTCACATGGTTTGCCAGAATATCACACGATTTACGTGATAGTTCTTGATATCATGCACATAATAGTTGGCTACCCATCACTTGAACAGTATAATTCTGAAGGTAGAGAATGAAAATTGTATCTCTAGAAATTAAGATATACAACTACAGAATGGATCGAATTTTGGACCCTGTAAATGACTGTTTAGGTGTTTTAAACCCTAACAAACAGTTTTTAAAATGTGCTTCTCTGTACTCTTGAGGCGTCAGCTAACAAATGCATTACAAACGGTTGCTGTATTTTAACAATATTCTATGGTATCTCTATTGAGGTAATAGTGATATTTGCAAGTTGACTGCTGTCTTTGATGCTTTCCTGGGAAAGAGAACCACGTGTTTCTAAACTGACTTTTATCCACATTAAATGATGATAGAAAGTGGATGGAGTGATTGGTTGAGATGGGATTGCACTGAGGTATGATTTAAACCTAAATTGATGATGTATTCTGGAGAGAGGGAGATGTTGCTGCAGATCATTTATCACACATTCAACCATTTTTTCCATTGTTCTCTTGGGATGTATCAGTTGTGTGGCATAATCTGCGTTCAACTGGTATACAACTGCGTGTTCCATGTGTGACTTAGAGCACTATCCGCCTGTGATCGATAACAGTAAACCTCTCCATGCCACAGTTATCAGAGGACTTCCAACTCATGTATGATGATGAAACATGTCCATTGATGGTAAACTGTTTTGGCACCCTTCTCTAGATGAAAGAAGATTTATGACAACATACTCCATTTCCCTGTCACATCTGGGGCATAAATCGAGTCTTCAGTTTCATAATTGCAGTGAATCTAAGTTAGTTGCAGGTGTTTGTGAGGTACTGCAATCTGTGTGAATGCATCTTTTTGACAGATGTCCTGTTTACGATGTTACTGGGAGCGTGATGCGTAGTTTCACATGTCAAATACCTCTGATAAGAGTTTGTCTGTTTCCTTGAAATAGGAATTCTCCATTGCTGTTGACGATTTTATAAGACTGATGCAATCATAATATAATTTCTGAACCATGATCGTATGTGAATAGTGGGGCTATACCCCTCTGGAATGATATATTGGGCATGTATCAAGAAGACTCTATGCTTTTTTCTTCGGTGTAGAAGGAAGAATTTTTAATTTCTTACAGTTTGTCACTGTAGTGAGTGGGAAAGAAAACTTGCAGGGTGGATGTATGTCAGATGTTGGACTTAAATGAGGGCCGTTTTTTTCCCAACATCTGATAGGCTATAAAAAAAGACAAGTTCATAGAAAACAAGCATTCGTCTTTGTTTCGGATGACCAAATTTGCATTTGACTTCAGGATTGTGTTAATCCATGACAACGCTCGTCCACACACTGCTGGCACAACCCAACGGCTCCTTCAACAATTTCAATGGGACACTTTCGATCACCCGTCATACACTCCTGACCTGGCACCCAGCGACTTTCACCTTTTCCCTGAACTGAAGGCGAGGCTAAGAGGGCAGCACTTTCAGACCAACGAAGATCTTCAAAACAGCGTCAATACTCATTTGCAATCATTGGCAGCAACATTTTTTGACGATTGTATTGCAAATCTTGTTCACAGGTGCGATAAATGTCGCAATCTTTTCGGTGACTGTTGAAAAGTAACCATAAGTGTACAAAACTTTTGGTAATAAAATAATTGTTTTCTATGAACTTGTCTTTTATTTATAGCCTATCGGAGATTAAAAAAAAAAACAGCCGTTGTATGTCCAGCATTCGAGGTTTAAGAGATTTGCACTCCACATGACAAATATTTTGAGAATCTCCTGGATAACACTTTGCAGTCTAGTTGCGAGCTATACTTGCAGTCCCTGCACGAAGTGTTGCCGACGAGCGACGAACGACGCTCGCAGTGACGTAAAAAAAGCACAGAAAACAAACTACAGGCTATACTTGCAGTTCGTGTGTTTCGTTATGCAGCTTGATGGTTTAGTTATCCACCAACAAGATAAATGTTCGTGTCTCTAGATTCTCACACATCCACACGTAAGCAGTGCTGGCAAGATGTCGCAGTACAGACGGTCGCTTACATATAAAGAAATTTTGAATGTTCTGTTCAATGATTCGGGGTCTAAAGGAGAATTGTGTGACGATTCTGAAGATGACAGAGATACTGCAGGTAATTCTAACATATTTACTGTAATTTCTACTTTGTCATATGTTGAAACGTGTAACAAATAGTAGGCTGCTTGTACACGTTCTCTATGTATATTTTTTGTAATATATTTTAGACTAACCATTATGCAATGTATCCAGTTGTACATATGACTTACTTATTTACAGTTGGAGAGCTTCAGAACGACATCAACATGACGTCTCAACAATAGATCGCGAATTTCGAAATGGTAATTGCTCGCAATCCCCTCTCTATGATTATAGATAATATAGACTGTAAAAAGTAAACAACTTAGCCACTGTTACGTAATAACTTGTTTATGTATTGAAGAAAGGCGTGAATTTCATTTTGAATCATTTGAAACTTGTAAGAATAACTAGTAATTGCCAATACCTAATTGAAGCAAATTATTTGTGCACTTGTCATGCACGCCATATCACACAGTAAATTACACGACTTACTTATTGAGAAAAACTGAAGATCAAGCTGGAGATGTGGAATCACCCCAGCATGTAGAGCAGGCTGCTCTTGATCATGAAGTGTAAAATGGGAATATTTCTCAGCCTCATTTTCCTAATTATCAATAAGAATAATGTTGATTCAGAGCAAAATTATAATAATTTTACAAGCATAATTTCACATTGTGATTTTAGTTTATCAACCAAAACCTCAACCTGCATGTGAAGTTTGTCAAGAAAAAGGCCCATGGCAGACAGCAATGCTGACTTGGGATGGGATGACATTCTTGTGTCTGCACCTCCAGTAAGGGATGTTGTTTATTATTGTTTATGTAGAAGTTCTGAGAATTATAGTTCCACTTGATGCCATGTCAACTGAATTTGACTTTTTTTGAAAACAATTTCCACAGGAATATGGTGAAGCTTGTGAAACCAAAAACAAACAGGTAAGCTGCAATTACCATTGAAATACTGAGGCGTACCAATCATATCAAAGAACACAGATTGCGGTCGCATCGGAAACCTGTTACTTGGCAGAGGTTTATAAATGTTTTCCCATAGGATTCACATGTGCTTGGTAAGGAACACATTCATAGCAGATTACTGGTCCATAGCTTCCATTCTTCACTCCATATTTGCAGCTAGACTGATGTCCTGAAATTGTTTCGAGTCCATTTTGACAATCCTGCATATAAGTAATAATGAAACATACATACCACATTGTCAGACAAATCATAATATTTTAAATAAATTAGCCCATGTTTTGATTACCTTGGGCAGAGCTTCAGAAACTTGCTTTGCCAACTGAGAATTTGGCCATAGATGACAGAATATGTGACTTTAGAAGGGGGATACAGTTTAGAGTCTGTATAAAGAACAAACTGGATAAGTATGGCATCAAACTGTTCTTTGTGTGTGACTCTGACTCTGGTTATCTTCTAAATATGGAGGTTTACACAGGCAAAAGTGATGATTTCACAATTATTACATTGTTTGAATGTCTGCTTTCACCCAACTTATCTAAAGGCAATTCTGCTTACATGGACTAGTTTCATACTAGCCCTAAAATTATTGACTTTTTTATGGAACAACAACACCTTAAGTGTTGGTACTGTTATGCAAAACAGCAAAGAAATGCCTAAGAGTTTAAAAACAGCTGTACTGAAGGAAGCTGAAATGACATTTAGACACCAGGAATGTGGTAGTGTTGTCTTCAAAACACAAGAAGCTTTTCTTCCATCTTTTCATTTGGGAATAGTAAACAGTTATATTATGTATAAAATATCACACACAACCAAATGCTCTACATAAATTTATGTATGTTATTGAAGAAACATGATGGCAGGGGAGGGCAGGGGAGGAACAAGTGGGAGTGAACCCTCCTACTGTAGGTGCCAGACTAACTGGGGGACATTTTGGAAGAGAAATCCCTCCAACCAACAACAAAGCGAGGCCATGCAGATCGTGTAAAGTGTGTGGTCACAAAGCCAAAAAAGGAACTAGAAATTGGAAAAGGAAAGAAACAACATACCACTGTCCAATGTGTGATGTTGCACTGGGCATGCCAGAATGATTTGAACTATTTCACATGAAAGCCAATTACAAATAGAAATGATTTATAAAAATAATAATATAATACCTTTCAGTTTTTTATAAAATATAAACAAGTGCAATATCCTTTGTACCTACAATAGATCCTACTATAATTTTTTTTCCTTTTTTCAGCTACATACTTTGATAACAGCATAGATTTAAGTGAAATTGGTAACTATAATACGTTACTTCATTTTAAAATTTAAAGTACAGTGGTAAAATAGAAAAAAACTGCAATGATTTATCTGTGATTGTCCCTGAATTATGATTTTTTGAAAAACGACAAAAAACTCCAGTCTGGTGTGCTAGGATGACCTTAAGATGCTAATATGATAGCGTGTTTAAATGCAGAACTGTGTAGCCTTATGAGTGTATGTGTCTATGATTCTATGATCATATCTTTCTTACCAATGTCTTCTTGATACTGACCCCAGACACTAGAGCAATACTTTCGATTTGACAGCGCAGTCAGTTTACATAAAATGATTCAAACTCCGTGCATCTGGAGCTCTATCACACATAAAACCACACGTTTTCTTCTTAGCCGTCTGTTAGATCATTGCAACATTCTCTTATTTACTGTATACTGATAAGGGGTACTGACCGCCTCGCCATGCATGCATCTGAAGAGATCTTGTGCACATAGATGGGTGCCATGAAAAGTCTTCACTGAACAGCAGTTATGGAGACGACTCACCCTGTTTCTTCATGAGACATGGAATGTAGCGTTTCAAGATATGAGAATGCCACAAATATGATATATTCGCCTGTAATGATGAAAAGACATCCCCCCATAGGATCCAAGGTAGGTATGTGGTTGAATGGAAAGACTTGACTCCAAACTACATACATGTTTTCTACCAGAAAGCGTAATATTATTGATCTGAAAAGCTGGTGTATTTGACACAGGACTCATACATTTCTTACAACCACACTGTAGCATTGCAATGTTTTTAAGTGATTCGTCACTGTATGTGTCCATCCTCAATCAACCACCATCCTCCCTCGCCTATAAAACAGTGGATATGTTGCCAGAATCTCTGACATGGCATCGACGTAAAACGCATTAAAATATATTTGTTATCATGAGAAATGTCTATCGGCGACCTGAGGGAGTCGCAAATATCGGCTTAATTCTATGTTCCTTAGCTGAATCACTTTCTAAATTCCATGAGAATGGTGATTTTATTACAAGCTTACACCGCTGGCGAAATGCACCCGCACTTTCGGTCTGTTAATACACACCCCAGCGATCACCATCTATATTCAATGTTGCGGTATGTGTGTGGAAGACCACTTGATTCGTAGGCAATACCATATCTCGATTTATAAAGCTTTTATAGGCTTTAATAAGGATTTTGCTAGCGATACTTGTGTGCGCCTGTAGAAGCAAGACCGCTTTTTATGAAGGGTTATAGTAACGTAGTCGTTGCGATCGTGTTTCTGATTGCTGGTCGCTTTTAAAACGATTACGTCTCTCTTCGTAAGACACACTGGTATCACTAGCAGGAAAAAACAAATAAGACATGTCCATTGATCACGGATTTTCGCTCTATATTGTTTGGTGTCACCAGCATTCAATTATTGGCGATGTATTATACTTAATAGGGGATGTGTGATAGATTCGCTGTCACAGCAGGTATATGAAGTATGTGCTGGGATGTAAAGTTATTGTGGTCAGTGTTCCAACATGTGCAAAGAAAATGACTGTCCAGTCATAAGGGGAAGTATGTATTTGACATGGAGAACTGCGATTACAACCCATATATTGCTGTAATGGAGATGAAGGATTTTACACTGAAAATTATGTCCAGTCATTAAGAGGATATAGATATTTATATTTCCAGAGCTACAGTCGTCAGAAGGGGGTATTTCCGATACTTCGCTCACTGCCGATTGTCGCCATATTGGCACTACGATATATTTACCTGTAATTACGCTGATAAATATGTGGCTGGTTTCTTAGGAGCGATCCTGCCTGGCGTGCAGAGCGCATGATGGAAGTAGCTGGTGGCCAGAACAACTTGACGTTTCCAGCTTAAGGCACGACCGTCGTTGAGCCGCCGGAACTGGACAGGCTGGGGTACAACGTGCAGCTGACAGTGTGTTGCCCTCTAGGCAGATGAATAGCGTACTAATACTCACTACGTGTTGGGCAGCCTTCACGATCGCATGTCTTGCGATTCTCTGTGGAAATTTGAGAAGATTCAATAAGGGTGAGTGTTTGCACTGGACAACTATTCCCTCCCCTGTACATTGACTGGCTGTCTGCCTGTGCTGCCATCATAAACATTTCCTGTCTTTACTTGGTTCAGAGAAGATCGATTGTGGCGTATGTTATGTGCACCTAGATGGTGAGAAACAGTTGGAAGAGACATTTTCTGGTTCGCTAGACATGGGAAACACATATGATTATTAGTTGTCTTTGTACAGCGCAAGGATGATTTGAAATTTGTTATATCATAGACATTGGTATTCGTTAAAAAAACGAGTTGAACTACCAGTTTCCTTTATTTTTCAGTTTTCACGTATGGATCATAGCAGATGAGATAAGTTTCTAGTAAGCCATTGGTTTGCAGCATGTCCCACATAATGACTTCGCTAAAGTTTCGGTTTTCTAGAGGTATAATTTCCGCTCTTTATCTTCAGAACGATACTATGCGAGCGATGGGTAGCATACTGCTATGTGCTTGATATCGAGAACTATTGCGTAAATGGTGTGGTATTCTGGCAAACCACGTGATAATACAAATGTTCCTGTAATCCCAGAGTTTGGAGATGATCGCAACTCGTTGCAGAAACCACGGCAACAAGTAGTCCACATCGGAAACAGTACCGTCAGTGGACGCCTTTGTGTTGGGGGAAAAAGTCCGGACTTTGTACATCAATTTGGAGAGTGGCCACTGTCTGTGAAGGGCGCACTGATCAGACCAGTGTGTGTGGAGGAACAGTTGACTTGTAACTATTGGCTTTGATGGATGACTGACCGACCTCACAAGAAATATCTAGTGCTGCGACTATTTAAGGTGCATATGCTTATGTTTCTTGGGACATCTCTGTATTTTCGGTATATGAATGAGTGTCTGGTGGTCGGTAGCTATATGCAAGTTGCAGAAGTGATGATTTTGTATGGTGCAGATTACGTATACAGCGATATGGTATGGTGGTACAATCGTTTGTGATGATATAGAAGCAGATCCGTTTCTCGCCGAAAAATTCAAGCTTTTCTCGATATCACGAGAGCAATGTAACCGAGGAAAAGTCTTTGGTGGTAGTTTCTGTATTTCATAATCTGCAGACACTTTTGCAGGGTTTCATTGTCAGTGCAATATGACTGTTGTATATTTTTCGATCTGTTCAAAATCAGAGCAAAATGCCTCGGACCTTTGGAGGTGACAGAGTCCCATCTCTAACTGACAAACCAGTGACTCCTAAGATACGACTTGGCAAACAAATGGTAATGAGATGGGGAGCTATTAATATCAGTGGGGGCTACTCTGGGAAGAAGGTACAGCTGGCAGAGGCTGTAAGTAAGATGGGGCTGGACGTTTTACCTGTTAGTGACATTCGGGTAAGGGGTGAGAAAGAAGAGGAAGTGGGAGAATACAAGGTCTACCTGTCAGGAGTCAAAGCAGTAATAGCACAATGGGGTGTAGGGATTTACATCAGGAAAGAAATGGAACCCAGCGTAGTTGCAACAAGGTATGTAAACGAACGACTGATGGGATAGATTTGACAGTGTCTAGCAAGAAAATTAAGATTGTGTCAGTATATTCGCATTGTAAAGGGACAGATCAAGATAAGATGGATAGTTTTTATGAGGCACTCAGTGATGTAGTTGTTAGAGTAAAGTACAAGGACAGTGTTCTGCTCATGGGTGATTTTAACGCCAGGATTGGAAATCGAGCAGAAGGGTATGAAAAGGTTATGGGTAAATTTGGAGACGATATGGAGGCCAACAGGAACGGGAAACAACTCTTGGATTTCTGTGCCAGTATGGGCTTAGTAATCACAAACTCCTTTTTTAAACATAAGAACATTCACTGGTATACTTGGAAAGGCAGGGGAATGAGATCTGTCATTGACTTTATAATAACAGATCAGGAATTCAGGAAGGCTGTGAGGGACTCACGTGTAGTCAGGGGATTCTTTGATGACACTGATCATTATTTAATCTGCAGTGAAATTGGGATTGTGAGGCCGAAAGTGCAGGAGGTCAGGTCCATATGTAGGAGGATAATAGTGGAGAAGCTTCAGGATAAGGAAATCAGGCACAAGTACATAACAGCGATATCAGAAAGGTACCAGTTATGTGAATGTAGTCAATTACAGTCATTGGAAAAGGAATGGACACGGTACAGGGACACAGTACTAGAAGTGGCTAAAGAATGTCTTGGAACAGTAGTGTGTAAAAGTAGGATGAAGCAAACAGCTTGGTGGAACGACACAGTCAAGGCAGCCTGTAAAAGGAAAAAGAAGGCATATCAAAAATGGCTACATACTAGAACTCAGGTAGACAGAGAAAGTTATGTTGAAGAAATAATCAAAGCTAAACAGATAATTGCAGCATCCAAGAAGAAATCTTGGGGAAGACTTTGGAAACAGATTGAAGACTATGGGTCAAGCAGCTGGAAAACCATTCTGGAGTGTAATTAGCAGTCTTCGAAAGGGAGGTAAGAAGGAAATGACAAGTATTTTGGACAGGTCAGGAAAACTGCTGGTGAATCCTGTGGACGCCTTGGGCAGATGGAGGGAATATTTTGAAGAGTTGCTCAATGTAGATGAAAATACGATCAGCAATGCTTCAGATTTCGAGGTAGAATGGGATAGGAATGATGATGGAAATAGGATCACATTTGAGGAAGTGGAGAAAATGGTCAATAGATTGCAGTGCAATAAAGCAGCTGGGGTGGATGAAATTAAGTCGGAACACATCAAATACAGTGGAATGTCAGGTCTTAAATGGCTACACAGGATAATTGAAATTGCCTGGGAGTCGGAACAGGTTCCATCAGACTGGACAAAAGCAGTAATCACATCAATCTTTAAACATGGAAACAGAAAAGATTGTAACAACTACAGAGGTATCTCTTTAATCAGCGTTGTGGGTAAAATCTTCTCAGGTATTGTTGAAAGGAAAGTGCGTGTATTAGTTGAGGACCAACTGGATGAAAATCAGTGTGGGTTTAGGCCTCTTAGAGGTTGTCAGGACCAGATCTTTAGCTTACGGCAAATAATGGACAAGTGTTATGAGTGGAACAGGGAATTGTATCTATGCTTTATAGATCTAGAAAAGGCATATGACCGGGTTCCTAGGAGGAAGTTATTGTCTGTTCTACGAGATTATGTAATAGGAGGCAAACTTTTGCAAGCAATTAAAGGTCTTCACATGGATAGTCAGGCAGCAGTTAGAGTTGACGGTAAATTGAGTTCATAGATCAGAGTAGTTTCAGGGGTAAGAAAAGGCTGGAACCTGTCTCCACTGTTGTTCATATTATTTATGGATCATATGTTGAAAACAATAGACTGGCTGGATGAGATCAAGATATGTGAACACAAAATAAGCAGTCTTGCATATGTGGATGACTTAGTTGTGATGGCAGATTCCATTGAAAGTTTGCAAAGTAATATTTCAGAGCTAGATCAGAAATGTAAGGACTATGGTATGAAGATTAGCATCTCCAAAACGAAAGTAATGTCAGTGGGAAAGAAATATAAATGGATTGAGTGCCAAATAGGAGGAACAAAGTTAGAACAGGTGGACAGTTTCAAGTACTTAGGATGCATATTCTCACAGGATGGCAACATAGTGAGAGAACTGGAAGCAAGGTGTAGCAAAGCCAATGCAGTGAGCGCTCAGCTACAATCTACTCTCTTCTGCAAGAAGGAAGTCACTACCAAGACTAAGTTATCTGTGCACCGTTCAATCTTTCGACCAACTTTGTTGTATGGGAGCGAAAGCTGTGTGGATTCAGGTTACCTTATCAACAAGGTTGAGCTTACGGATATGAAAGTAGCTAGGATGATTGCAGGTACTGGTAGATGGGAACAATGGCAGGACGGTGTCCACAATGAGGAAATAAAAGAAAACTAGGAATGATCTCTATAGATGTAGCAGTCAGGGCGAACAGGCTTAGATGGTGGGGTCATATTACACGCATGGGAGAAGCAAGGTTACCCAAGAGACTCATGGGTTCAGCAGTAGAGGGTAGGAGGAGTCGGGGCAGACCAAGGAGAAGGTACATGGATTCGGTTAAGAAAAATTTTGAAGTAATAGGTTTAACATCAGAAGAGGCGCCAATGTTAGCACTGAATAGGGGATCATGGAGGAATTTTATAAGGGGGGCTATGCTCCAGACTGAACTCTGAAAGGCATAATCAGTCTTAAATGATGATGATGATACGATGATGATGGTTCAAAATACACTCCTGGAAATTGAAATAAGAACACCGTGAATTCATTGTCCCAGGAAGGGGAAACTTTATTGACACATTCCTGGGGTCAGATACATCACGTGATCACACCGACAGAACCACAGGCACATAGACACAGGCAACAGAGCATGCACAATGTCGGCACTAGTACAGTGTATATCCACCTTTCGCAGCAATGCAGGCTGCTGTTCTCCCATGGAGACGATCGTAGAGATGCTGGATGTAGTCCTGTGGAACGGCTTGCCATGCCATTTCCACCTGGCGCCTCAGTTGGACCAGCGTTCGTGCTGGACGTGCAGACCGCGTGAGACGACGCTTCATCCAGTGCCAAACATGCTCAATGGGGGACAGATCCGGAGATCTTGCTGGCCAGGGTAGTTGATTCACACCTTCTAGAGCATGTTGGGTGGCACGGGATACATGCGGACGTGCATTGTCCTCATGGAACAGCAAGTTCCCTTGCCGGTCTAGGAATGGTAGAACGATGGGTTCGATGACGGTTTGGATGTACCGTGAACTATTCAGTGTACCCTCGACGATCACCAGAGGTGTAAGGCCAGTGTAGGAGATCGCTCCCCACACCATGATGCCGGGTGTTGGCCCTGTGTGCCTCGGTCGTATGCAGTCCTGATTGTGGCGCTCACCTGCAGGGCGCCAAACACGCATACGACCACCATAAGCACCAAGGCAGAAGCGACTCTCATCGCTGAAGACGACACGTCTCTATTCGTCCCTCCATTCATGCCTGTCGCGACACCTCTGGAGGCGGGCTGCCCAATGTTGGGGCGTGAGCGGAAGACGGCCTAACGGTGTGCGGGACCGTAGCCCAGCTTCATGGAGACGGTTGCGAATGGTCGTCGCCGATACCCCAGGAGCAACAGTGTCCCTAATTTGCTGGGAAGTGGCGGTGCAGTCCCCTACAGCACTGCGTAGGATCCTACGGTCTTGGCGTGCGACCGTGCGTCGCTGCGGTCCGGTCCCAGGTCGACGGGCACGTGCACCTTCCGCCGACCACTGGCGACTACATCGATGTACTGTGGGGACCTCACGCCCCACGTGTTGAGCAATTCGGCGGTACGTCCACCCGGCCTCCCGCATGCCCACTATACGCCCTCGCTCAAAGTCCATCAACTGCACATACAGTTCACGTCCTCGCTGTCGTGGCATGCTACCAGTGTTAAAGACTGCGATGGAGCTCCGTATGCCACGGCAAACTGGCTGACACTGACGGCGGCGGTGCACAAATGCTGCGCAGCTAGCGCCATTTGACGGCCAACACCGCGGTTCCTGGTGTGTCCGCTGTGCCTTGCGTGTGATCATTGCTTGTACAGCACTCTCGCAGTGTTCGGAGCAAGTATGGTGGGTCTGACACACTTGTGTCAATGTGTTCTTTTTTCCATTTCCAGGAGTGTAGTTTGCCGCTGAAAGTCTCGTAATCTCGTAATCTGCAGAAAGAGGTTGATTGTGCTCCCACACAGGCAGCAGCATTTTGGTGGGTAAATTCTGTGAGAACCAAACAGGATGCTCCATTCACAGGAGGTTCCACGACGTCAGAGAGTCACACGACATCTTTTGCGCACGGCTTAGGAGCCTCTACACACTGGTTTGAACAAGACTGGGGCATGGTATCTACGGAATGTTCTGTGGCGTCTGAGAGCCATCTGATGTCTTCGTTGTTGGAATGTTCAGACAAGTCCGAAGACCATCCTCCTCTGGTTCAGTCACTTTGGATGCTATCCTCCACCTACCATTGTGACTTTAGAGCACCCCCAGACCAGGTCGTTGTTGTGCGCTCTAAAACACTAATCTTGTAGGACATCGAAAATTCACCGAAACCTCCAGTTATTTTTCTCGTCTATAGGACAGTGTTTCAAAATCTGTTTGCGTTTTTTCACGATCTGTTGAGGGACTGGAAATACGTCATTACCTTTTGAGTATGTAATTTTCCTGATTTTCTCACCTGTGCTTAGATACTAGTGTCTCCTCGAAAGGTGAGGAAAATAAAAAATAAGAGCCTTTTTCCCTGGCTACAATAGAAAATATAAACTAAGCCCGCTCATCGTTTTAGAAAAGTGATGAACACCACAACAGCTGTATGACTCAGAAATTTTTTCGCTCTCTGGTAGTACCTTCAAACGAGCAGCTAAAACTCGAAAAGTGTTAAGTGTACCGTTTAAAGTTAGAGAGATATTTATTTAGAATTCCAAATTTCGCTGCTTTGATTTGTAAAATTGGATGTTGCAGTTGATATGGGTATCGGGATCCCACAAAATCGTGCGAATTGTCTCAGGAAGGTAGGCTGGATAGAGACTGGGAGGTTTCACAAGAGTGCCAGAATCATCTGCGATCTTTTCAGAGTCAGCATTTAAGTGGCAGTATTCGCCAGAATAAAAGAGTAATTAGTTTGCAAAATTGAAGAAAACTACCGGGCTGCGATTTTTTTTTTTAAATGTGTTCAGAGACAAAATTCAGTTGGATTTAATAAGTCCTGAAGCAGCTCGTGCTCAAAGACAAGAGAGGGATGTGATATCTCCCACTAAAGTGTGCAAAGTGTCTCAGGGAGGAAGGCGGATGAGGACTGATAGGCTTCACAAGCGTGCCAGAACCTGCAGCGATCTGTTTAGAGTCAGTGTTCAAGTGTGGTGGTGGTATTACTCATAAGAAAAGGTGTAATTACGTCTTGTGTCATACAAAATAAAGACTTACATCCATCCTATCCAGCAGCCCAGCATAGACTGAGTCCTTTTCCCACCACATTCCAGAAGGGGGAGGGATGGGTAGATTGTGGGGAAGGTGGGAGGGGGAGGAAGTAGGGGATTGGAGTTAGGTTACTGGAGGTAGCCCAATTGACCTATTCTGCCACTAAAATTTGAATTTCCCGAAATGACATCCGTGCGATGTTGCCACATCTATGGCCACCATCTTGGATCCTCCATCTTCAACAAATTTAGCAACAATGCAGAGTGGGATGATATGAACTTTGTCCCACTACTTCCAGGCTGATTACACTGCAAACTTTTAACAGTTTCCCAGTACTGATCCTTGCTGTTGGCCTGAAACTCAGACACATCAGCCAGTTGTCTGGCCTAAGTAAAATAACCCTGAAATTATGGTGAGAACCTCTCCCAGGTCCCACGTCTGTCACACACATCAAGAGTGTGCTATTGGCCTGAAACTCAGACACATCAGCCAGTTCCTCTGATCTAAGTAAAATAACCGTGAAATTACAGTGACAATCTCCCCCAGGTCCATGTCCGTCACGCACATCAAGAGTAACCAACCATTTCCCCATGCACCTCACAATATTGACACTGCAGGTTGTGGTCCAGATGTCATGCTGCGTAGAAGATGAGTAATCTGCTGAGCACTGAAGATGAAGCCACTATTCCTGATGCCAGTTTATAGCCAACCTCAGGGTTGGCAACATTGTCAGGATGTCAAATGACGGAGGGATCAGGCTGGATGGTACATGGATGAAGGCCCAGAGAGAAGCAGCTGCCAAAATGATTAATTTATTTCTATTTGTCCATTGGTCCACCTCATGGAAAGAGGGCCAGTGGTCACTCAGGTGGTTGCTACTGACCAGCCAGCTGGCTGCTACTCATGTTCGCAACATGCTTTGGTGACTCCTTGATTTGGAGCTTGGCATGCACCACTATTATGTGAGCCACATCATTGGCATCAGCAGCACATGAAGAGAGACAGGAGACTCACAGAGGTAGCGAAGGTGGTGAATGACTGCATGTGGGTGGCCAAAGTGTGCAGCGAGAAGGCACGCCCATCACATTGTTGTAAGGTGGCTGTTGTACCTGTTGCTTCCCCATCTCTCAGGGAACTCACCCTGCCGATACAAGCACATTTTTATATCAATCTGATTGACTAATTAATGAAATCGATCAATTACTTAAATCCACCCTCTGGGAAACCCTTCCTCCTCCCCTCCCCTTGCTGGAAATTGGTGGGAAAAAGACTCAATTGATCGGTCATTTGAAGGGAAGTCGATTGCAGTGTATGGAATATTGTTTAAAAATATAGACAATATGTGCAACATTGTTTATTTAAACAATTTATGGGATTCAAGGCAGTGTATGGAAAATAGTTTATTTATATATTTAAAGAATTTGTCAGGAAATCGATTGCAGTATGGAACATTTAAAACAATTGTGGTACATTTTTATTTTGATCGAGTTTGGAAACGCTGAGTAGGCTTAGTTTACAATTGATGCCAGGGTCAGGAATTTAAGGCTCTTATTATCTATTTTCCTCACTTTTAGAAGCACATTGTTGTCTTGCACAGACGGAAAAATCAGAACAATTACATATGTAACAGCTCATAACATATTTCGAAACCTATCATCACTTTCTGCGACGGATAGATTACTAGAATTTCAGCGGCAAACATTTCCTACAGATCGAGAAACATACATACATACTGCACTGACAGTTAAATCCTACAGATCATGAATGGAATGATGTGTGATATAATAGCCGCCATTTGAATTTTCCCAAGAGTGTGTCTATCGTCAGGGCACAACAGCGAACGTCAAAACCACAAAGTGTTCTAATTACAGATCACGTTACGAAATACCACCCACCACAGACCACACATCAGCTTCCTTTTGATCTCGCAGCCCCCAAACATCAAGTACCTCCATTCTGTTGATTGGGAAATTCCAGGCTCGCTTCCTGCCTCTTTCTTTCTCAAGAGGCCACTCCATGATTGTCTGTGTGAACCAATGTCCCAAATCATGCAGACAGAGGTTTGCATCTCTCCTCAGAATCCTCTATTCCTGTTGCCTAATGCTGGAGACATCAAAAACAGAGTGAAATAATCCATTTGCACTGTAAGTACGCTGTTTAGGTTTTCATATTGGTAACGCCACGTAGCGCTCTGTATGAAAATCACTGGCTGTGCTGTGTGCAGTCTGTGGCTAGTTTGCATTGTTGTCTGCCATTGTAGTGTTGGGCAGCTGGATTTTAACAGCGCGTATCGTTGCGCAGTTGGAGGTGACCGCCAGCAGTGGTGGATGTGGGGGGAGAAATGGCGGAGTTTTGAAATTTGTAAGACTGAATGTCATGAACTGCTATATATATTATGACTTTTGAACACTAGCAAGGTAAATACATTGTTTGTTCTCTATCAAAATCTTTCATTTGCTAACTATGCATATCAGTAGTTAGTGCCTTCAGTAGTTTGAATCTTTTATTTAGCTGGCACTAGTGGCACTCGCTGTATTGCAGTAGTTCGAGTAACGAAGACTTTTGGTAAGTGATTTGTGAAAGGTATAGGTTAATGTTAGTCAGGGCCATTCTTTTGTAGGGATCTTTGAAAGTCAGATTGCGTTGCGCTAAAAATATTGTATGTCAGTTTAAACAGTCATGTATAATTTTTCTAAGGGGACGTTTCATATGTCGACCCTTAGCCGAGGATACCTCACTGGAATCTTCTGATTTTTTCTTGTAGTTTGAGCAATTAGTGTAGCCTTTATTTATTGCTAGCATGTGATTGTAGAGAGAATTTCCTTTGTAGTTGTAGTTTTTCATTCTTGTACAGTAAAACAGTTGTGGCATGCATGTGGATTTGCACCAAGTATTTCGCAGCTGCGCTTGCAATTAACGAGATATTATTTTCAATGTTATGTTAATGTGTTTTCTTATTTTGCTCTTCAAATTGTGTTTTTCTGTGTTGCCTTGTGAAATATTGTGACAATAATGGCGTGTGAAAAACGTAATACTAGGCTCCAAAGTAAACAGAAATGATAGTGTGCCATCGAGTAATGAATTAACTAATGTTCAAAGTAGTAATTTGGTAATTGTGCATAGGGAAATGGGGCGGGCTGCAAATAATGGTGTAGGCAGTGAAACAATTAGTGAACAGGGAAGCATTATCGATCGATCGGTCGGCAACAGCTTGCCTCAGGGACCCGAAATGACAGGACACAATCTTGCAAATACTGTAGATTCAGGTTTTTCGTCCTCGCCGTTTTCTCAAATAAGTCAAGACACATTTTCTCCTTTTCAAAATGCGAATATTGCCGGTTCAAATGCATTGCCGAATAACACTGAGGAACTTGTTTCAGACACCAGTGCATTGTTATTACAATTAATGCAACAAATGGGACAAAAGCTTCAAAAGTTAAACACAATGGAACAAAACCAGAACAAAAACAGCAACAGTTAGACACAATGGAACAAAATCCGAGACAAACACAGCAAAAGCTTCAAAAGTTAGACACAATGGAACAAAATCTTCGGAAGTTAGACACCACACTTGAACAACCACGTGAAGATTTAACTACTGAGTTACATAACATTAAATCGAAATGTCAAAAAGTCTGTAATGAAGTAAAAACACAAATTTGTGAGCATTTTCGACCTATTTTTTCGCGGCATGAAAATGCTTTACAGAATCACGAAGCAGCCATAAAAGAACTGCAAACTATTGTTCATGAAAATCACGACACCTTGCAAGATAAAACTGACTCAGTTGCATCTACCGATTCGGTTACGCAACTTGCAAAACCTCAGGAAAATTTAAAGGACACAGTAGATTCGATTTCAACACAAATGGACACTCTGAAACTTGGTTCAGAGAAACACAGTGAGGAAATGTCTTCACTATTGGAGAAAGTATCCGAACTTTCGGATCAGTTCAGAGAAACACAGTGAGGAAATGTCTTCACTATTGGAGAAAGTATCCGAACTTTCGGATCAGTTCACTAACTTATCTACAAAGGTAGATGATGATCTTAATGACACAAGACCCATAGCCTTCACTGACACAGAAGAGTATGAACAAATTAGAAAATTCAAACAAAATCAAAATCAAATCAATACACAGTACAAAAGAGAAATCCGGGAAGTACAAGATCAGATGACGCAGGTAATACAAGAATTACATATTTCAGAGGATACTCGCGCTCCACTACGGGAAAAGGGACATAGAAATACGGAACAGCTACAAAATAATAACACGAGGCACTTCGGAAATTATGAAAGAAATTGACAAGGTACACCAAATTTTGAGATGGAACCGCCGAAACGAAGTAACAATGACCGATATGCGACTTGCCGACATGATGATTTTGACTATAAGCTGTTCATTACTACACGTAAATTCAAAACATTTAAGAATTCCGGCAACGACATTCATCCACAAGCGCTGCTTCATCAATTCTCTTATTGTTTTCCTCCCAGCTGGTCATTGGAGCACAGATTAGAATTTATGTGTGGCTATTTAGAGAATGAACGAGCTGTACGAATGCGATCGGTCATTCACGATTGTCACAGTGAAGGAGAATTTTATCATGCCTTCCTCTCAGCATATTGGTCTCAAGCTACACAAGACCGAGTAAAACATAGCATCATCTACATCTACATCTACATCTACATGACTACTCTGCAATTCACATTTAAGTGCTTGGCAGAGGGTTCATCGAACCCCAATCATACTATCTCTCTACTATTCCACTCCCGAACAGCGCGCGGGAAAAACGAACACCTAAACCTTTCTGTTGAAGCTCTGATTTCTCTTATTTTATTTTGATGATAATTCCTACCTATGTAGGTTGGGCTCAACAAAATATTTTCGCATTCGGAAGAGAAAGTTGGTGACTGAAATTTCGTAAAAAGGTCTCGCCGCGACGATAAACGTCTTTGCTGTAATGACTTCCATCCCAACTCGCGTATCATATCTGCCACACTCTCTCTCCTATTATGTGATAATACAAAACGAGCTGCCCTTTTTTGCACCCTTTCGATGTCCTCCGTCAATCCCACCTGGTAAGGATCCCACACCGCGCAGCAATATTCTAGCAGAGGACGAACGAGTGTAGTGTAAGCTGTCTCTTTAGTGGACTTGTTGCATCTTCTAAGTGTCCTGCCAATGAAACGCAACCTTTGGCTCGCCTTCCCCACAATATTATCTATGTGGTCTTTCCAACTGAAGTTGTTCGTAATTTTAACACCCAGGTACTTAGTTGAATTGACAGCCTTGAGAATTGTACTATTTATCGAATAATCGAATTCCAACGGACTTCTTTTGGAACTCATGTGGATCACCTCACACTTTTCGTTATTTAGCGTCAACTGCCACCTGCCACACCATACAGCAATCTTTTCTAAATCGCTTTGCAACTGATACTGGTGTTCGGATGACCTTACTAGACAGTAAATTACAGCATCATCTGCAAACAACCTAAGAGAACTGCTCAGATTGTCACCCAGGTCATTTATATAGATCAGGAACAGCAGAGGTCCCAGGACACTTCCCTGGGGAACACCTGATATCACTTCAGTTTCGCTCGATGATTTGCCATCTATTATTACGAACTGCAATCTTCCCGACAGGAAATCACGAATCCAGTCGCACAACTGAGACGATACCCCATAGGTCCGCAGCTTGATTAGAAGTCGCTTGTGAGGAACAGTGTCAAAAGCTTTCCGGAAATCTAGAAATACGGAATCAACTTGAGATCTCCTGTCGATAGCGGTCATTACTTCGTGTGAATAAAGAGCTAGCTGCGTTCCACAAGAGCGGTGTTTTCTGAAGCCATGCTGATTACGTGTCAATAGATCGTTCCCTTCGAGGTGATTCATAATGTCTGAATACAGTATATGCTCCAAAACCCTACTGGAAACCAACGTCAATGGTATAGGTCTGTAGTTAGATGGATTAGTCCTACTACCCTTCTTAAACACTGGTGCGACCTGCGCAATTTTCCATTCTGTAGGTACAGATCTATCGGTGAGTGATCGGTTGTATATGATTGCTAAGTAGGGAGCTATTGTATCAGTGTAATCTGAAAGGAACCTAATCGGTATACAATCTGGACCTGAAGACTTGCCTGTATCAAGCGATTTGAGTTGCTTCACAACCCCTAAGGTATTTACTTCTAAGAAACTCATCCTAGCAGATGTTCGTGTTTCAAATTCTGGAATATTCCATTCGTCTTCCCTGGTGAAGGAATTTCGGAAAACTGCGTTCAATAACTCCGCTTTAGCGGCACAGTCGTCGGTAACAGTACCATCGGCACTGCGCAGCGAAGGTATTGACTGCGTCTTGCCGCTTGTGTACTTTACATACGACCAGAATTTCTTCGGATTTTCTACCAAATTTCGAGACAATGTTTCGTTGTGGAACCTATTAAAGGCATCTCGCATCGAAGTCCGTGCCAAATTTCGCGCGTCTGTAAATTTTAGCCAATCTTCGGGATCATAATGATGAAACATTTCGAACAACCTGAATTTTCCAGTCTTGTGAAATATTTCACAAATCGTGACCAAAACAGACACCACCCATATGACAACCGTTGGCAGAGTAGTAATAATTACAGGGAAAGATCACCTCTCCATGGTAGTGACTATCACAGAAAAAATCAGAGAAACAGACAATATGGGAACCAAAATAATTATTATCAAGGGAGACAGAATAACTTTAGACACAACGGTCCAGCGCGCAGTTACGATTCAGGGAGAAATTCTCCACCACGCGACCGACAAGAAAGAAACTATGGAATCTACCGACATGACGACAGACGATATGATCGTAACGACAGATCTGAATTACATCAGAAATGGCGGGATTCAAACAGGGCGGGGCCCTCTCGACAAGGTGAATTTGTAGAAGTTAGGTCTCCAAATCCCAATAACGACGCGCGCTAATAAAGAGACAACAGGCAATGACTCATACCGCTGGCAGCCACAAAACGTACTTCGGAAACAGACGACGCAGCTACCGTAGCTAGTAATTATGTAAAAATGGAAGACATTAGGGACATCTTACTCCAGGAACACGACGTAAAACATAACAACATTGCATATCCAGTGATTCAAATTACAGTAAATGACGTAAAATTTACGGCAGTACTTGACTCTGGCAGTCCCATTTCAGTAATTGATGAAACAGCTTTTAGCAAATGCAACAAATCGAACGATTGCCCCACACTTCCTTTACATAAGATTAAATTAGAAGGTGCAATTTTTGGAAAAAGTGCAGATGTATGCGAACAAACCAACTTAGAATTCCTTTGTCAAAGCCACAGCTTCTCTATGAACTTTCTTATTGTTCCGTTATTGTCGACGGAAATTATATTGGGAGTAGACTTTTTCAATGAATACAAAGGAATCTTAAATTTTGACGATGCTGAAATAAGTTTAGAGAAAGAAGGTAAGTCAATAGCTTTGAAATTTGAAGATTGGCTCTCAAACCATGACGAGGAAATTAATCGGCTTTACCTTCTGTTAGACAACAGTTCAGAATTTTCTACAGAACTAGACTGTAACAATCACTCTGCAAGTACTGACAGGGATGATATCAACGGCATATTTGATACTAATGAGTTAATTCAGAATAAAATTCAAACAATTGAAAATTGTAATGACACTGATAGGCAAGACCTTTTTGAGATTTTACAAGCACATTCCACAGTTTTTACTCGCAAAACAGGAACAATCAAGGGATTTCAATACCAATTTCGTGTTCGTGAGCATACTAAATTTTGTGTTAGACCATACGTAATTCCAGCACATTATAGGGGCCGTGTTAGAACAGAAATACAATCTATGCTTGATGAGGGCATTATTGAGCCTGCAGTAAGCTCATACAACAATCCATTACATGTTGAGAAGAAAAATGGATCGATCAGGCTTGTCTTAGATTCGAAACAAATCAATACTATCATCATCCCTGAAGCAGACAGGCCGCAAATGATGGAAGAACTTCTTCAAAATTTTAATGGCGTAAAAGTGTTGTCTTCTATTGATCTCAGATCCAGCTTTTATCAGATCCAACTTCGTCCAGAATGTAGAAAATACACAGCTTTCCTTTGTTTCAGCGTTTGTTATCAGTTTCGGGAACTTCCTTTTGGTTTGAACATTTCTTCGGCAGCATTCATTCGCGGGCTAAATTCCATATTACCTGAGTTCTTAAAAGTCACATCACCTTATATGTGGACGATATTCTGATAGCAGAAGCCTCATGGGAACAACACAGTTGCATCCTCAACAGCGTGTTACATATTTTTGCAGAATCTGGAATTACAGTTAACTTGGAAAAGTCTGAATTCGGTAGGACAAAGGTGAAGTTTTTGGGACATATTATTTCTTTTGAAGGCATTCAGCCGGATCCTGAAAAGCTAGAAGCAATCAGAGCCATTCCAGTTCCATCCACAAAAAAAAAACAAGTCCGCAGTTTTCTAGGTCTCGTAAATTTTTATCGTCGTTTTCTGAATATGCAAATTCTAGTTACACCAAAAGTTTGTTCTCTCATTGGAAAAAAATATTATTTGGAACTGGGACGAACAATCACAGTTGAAATTCAATTCTTTGAAAGAATCGCTAATTAACGCGCCAATACTAGCTCATCCAGATCTAACACAAGATTTCTGCCTTAGCACGGATTCTTCTAAAGTCGGTCTTGGTGCCCATTTATTTCAAGAAGCCACAGAAAATGACACTACTGTTCAGAAAAACAATTGCTTTTGCTAGACGAGTGCTAACAAAATCTGAAAAAAATTATTCCGTTACTGAATTAGAAGCTTTAGCTATCGTTTGGGCATTTAACAAATTCCGTTTCTTTCTTTCTGGTAAGCACGTAAAAGTATACAGTGATCATCGTGCATTACAATTTCTTATGTCTTCAAAATTAAATCATGACAGGTTAAAACGTTGGGCATTGTTTCTGCAAGAATTCCACTTCACAATAGTCTACATTCCTGGCAAGGAGAACATCGTTGCGGAGGCACTATTACGCGCACCGGCTGGGCTTGAGGAAAGTAACACAGAAGGCAACCTCGAGAAAAATTTCAGTATTCTTTACATTCAGAAAGTCGCCTTTGAAAACTTCATCATCACATCTTTAAAGGACATTTTCATGAATAAGATAAAGATCCGATTTGGAAAGACATCAAAAGTAAATGGCATGAAATGCCGCACACTCAGAATCGGCATTACTATCTCGTTAGAAACAACATACTCTTCAAACGCTGCACTGTTGAAGACAAGCTATGGGTACTTCGCATTCCAGACAATTTTGTTAATAAGCTCATTTGGTACATTCATTTCAGCTATGCGGATTTAGGTCCACGAAAATGTTATCATATTCTTCCAACGGCTTGTTATTTTAACAATATGGAAAAGAGAATTCGAAGAGTCTTGTCTCTTTGTAAACTTTGTCAAAAGGCGAAACCATCTACTATCTCACATCGTGCTCCGTTGTTCCCTATAATTCCTTCTAAATTAAAAGAATTTGCTGTTGTTGCTCTCTTGGGACCCCTTGTCAGAACATCGAAAGGATTTTCGTACGTTCTAGTCGCTGTTGAACTTACTTTAAAATTTGTTTCTTTCACTCCGTTACGTAAAGCCACTGGACGGTCTGTATCCAACGCCTTTGCTAAAAATTTCTTACCTGAAATTGGACGCGTTAGTAAAGTCATTTTAGATAACGGACCGCAATTCAGATCTGGTGTTTGGTCACACATGCTTCGGAACCATAAAATCAAACCTGTTTTTATTTCATTGTACTCACCACATTGTAACCCGGCTGAACGGATTATGAAAGAAATCAATAAGCTTTGCAGACTTTATTGTCACAGGAAGCATCAGCATTGGGACAGATATTTACACTTATTTCAAAACGTGCTGAATGAAATGCCTCATGACTCTACTGCTTTACCACTGAAGAATGAAGAACCACCGAACAGAATCAGAGAGCTTGTACCTTTTCCGAATACACGTAAACTTCGACACAAAGACATTTGATTTGGCTATTAAAAATATAAATTCTGCAGCAGACAAAAGGAGAAAACTACACGGTAAAGCAAATGCAAAGAAATTATATATTGGTCAGAAAGTTCTCATTAAAGCTCATTCATTGTCACATAAGAAGAAACACTTGAGTCACAAATTCTTTCTAGTTTACAATGGACCTCACAGAATCCGACGTATACCACATGATAATTGCGTTGAAGTTGAAACTCTGCGTACTAGGAAGAGTAAAGGTTTACACCACATTCCACATGTAAAACCGTTTATTGAAAGATAATCTGCTTTTTAATTTTGTCTTTGCCATATAACTTTTCACTTTACATGACTAGTATGCTTTGTCAGACTTAGAATCTGTTAACATGCAACAATGTTTGAAGTTAAATATCCAGTCAAGAACCAAGGGAACTTATTTAAACCGAAATTACGAATGCATTGTTATTGTGAACAGACGACACAATGTTGTTGTGTGTGTACATTCCTGCTTGTTAGTTGCACGATTACGTAACGACTATAAGGCTCACATACTTAGAACATTTACCAGTACTGCTAATGAGATTTTAATGCAACATTTTGGTTTACTTGAAAATACATTCTGGATTTAAAGTACTTTCTGTGAGATACCAGATGACACAGTGGTTAGTTTATGTGATAGCTACACGATTTTATCACGACGCTACTAATGAGTGACAATTTACAATGTTGCTCTTGCGGTGTTTCTGTTTTATATCTGCACAGTTTTTCTGAATTATTCTGGAAAGTAAAACATGTTTTAATAGTAACTTTTGTGGTATAGCTACAATGAGACAGCCTTTTTCGTAGCACAACACTACGTTACATTATAGTACTTTCTTGATCACGGTAAGGTACGTAATAACTACGATATCTATACCAAAGCATTTCACTTTCGTTTATGATGAGGTAAGTACATTTACTTCAGCAGAACTTTGCTTACAGAGGACGATAACTACGACAATTCCACAGAATTATCTTACAGCAAGACGCACATTTAGCGCTACAGGACACGCATTTGAGTGATTAATTTTGTACTTAAACCATTTATTTTTCAAGATTTTTGAATTACCAAGAACGTTTTCCGCGATACATTTCATTCCATTACTGTAATCTGTAACACCTGAGGGTATAATTACACTAATCATCAGGGGGGTACACGCTTACTTTGTGTACCATGTGTGTGGCAAACACAAGGAGCCCTAGCTAATATGGTATTTGCTTATACAACTTTACACATCAGTACCATTTTTCTCTAACATATGAATTACACAGCTATCTGATCATTTAATAGAGAGAGACAAACATTTTTTTTTACTACGTCAGTGACAGATGTTTACACAATTAGACAGATAGATAACGTCACACTTATGAAATGGTATTTTGTCTGTATTTGTGTGAACTCTTCATATTTTTCGGAACCATTGTGATACTATGAGAGCTTTCAATGATTTATTTGGTATGGGATCATGATTTTTTAAGTACGTTTGAGGTAGATTACACTATTGAAATGAGCAGAGGATTTTTTTTAGGTTTTGAAATTATTGGAGGAAGTTATGACGATTTTGAGAATTGACTGAGATGTTATGATATTATTACGGCGACGATGTTTATTATGCTGTTGAGATATGTTTAACATCAATATGATGATGCTACCATATATGAGGAATTTGATTATGCTACGTATTTCTTATGATGAAATTTTGAAGAAGTGTCGACGAATATGTATATGTATAATGAGGTAAGGAATAATGAGTAGTGGTTAGGAACTCTGATTTGTGGAAAAGGATGTTGGAAACCAAGAATCATACTTTAAGAATTGTGAAATGTGTGTAGATGCGTGAATGTATTAAAATGCTGTCGAAAATTTTTGGACACTGTTATATTTATAGGATTTTATTTTCTACACATTTGTAAAGCAAATTCTCAACCTGTGAAAATATTTTTATATGAGACTGTCACTGTGGCGGAAACTGCTGTCGTAAATATTTCAGTAAGAAAGGTAAGTGACCTTGACGTAATGCGTTTTGGGCCCCCAGCTGAGAGATAGTTGTCTGACAAAAGAAAGCCATTAGGTGAAAAAAAAGGCCATTATACTCGCTATTGACATTTCTTTGTCGAAAGCATCGCAAATACGACACGCTCAAACTTGAAAATACATGATTATACTGTGGAGCTCTTAATTTATGATATTTACTAAAATGCCTAATGAAATGATGAGAAACATTTTACATCTATTGTCTTTGCAGTTGAGAGATTGCTCATTTTGTTTAATATCTAGTTTCTAGTTGCACTGCAGCATTGATTAAAATAAAATTTTATAGATGTACTAATATAAATATTTTATGCCTACAGATCCGGTAAATAATAACTTTATAATCTACTTCAAAAAAACGAGGGAGCACAAAAAGACATTTCCCTTCACAGGAATTGCATACATAATTTTAGTCAATGACTGGGTAACTTATTTAGTAGTGTAAGTTAAGGTGATGCAACACCCTAGTGTTAAGATGTGACATAGGTATTAAACATGGCCATTTTTACTGTAATATTTTTTCTGCTTGAGCTTTTTCATGTTTAGATATAAGTTATTGCATTTTCTGCCGCTGTTTTCCAGGCATAATGTTACTGAATTTGACTTTGTATTACTCTGTTAAGCCAGTTTTACTCTAGTTTATTTTTCTTGTTTGCTGTGCTTTGCCTTATATTAGTTGTAATATTGCATTTACTTTGCCAATTTGCATTTTTTATCATTGCTGTTTGTGTTAATTGTTTTGTTCTGCTCCATTGCCTCGTCCCTTAGTTTAGCATCTGAGCTCAGTAGGTTTAAGTTAGCTTAAGATGGGGTAGGCTATATAAGAGAATGAGTTGTGATGAATGGAAAGAAATGCATTGAGAAGCTATAAGAAAATGGTTTGGCTAAAAAAGTATTTAAAAGAGGATATGACCAAAAACGTAGGGTTTAGGGACAACAGGTTTAGGTAGGATTTGAGGTAAGATAACGGAAAATAAATAATGAGGTAAGAAATATGTGAACATATAAATACAGAAAGCATGCTTGGATAGGATTTTTTTGGTGGAAACAAATGTTGAAATAAGACGAAAGATCTATGGAATGTAGTTTTGGGTTGGACTGCAGTAACAAATGTTACACTGAAAACAAACTCTGCCCTGTATTTTTGTGTTATTACACTACTTGAATTTGTGTTTTTCCTGTCTGTATGTGTCTAGCTAATAAGATTTATGTTGTAGAATTTTTCTGATAATATGTTATTTACTTTGTAAAGATGTTTAGACATTATTTGTTCTGTTTTGTTTTAATGCTCACGTGTGAAGTTGATATTTCGAAAGTTATTCAGACCTTTTATGTATTTACTTATGTCATAATTCCTGTAACACTGATGTATATGTTTATTTCTATTCTTTTCTAAAGCCCCTATTACTACAAATGTTATCTGTATTGTTATGTTCTTTAATGATATATTTTGTACCTTTGTTATTGTATTCTCATGTTATAATATTGTAATTGACACCAGTTCAGCAAATTAATTAACTTGTAAGCATTCATTTCACTGCACACATTTCTGTTGGTCATAGTATAAGCACAATATGTAAAAAAAAAAAAAAAGAGGGCTGTTAGTGATCCCACGTGTGTTAATAAGTCAGCAAGGGACTGGTTAACAGCATTGCTGGTTCTAAGGACAATTCCAAAAACTATGTGAGTACACAAGTAGTGGTTTATGGACTAGCTATATTCTCCGCAAGACTCTTTGATGGTGATTGTGCACCTGCACAGTAGCAACAGTTGGCTGCTGGCCGTCTCTACAAGGACTACAGTGGGTCTGCATCTTTGATGACTCACCAGAACCATTATTTCTACAAGGACTGCACTGGATCTGCACCTTTGATGACTCACCAATATCATACTCACTACCAGGACTACAGTGGGTCTGCTCTTTGATGACCTACCTACCAATATTCTTCAAAACTTCGACTGACTCTGCTGTGGGTTTGCTCTGTTGTGGCCCATTACCCGTCTGCATGTCAAGTCAGCACTGACTGTCTTTCTATTGGAAGGACAACATTACTTCTTCAAGACTGCATGGAAATCCACTACTTCCGTGTGCATTTTCTTTTACTGCTCAGACTTTGAGAAAAAAAACACTGCAATTTTACTGTGATGAATGATTAGGACTGTCTTTATGGACTGTGAGAACATTTTAGCATTTGACCAACATTGTATCAATAAGTGTGTGCATTTGATTTCTTTGTTATTGTAATTATGAATTTTTTTCAAATCTGTATTGGCCACTGCCCTAAACAATTTGTAAATTTTTTTGTGGGGAGCATTGGGGCTATGTAAGTAGGCTGTTTAGATTTCCTTACTGTTAACGCCACGTAGCGCTCTGTATGAAAATCACTGGCTGTGCTGTGTGCAGTCTGTGGCTACTATGCATATCAGTAGTTAGTACCTTCAGTAGTTTGAATCTTTTATTTAGCTGGCAGTACTGGCGCTCGCTGTATTGCAGTAGTTTGAGTAACGAAGATTTTTTGTGAGGTAAGTGATTTGTGAAAGGTATAGGTTAATGTTAGTCAGGGCCATTCTTTTGTAGGGATTTTTGAAAGTCATATTGCATTGCGCTAAAAATATTGTGTGTCAGTTTAAACACAGTCGTGTTTCATTTTTCTAAAGGGACGTTTCAGCACTACCATTCCATTATATTGGTTAACAATTAACATCAGTCAAAGAGATAGCTTAAAACAGTCACCTACACTTACGAAGATCCAACTTTGTAATAAAATATATTTTCAATGTTCGAGTAACACACACAAACATGATTGAAATCAAATAATTAAATTTCCATCACAAATAGATTTTCGTGTTAAACATATCTGAGGTCTTGTACGCACCAACGATTCAGAGCACAAACACGCTCCCCTACCTCAGTGTTCCACTAAACATATCTGACTAAAAAAAGAATCCTGCTAAAAACAGAAACTAGCGATCGCGATGAGCGCGCCATTTGCCGTCTGCAACATGCCTTTGTCTGCACTGGCCTGGAGAGAGACCTACACTCGAACGCATTTGTGCACGCAATACAATTATTGGAAACAATAAACTGATCAATCGGGAATCTGACGTGGCGAGGGGTTTTTAAAAGTTCTGTAGAATTCCTAAATTGCTTCTCTCTGCTACATTGTCAAGGAGGGAGGAAGGTGACTGATACAACAGAGACAACAGCAAATATCACTATAAGACACAGACCACTGCGATGTACTGAGAAGCACCAAAAATGACATACTTAAACCACGAACTAGTACTTGGAAATAAGTTGTCATGGCTAGATGTCAGAGATCGTCATCAACAGAGAATCTGATGACAGGACTAGGTTTTTCAAGCACAGTAGAATCCCTGAACTCCTCGCTACATTTAGAAGGGGGAGGATGAGAAAGGTTCCAGTACTTGATAGGATACCGAAAACAGCCAATACCACAGCAAGACAGATTCCACAGCAATTTACTGAGAAGCACTAAACATGACACAATTAAACCACAATCCAGTCTGTAGCACTAGTTGTCATGACTAGGTGTCGGAGATAGCTGGAAACACTCGCATACCCGTCACGATCCTGTCCCGAGGTCCAAAAACAGGGCTCCCACCACCATGTACATTCCAGTGCCACGTAAAAAGGTCGGTGAAAATTACTGCTGCGACTGCAGCCACAGCCGTGAACGTGCATGCATGCCAGAGTGCACCACCCGCAGCCACGGAGGACATCCAAGATGATTGGAGTGGTAGAAATTCGGATACTATCAATACATCCAGCACAAACATCCATCGTTTTGAATCTTCTCTCACGCAACTCACACACATACGCTTCTGACGTGCTCACCCAGCACACTGGTCACTTCGCCAGCCGACACTTGAGTGGCAAGATGAGACAGGCAGGCGCGTTCTTTGTACACATCAAAGCTGGGCTAGTCCGTTACTTCCAGTAGTAGACTCATCATGACCGCCCCTGCAGGCAGCCGCAATGCACTGCAGAATGAGTATCTGCAGTTTGGACATATACAGTAGCTCTAAACAATTTCACCCCGACATATACCACCCAGTTTAAAAAACACACTTTACCCAATCCGAGACAGCGGTCTTGTTGACCATAGAACTGTAATTTCTCAAGTCAAATGTAGATTCTTATTTTCGAAGATAGAAGAAATGTGACAATACACTCTTCTTACGTCGCTAAAGTATTGTTACTTATTGTGAAAATCCTCTACAGGAATACAGAGTATTCCCCCTAAGTATTCTTTCATCAGGTAGAAAAGTATCTTTTCTTATCTGTCACATCATGCTTCACAGGATTACAAAATAAAACTCATTCTTGACTTATGACTGAGTGATAAGATCTACCACTGTCACAGGACGCCTTCTCACTTTCGAACCTCTCTTAACGTAACCAGATATTTCGCCACATACTATGTCTCTTAAGGTAACAGCACAGAGAAGTTGTATTTTACAAGTTTTATACTACGTTTCACTTTATAAGTTCAGTAACACATCTGATTTTATTACGACGTTTGTCTCTCCCTGTATAAGAGGACGACTGAAATATCTTTAAAATATATTGCAGCAACGAAAAAAAACGCCAAGTGAAGAATCATATCCAAGGTGTCCTATCCATCGCCTGCAAGGAAGAGGAAGTACGGAGAGCACCCTTTGAATGCTGGACGTCCTCGCTACGGATACTTTCACAAGTATTACCAACAGCTCAAAAACTATCCAGATCGCTTTTTCAGACATTTATGAATGTCGCAAGAAACTTTCCAGTACATTATATATCTAATCGAACCAGAAATAGCTAAACAGATGAAGATTCGGCCCAACATTGTTAATGCAATTTCTGCGGAGGAGCGCCTGGTACGCGCTCTGAGGTAATATTCGTCAGATTTTATTTATGTCTCCTTTATGTACTACATCTGCCACCTGCTTAGGGTTGTCCGGATAGTAAAATTTATACCTTAGATGTAACTATAACTTTAAAAAAATATTACACCTAATTTTTCTGTTGCATGATTTTGAAGTACAGGGATACGAAAGACTAACACGATAGCTACAAATAAAAACAATAAAAAATACATTTCTATTAGTTTTATTTTATTTTAACCAATTCTAACTGCATTTCAGAAGTGCTTTATAATGTGACAAGGTTTATTTAGTCCCCTTTTTAAGCTCCGTTGTAATGTGGGTCCATGATATTCACAGCCGGCCGGAGTGGCCGTGCGGTTCTAGGCGCTGCAGTCTGGAGCCGAGCGACCGCTACGGTCGCAGTTTCGAATCCTGCCTCGGGCGTGGATGTGTGTGATGTCCTTAGGTTAGTTAGGTTTAATTAGTTCTAAGTTCTAGGCGACTGATGACCTCAGAAGTTAAGTCGCATAGTGCTCAGAGCCACTTGAATCATTTTTTTGACAGTCATAAAACTTACTTCCGCTTCACCTGGGCGATCGTAGTCTGTACCACCAGTTATCTTCTCACCTGAGCTTGATGTTTGTACACCATTAACTGTGCAATGTTGGTTACTAAAGTGCTGTTCCCGGTGCAAATCCGATGGATCTATTTTCAGTGCTAATATTTGAAGTATATGGATGAATATGTATATACCGTTGCGAAGCTTCATCGTATCCTCTCTAACTTCGATCTAAAGATCCATATACTCTTTCCGTAACTAGTTTCTGCACATCTATTCTGAACGACATTTTGTCGAAAGGAGTCATGCGTCTCACTTGAGGAAGAAGAGACATGAAGAAAGCTACATCTCCATCGTTTTTTCTGATAACAGCGACTCTTTTTCTCTGCGCATACGTAACTTCTCTTTTCGATTTCTATCAACTGATTTGCAATTGGGTCTACAGGTCGTGGTCTCTTCCTACAGGCCCTACGTTCAGCAGGTGTAGAGTTTGGTGGTGTCTCAGCGCGATCAGAAGACACTGGTGAAAGTGGTGATGCTAAAGATGTTGTTAATTTGTTATGAGCTTCATCAAAATGAGAACTATACTCGCTGTTGTGTTCAGACGTATCGTTGGTTTCAACGGGATCCAAATTCCCACTTTTTTTAAATCTCATTTTGTTCGCTTTTGTTTGTTGCATCTGCTCGGGGCGGACGTCGTAAGACATCCGTTTAATGTAACGTTAGGTTTCCGCGGCCGTTGTCAATGTCAATAAAATTCTTCTGGGTTAGAGACCGCATTGTCATTTATAAAATTCCAACGTTTCGGCGTCTGTTGCAAGACGCCTTCCTCAGGGTGTGTTGCTAACTGCTGAATGAGCGCAAGTGTGGGTACATACATACTATGGAAGAGTGTTGTGATTGGATGTGAGGATGAGGAGGAAGGGTACTAGGAGTTCATTTTATTGGCGTTTGCATTGCGTCTTGTTATTGGCGGAAATAGGCGTTTTCCATTGGAGTTTCCTTTACTGCCTACCATTGGTGGAAATCGGCGAATAGGAGACTTAGCGGCGACTGCAGCGTAGCGTTGTTTACTAACTGCCTAGTATCGACTAGGCCGCGTCAGCGCTCTGTGTACCATCCTCCGCTGTGGCCTACCGCACGCCTGTTGCTTTGCGCGAGCTGTCCTTCCACAAAGCTGTCACAGCAGGCAGCCAAGACGCTGGGAGTCTGTACCCGTCTTCTCTGTTCATATTATCGGGTCGCTTGACTATTTCTATAGCCTCTCTAATCTTCCTCCTCAAACTAATGGGAAATGCCACCGTAGTGTTGGACACAGTAGATTACGATAAGCGGATGGAGGATCTTTTGAAGGAACCCATTTACCATAAACTTAAGGGGGATCCGACGGTCAAGATAGTGAAATCGACGCAAGCGCTGCTGAAGCAAACCAGGATGAATTTTGACACGACCCGTAGACTCATTCCACAGGTGCCACAGGCACCAAGAATATATGGGGTACCAAAGATCCACAAAGAAGCCGATAGTGAGTACTATCAACTCGCCGACCTACAAATTAGCGAAAGAATTGGCTCCGAAGCTTAGACGTTTAGTGAGACATACAGATGCATACGTCAAGGACTCCACCCATTTTATAGCACTTTTTAAACAGAAGCGTGTCTCTCATACGGATTTAAGGGTCAGTTTTGACGTGAAATCTTTGTTCACGAATGTACCCGTGACGGACACCATGAACATCTTAGAGGAACGCATGGCACCTGACATCAGCGAGCTAGTGCGCCACTGTTTGACGACCACCTATTTTAGGTGGAAAGGGGATTTTTACGAGCAGACGGACGGTGTTGCTATGGGTTCCCCTCTTTCGCCAGCTGCAGCAGACATTTTTATGCAAGCATTCGAAGAAACAGCACTCCTGTCCGCGCCATTACGCCCGGAATGCTGGCTACGATACGTGGATGATACCTTTGTTATCTGGCCACACGGAGAAGAAGAGCTTCAGAACTTCCACGAACATCTTAACCAGCAGCACAGCAAAATTCATTTTACCATGGAGATTGAAAAGAACGGGGTATTGCCTTTTCTCGACGTAGAAGTTTAACGTAAGCTAGACGGGAAGCTTGGACACAGAGTTTACAGGAAGCCCACCAACACGGACAGGTACCTGCATGCATTCTCCCACCACCATCCTATGCAAAAGAATTCGGCCCTGTGAACTTTAACTAAGAGAGCCTACAGGATCAGCGATGAATACTACCTGCAAGCTGAACTGCAGAACCTCAGGACCATTTTTGGAGCTAATGGCTACGACATGAGGCTGATACGCAAAACCATGGCGCCGAAGGAGGAGGGCAACAGGGAAATACAGAACGAAGCACAGAACACCGCCGTGCTACCGTATGTACAAGGGGTTACTGAACATCTGGGCAAAATTCTCCGTCGGGCAGGTATTAAGCCGATTTTCCGTAGCAACAACAAAATAAAAGACATTCTGGGCTCGACAAAAGATACAATTGACAAGTTTCATGCCGCCGGAGTTTATGAAATCGAGTGTGAATGTGGACTGGTGTATGTAGGTGAGACTGGGCGTCCAATAAGCACGAGGCTAACTGAACATGAGAGATATATCCGCCTCAAACAATATAGCAAATCAGCGGTGTCAGAACATCATGAGCAGTGCAGGATGAACATCGAATTTCGAGAGGCCCGAGTACTGGCGAAACAGCCGTTTAGTTTGAGGAGGAAGATTAGAGAGGCTATAGAAATAACCAAGCGACCCGATAATATGAACAGAGATGACGGGTACAGACTCCCAGCGTCTTGGCTGCCTGCTGTGACAGCTTTGCGGAAGGACAGCTCGCGCAAAGCAACAGGCGTGCGGTAGGCCACAGCGGAGGATGGTACACAGAGCGCTGACGCGGCCTAGTCGATACTAGGCAGTTAGTAAACAACGCTACGCTGCAGTCGTCGCTAAGTCTCCTATTCGCCGATTTCCACCAATGGCAGGCAGTAAAGGAAACTCCAATGGAAAACGCCTATTTCCGCCAATAACAAGATGCGATGCAAACGCCAATAAAATGAACTCCTAGTACCCTTCCTCCTCATCCTCACATCCAATCACAACACTCTTCCATAGTATATATGTACCCACACTTGCGCTCATTCAGCAGTTAGCAACACACCCTGAGGAAGGCGTCTTGCAACAGACGCCGAAACGTTGGAATTTTATAAATGACAATGCGGTCTCTAACCCAGAAGAATTTTATTGACACATCCGTTTAAGTTCGTTGTTGATCCACAACTGAGTTTTTTTTTTTATTACAGAGGGAAGCTAACCCTCTGACCGAACACGCTGAGCTACCGTGCCGGCCACTAGTCGCTCTACGTCCAAAATTATCTCGTATGAACGTCATAGCCTCGAAATACGGCCACTATCCTGGAGTCGTGTGAGCAGCACCGCCTGAGGCGTGTCTAGGAAGCGTGTTCAGCCTTTCATTGAACTACAGTCGAAGACTTTTCCACTTTTTCTTAACATCGCAGACTGCTGAAATAAGAGGAAAAATACCTTTGCAGAAACATTAAAGATTAACCAATTCCATTAAGTTCATTATGTAGTTACATAAATAAACAGTGGACAGTAACACACGTTCTTGACAAGAAGGAACTCGTATGCAAGCCTAGCAGGAGAGATTAGAGTAGGAATAACTACTGTTTCTCAAATTGTAAACAGGTTTTATCAGTCTTGTGGCAGATAATACAACCATTGCATATGAAGCCACCAACGGAAGAAGAATTCAGATAAATAGCTGAAATGTTTTACAAGAAGTGGGGATTTCCAAATTGTCTAGGCTCTATTGATGGGAAGCATACACCAATTGTAAGCCCTAAATGGTCTGGTCCTATGTTTTACAATTATAAAAAATACTTTTCAATAGTTCTGCAGGCTGTGTGTGATGCCGAGTGTAAATTTACTTTTATTGAAGTTGGAGCATTTGGAAAACAAAGTTACGGAGGCACTCACAGGATGACCGTTTTGTACGATAAAATGATGAAGCGTACCCCCTTCTCAGACACCTTATGAAACCTTTCGCCAGGAGAAATCTTTATTGCTCGACCGAAAAGTTCCACAGAGTTCTTTCGCGAACTAGAAAAACTGTTGAATGTGCCTTTGGAATTGCGACTTCAAAATGGCGATTACTAGCCAAACCAATTGAAACGTAGGGGCGGTAGGATTCTGTGGATTTGATTCATCATCGCCGTGCCATGCCGGCGAGCAGGGAGCAGCGAGGTGGCAGAATAAACGCGCCCTTACAGCTAGAGGGCGAGAATCTTGCTCATACTTGCTGCACTGTTGCCGTACGTCGCGACAGCCGAATTATTCATTAACTGTCATTTTTTTTTCTTTTCCTTTCTTGCAGCAGTATCATTATGAACGAGTACTCTAAATGTGTAAGTGCGATTAAAAAAGAAGTCAGGTGACGGCAATAAATGTGAAGTGCTACACAAGCAGGCGAGAGGGATTGTTTACCACATTTATAACTTTTTCAAACGTGAATTTGAAAGCAGGTCTCCTAGTGTTGACATTTGAAGACACAAGAACGGACTACAGAAGCCTGTAATGCCGGCAAGAGAACTAATAAGAGAATTGTAAACGAAAGCGTCAGAGCTGTAGGAACTGTAGAAAAAGTTGGTTTCGTCTCGCCTGGAAAGCATTGAAATCCCAAGGCACCTGTAACACAAATAAATGATTTGAGAAAGGATGTTTTAAAGCACTCCATGTGGATGTTGAATGCCCTGACATCAAGAAAACTTGTTACAGTTATATAGCAGAAAACTGGCTTCAAAGGCAAGCACTTCATCCTTGTAAGGAATTTTAAAAGACATTGGTGCCAAGTATGTTAAGAAGAGAGTTTTTAATTAAAAGAAGTGACAGAGGTGCAGCACTAACTACAACACACATTAAGATTCACGTTATGTGAGGAGGAGGTAGACATGTATTATATTGACGAAACGTTGATCAGTTGCTGGAAAATGAGTAATGGTATTGTCGGTTTTAAGGTTTTCATCACTCGAATAATTGTTCTGCATCCTGGCTCATCTGATGGTTTTGTTCCTGAGAGTAAACCCATACTTAGGTGAAAAAAATTAATTTATGCAAGTCAAGCAACAGAACGTACAAACTTGTGGTCACACAGTTTTGCGTTTACCCACGAGTCACTGTCAGTATAGCCCCCATGGAATTAATTTGGGCAAAGGGTAAAGGCTATGTGGGAGAAAAAAACAAAATACTCAAGGTAACAGACACTGAATCGCTTGTGCATGAGGCAATACACAACGTCATCCCTTTAGCATGGGCACAGTCTGTATGGCATGCTGAAAAGCTTCAGATAAAAAAAAATTGGACAGGGAAGAGATTATAGATATAAGCCTTGAACCTATTATCGTAATATATATTATCAAGTGGTTCGGAAACAGACTCAAATAGCAGTGACGATGGCAATACGATGTAGACTTTGGAACAAGGTAAAGTAATAACATTACTTACTTTTGAAAATTTAATAGTCATGGGTGACTGGAATTTGGTAGTAGGAAAAGGGAGAGAAGGAAACGTAGTAGGTGAATATGGACTAGGGCAAAGAAATGAAAGTTGAAGCCGCCTGGTAGAATTTTGCACAGAGCACAACTTAATCATAGGCAACACTTGGTTCAAGAATCATAAAAGAAGGCTGTATACATGGAAGAAGCCTGGAGATACTGACAGGTTTCAGATAGATTATATAATGGTACGACAGAGATTTAGGAACCAGGTTTTAAATTGTAAGACATTTCCAGGGGCAGATGTGGACTCTGACCACAATCTGTTGGTTATGACCTGTAGATTAAAACTGAAGAAACTGCAAAAAGGTGGAAATTTAAGGAGATGGGACCTGGATAAACTAAAAGAACCAGAGGTTGTACCGAGTTTCAAGGAGAGCATAAGGGAGCAATTGACAGGAATGGGGGAAAGAAATACAATAGAAGAAGAATGGGTAGCTTTGAGGGATGAACTAGTGAAGGCAGCAGAGGATCAAGTAGGTAAAAAGACGAGGGGTAGTAGAAATCCTTGGGTAACAGAAGAAGTATTGAATTTAATTGATGAAAGGAGAAAATATAAAAATGCAGTAAATGAAGCAGGCAAAAAGGAATACAAACGTCTCAAAAATGACATCGACAGGAAGTGCAAAATGGCTAAGCAGGGATGGCTAGAGGACAAATGTAAGGATGTAGAGGCTTATCTCACTAGGGGTAAGATAGATACTGCCTACAGGAAAATTAAAGAGACCGTTGGAGAAAAGAGGACCACTTGTATGAATATTAAGAGCTGAGACGGAAACCCAGTTCTACGCAAAGAAGGGAAAGCAGGAAGGTGGAAGGAGTATATAGAGGGTCTATACAAGGGCGATGTACTTGAGGACAATATTATGGAAATGGAAGAGGATGTAGAGGAAGATGAAATGGGAGATATGATACTGCGTGAAGAGTTTGACAGAGCACTGAAAGACCTGAGTCGAAACAAGGCCCCTGGAGTAGACAACATTCCATTGGAACTGCTGACGGCCTTGGGAGAGCCAGTCCTGACAAAACTCTACCATCTGGTGAGCAAGATGTATGAGACAGGCGAAATACCCTCCAACTTCAAGAAGAATATAATAATTCCAATCCCAAAGAAAGCAGGTGTTGACAGATGTGAAAATTACCGAACTATCAGTTTAATAAGTCACAGCTGCAAAATACTAATGCGAGTTCTTTACAGACGAATGGAAAAAACTAGTAGAAGCCGACCTTGGGTAAGATCAGTTTGGATTCCGTAGAAATGTTGGAACACGTGAGGCAATACTGACCCTACGACTTATCTTAGAAGCTAGATTAAGGAAGGGCAAACCTACGTTTCTAGCATTTGTAGACTTAGAGAAAGCTTTTGACAATGTTGACTGGAATACTCTCTTTCAAATTCTAAAGGTGGCAGGGGTAAAATACAGGGAGCGAAAGGCTATTTACAATTTGTACAGAAACCAGATGGCAGTTATAAGAGTCGAGGGACATGATAGGGAAGCAGTGGTTGGGAAGGGAGTGAGACAGGGCTGTAGTCTATCCCCGATGTTATTCAATCTGTATATTGAGCAAGCAGTGAAGGAAACAAAAGAAAAATTCGGAGTAGGTATTAAAGTCTATGGAGAAGAAATAAAAACTTTGAGGTTCGCCGATGACATCGTAATTCTGTCAGAGACAGCAAAGGACTTGGAAGAGCAGTTGAACGGAATGGATAGTGTCTTGAAAGGAGGATATAAGATGACCATCAACAAAAGCAAAACGAGGATAATGGAATGTAGTTGAAGTCGGGTGATGCTGAGGGAATTAGATTAGGAAGTGAGACACTTAAAGTAGTAAAGGAGTTTTGCTATTTGGGGAGCAAAATAACTGATGATGGTCGAAGTAGAGATGATATAAAATGTAGACTGGCAATAGCAAGGAAAGCGTTTCTGAAGAAGAGAAATTTGTTAACGTCGAGTATAGATTTAAGTGTCAGGAAGTCGTTTCTGAAAGTATTTGTATGGAGTGTAGCCATGTATGGAAGTGAAACATGGACGATAAATAGTTTAGACAAGAAGAGAATAGAAGCTTTCGAAATGTTGTGCTACAGGAGAATGCTGAAGATTAGATGGGTAGATCACATAACTAACGAGGAAGTACTGAATCGGATTGGGGAGAAGAGAAGTTTGTGGCACAACTTGACCAGAAGAAGGGATCGGTTGGTAGGACATGTTCTGAGGCATCAAGAGATCACCAATTTAGTATTGGAGGGCAGTGTGGAGGGTAAAAATCGTAGAGGGAGACCAAGAGATGACTACACTAAGCAGATTCAGAAGGATGTAGGTTGCAGTAGGTACTGGGAGATGAAGAAGCTTGCACAGGATAGAGTAGCATGGAGAGCTGCATCAAACCAGTTTCAGGACTGAAGACCACAACAACAACAACAACTTTTGAAAACTCGTGGTATAAAAAATATGTTTGTCAACATATCAGTTGCATACATAGTAATGAGTACGTCCAAGCCATTATTGGTTAGGACTTTGTATCTTATGAATTATGCAGACTTTAATGTTCAACACATTGCCCAAGGAGAAGTTACACTTCCCCCACCCTGTTGTAGGCTCCAATAACACACGAGAATGCGGTCGGGTAAATTCATCAAAAGTCCGATATATCCACATGTAAACCCCTGTCATTTTCAAGACACGGCCTGGAGAATGCCTTAAAATGACAGTAACAGTTACTTGTCGAAATATCGGTGGATTTCAATTATATCGGTCAGCATGCCCTGAAGTTATACACAGATGGTGGTTTATTGTTTACTTGTTCAATGTATTAGAAATGCGATCTCTCATGTTCATGTCGAACGAGTTAATTTACTCTTGTAATGCCCACTGACAGCGGAAAATATAACTTACCGACTTTTTTTACGACAGTCTTTTACATTATTCTTTTCTAGCAGTAATTATTTTTTACGGAGAGTTATTACACTTAACTACAGTGAAACACATCCAAACGCACACCTTATACACATATTTAAAAAGTCTATTGATTAGAAACAGTTGTCAAGCAAATATAATGATTTCGGTTTGTGGTTAAAGTAAATTCTGTTGTGTATTAAATTTTTACTTGTAAAGTAGTCCAAATCAGAATAAATGACAATTATTGCAGACAGTTTCAAAGATATTGTCATTAGACAATTACCATTTTGGGAAAAATAGTTCTTCATGTCTTCTGGAAGCTGTGTCAGCTGTGCTCACCTCCCAATGTCATGCAGACTAAATCTGTGGAGCAGTGGACTCAATGTCATCAAGAGGTGAATTAATATTACTATCATGACGATTAATCGAAATTGTTTTTAAAATTTGTTATTCTCCTCATCTATTTGGATGTATAATACGAAGTACAATAGGCAAATGAACCTGTTGTTATCGTCAGCAAAACAGTCGGCAACGTGGACTTCGTTTGCCCGCTCTCTGCTGCCACGCATGCGCAGTTCTCATTTCTTCCCCGCTCCACCTGTATGCTTGGAAGCGTCGTCCTACGTGAAGTGGGCTTCATTCGTGTGGAATGCAACGCTGTTAATATCCCAATAAAGAAATATATCCCCAGCGCATGACATACATTCTCTTTGCAAGTTTCTCTACGATAAACTATGGTGACAAGCTGTAAAATGAAAAACTACTTCCTTAAAACATCGATTCTTTGTGTTACATGCACAGTATAGCTTTCCAGAGGTTTATAGCGCCCACTGTTCACATCTGATCACGGTTCATAAATATACTATCCTCGCATCACTCAGACATAAAATTACGTTAGTAGCGGCGAACACGTCTTACGAAGAAAGAGACGAAAGCATAGCAGCTGTGTTTGACAAATGAAATTACACGTCATCTTGCCACTAACACCGTAAACAGGACATCTGTGAAGCAGATGTACACACAGGGATTCCAGTACCTCGCAACCACCTGTCGCTAACTTAGAATCACCTTAGTTAAGAAACTGAAGCCTCGATTTCATGCCCAGAATGCGGCAGTGGAATGGAGTACGTCACATAAATGTTCGTTTGTCAAGAGGAATGTGTCGAAACAGGATGGACATGTCTCATCACACCTGAGATGGAAGTCCTCTGATGACTGAAAGGTTTGCTCTTAACGATCGCACAAGTAGACAGGGCTCTAAGTCACACACAGAACATGCAGTTGTATACGAGTTGACCACAGGTTATGTCACACAACTGTTGCATTCCGACAGAACAGCGGGAAAAAATGGTCAAATGAACTGCAGCAACATCTCCCTCTCTCTCTAGAATGGGTCATCAGTCTACCATTAAATCATATCTCATTTCAACTCCATCTCAACCAATCACTCCATCCACTCTCTGTCATCCTTTAACGCAGATGCAAGTAAGTTTAGAGGCAGATGGTTCTCTTTTTTTCAGCAAAGCATCAAAGAAAGCAGTCAACTCGCGTGTTCATTATTACCTGAACAGACGCACAGAAGAATATTGGCTCGACGAAAAAAGTGACTGTTTCCCTGGTTTCTGGTGCTTCCATGTCAACGTTTTCTCGTATTCCTCTTGCTGTCACATACTCATTGCGACTTTCAAGAACTGTTCTACACCAAAAAGAAAACATGCAAGTACGTAATACCTTAATTTCCCCACATTTCGATGTATTTTGCCTTAATTTATACGTATACCAATACCTTCTTAGTACTGACCCCATGCACTAGAACAATACCTTTGGATTGATAGTGCAATTGATTTACGTAAAATGCGTCAAACTCCATCCATCCGGAGCTCCGTCACGTATGAAAATCACCCGTTTCTTGTTTTCAACCGTCTGTTGTATCATCAAAGTACTTTCATGTCTACTGTACACCGATAAGGGGTGCTAACTTCGATATGAGCGCATCTGGAGAAATCTTGTGCTCTTGGATGGGTGCAGTTACGGACTCGGTTCATTCTGTTCCTTCACGAAGTGTGGAATGTAGCGGTCTGCTTCTGATCAGCTGCAGATTAAATTGGTAACAACGTTGCAGGGAGTGCTGGTGAAAGACAATGCGATGAGATCTTTCAGTCTCTAACTTTATCCTAAGAATTCGAGAATGCTCTGTGACATCCATCCACATAGGGAAAGGTGGGCAGTCTTAATTGTAAATTATTCGCTATGCTCGAAGTGCTAGAAATGCATAGATCGCTATCTGGTACATTTTTGTGTCTACTCTGTATATTCGAGAATTAACAATGAATGGATGCACTGCACAATCATCTATCTACATTCGCAATGGTACTCGCAATGTAGAAGAGGAGCAGTTTAGTGACAAATCAGAAACTGGAAAGCATGCTGCCGGATCACTCGTCGGCGTTATGAAAAACTGATAAAATAGCTAAAATTGATCGCACTATCAACGATGATGCTTATTACAGTACATAGATGGTGTCTTTTCTATCCCATCCATTTACTGGTAAGCTATTGATTACCACATAATGACTGACTGACATCACTTGTTTGAGGTGGAGAAAGAGTCTTGGTGGAGGGGCAACACCTTCTGGGGATGGTTGGCAGCGAATCAGCGATCTTCTACAGGACTGCAGTTTGAGGAATCAGTTGAATCCGTACACTGAGCCAGCAGCTATCTTGTCACTGTGAAAGATGAGATTAAATGTAGAAGTCTACAATCACCTTCTGACAGCAGTTTGGAAACACTCCATAATGCTGCAAAACTCTTCCAGTTGCCTTATGTTTTGACTGTCCTTTATTTCAATCATCTAACATGATTTACTCAAAAATTGTTAATGTCAGTTTAGAACCTGACACAGACCTCGAAGTCGTAGCAGGAAAAAACATGGTCGTGACACATTAACTTAGTGTACCCTGTTTCTACACAGGTTGCAGAAGGTGGTACCTACAGCGCTCTTTGACTTCTGCTCAGCTCTGACTTAAATGGGGGCCGTCACATGGACACAGCTGCATGGAGGCCGCAATAGAGACTGAGGAATTCTTACAACAGGCAGAACGACTGTCTAAAACCACACCGGAGTATTGCTGTAGCAGATAGGTTCGGAAAAGATGACTCGTTTCGAGATACGAGGGTGGCATGAATATTATTCACCAGTGGCTGTAGTCATTAAAAGACTAGAATACAGCGCAAGAATGTGGTTGAATGGAGAGACTTGATTCCAAATCACAGACAGGATTTCTACCAGAAAGCAATCAGTGGCTCTTGTATGTGACTGTAGAACCAAGACCACTTTTTATGCAGACTGACAGTAACATAAGTAGTGGAACAAGGGAGGGTGTGGCCCCACTCTCCATTGTTACCAGATGTGTCTAAGATTGCGACCTGTAGCCTTGGCAACAGCGCATTACATCATCCAAGATGGCGGTCGTGACCTCATTCAAGGTGGCAGATTTTGGTGGGAAGGCAGGTCAATTGGGCTACCTCCACCGACCTAACACCCTCCCCTCCTCTCCCCCAGAAAATGGTGGTAAGTTCAAATTCCACAAGGAAAATGCAACACACCTCATTTAACCTAAGAAAATGGTGGGAAAATGGGTCACTTAGTCTACCTCCACTAACCTAAGTCATCCGACCGCCACCTCTTCCTAGGGATTAGTGGGAAAAGGACCCAGCATGTGCTGGGCTGCTGGAGAGAGAAAGGAGTGTACTTTATTTATTTTGGGACAATTTATTTAGGGGTGGATGTTGAGAGATAGTATATTTATCACAGTGATACAGAACACATGCTCTGACATGCTTGGGGTCACGCCACATAACCTAGAGACCTGTAAACTACTCGTAAATTACCGAAATAATTTCAGTACACAGAATACAGACCTGCAAACAGCTCGTAAATAATGCAATACATCTATGTCCAGAGAGCCAAACAACTTGTAAATTGTCAAAATAATTATCCATCTAAATACTCTGCAAACATGCTTGCTAATCGTTAACTGTTGAAATCATGCACCAGTCTTTATTTATACAATTTGAGGCACTATCAAGATTGTATACATGGAAGAAGCCTGGAGATACTGACGGGTTTCAGATAGATTATAGAATGGTAAGACAGAGATTTAGGAACCAGGTTTTAAATTGTAAAACATTTTCAGGGGCAGATGTGGACTCTGACTATAATCTATTGATTTTGAACTGTAGATAAAAACTAAAGAAACTTCAAAAAGGTGGGAATTTAAGGATATGGGACCTGGATAATCTGACAGAACGAGAGGTTGTAGAGAGTTTCAGGAAGAGCATTAGGGAACAATTGACAACAATGGGGGAAAGAAATACAGTAGAAAAAGAATGGGTAGCTTTGAGAGATGAAATAGTGAAGGCAGCAGAGGATCAAATAGGTAAAACGACGAGGGCTAATAGAAATCCTTGGGTAACAGAAGATATACTGAATTTAATTGATGAAAGGAGGAAATATTAAAATTCAGTAAATGAAGCTGGCAAAAAGTAATAAAAACATCTCAAAAATGAGATTGACAGGAAGTACAAAATGGCTAAGCAGTGATGGCTAGAGGACAAATGTAAGGATTTAGAGGTGTATATCTCTAGGATAGATACTGCCTACAGGAAAATCAAAGAGACCTTTGGAGAAAAGAGAACCACTTGTATGAATATCAAGAGCTCAGATGGAAACCCAGTTCTAAGCAAAGAAGGGAAAGCAGAAAGGTGGAAGAAGTATATAGAGGGTCTGTACAAGGGCGATGTTCTTGAGGACAATATTATGGAAATGGAAGATGATGTAGATGAAGATGAAATTGGAGATATGATACTGCATGAAGAGTTTGACAGAGCACTGAAAGATCTAAGTCGAAACAAGGCCCCGGGAGTAGACAACATTCCATTAGAACTACTGACGGCCTTGAGAGAGTCATTCCTGCGAATCTCTACCATCTGGTGAGCAAGATGTAAAAGAAAGGCGAAATTCCCTCAGACTTCAAGAAGAATATAATAATTCCAATCCGAAAGAAAGAAGGTGTTGACAGATGTGAAAATTACCGAACTATCAGTTTAATAAACCATGGCTGGAAAATACTAACAAAGAAAAATTTGGAGTAGGAATTAAAAACCACGGAGAAGAAATTAAAATTTTGAGGTTCGCCGATGAGATTGTAATTCTGTCAAAGACAGCACAGGACCTGGAAAAGCAGCTGAACGGAATGGACAGTCTCTTGAAAGAAGGATATAAGATGAACATCAACGAAGAAAACCTTGAGTTAAATTTCCATTTTTCCACATCTCTCATTCTTCTAACACTAAACCGAGGTACTCGGCCAATAGCTCACAACGGTCACTGATTTTGATCAAGCTTTGCAAGGACGTTCCATATTGAAAACAAAGAGATACGTGTTTCGGTTTTTTGCTACACACTTCCTAGTTTTTCAAAAATTGAACTCAACATCGGGTGACGGAAAATCGTATTTTCAGTGTTGTACATTGAAAGATCGTCCAAACACAAAAATTTTTATTAATAAAATGTGGAGTTCAGGTTAATAGTGTACAAGTTATTAACATTTTTGTTTTCTTGTTGTAAATCTACATCTACATCTACATGATTGCTGTTTGAAATGAAGGAACAATAGAGGACCTATAACATTTCCTTGGGGAACGCCGGATATTACTTCTGTTTTACTCGATGACTTTCCGCCTATTACTACGAGCTGTGACCTTTCTGACAGGAAAGCACGAATCCAGTAGCACAACTGAGGCGATATCCCATAGGCAAGCAGTTCAGCTAGAAGACTCTTGTAAGAAACGGTGTCGAATGCCTTCTGGAAATATAAAAATATAGAATCAATTTGACATCCCCTATTGATAGCACTCATTACTTCATGAGTATAAAGAGCTAGTTGTGTTTCACAAGAACGATGTTTTCTGAATCCGTGCTGACTATGTACCAATAAATCGTATTCTTCGAGGTTATTCATAATATTTGAACATAGTTTATGTTCCACAACCCTATCGCAAATCGACGTTAGTGATATGGGGCCGGAATTCAGCGGATTACTCCTATTTCTCTTGTTGGGTATTGGTGTAACTTGAGCAATTTTCCAGCCTTTAGGTGCGGAACGTTCTGTGAGGGAGCGGTTGTATATAATTGCTAAATGTGGAGCTATTGTATCAGCATACTCTGAAAGGAACCTGAGAGGTATATAATCTGGACCGGACGCCTTGCCTTTATTAAGTTATTTGCTACTCCGAGCATATCTGGTTCTATGTTTCTCCTCTTGGCAGCTGTTCTTGATTGGAATTCAGGAATATTTACTTCGTCTTTTTTGGTGAAGGAGTTTCGGAAACCCGTGTATAGTAGCTCTGCTCCGGTGGCGCTGTCGTCAGCGACTTCTAGGTACCCGTCATTGTTTGTGCCTGGCAAAGCTAGGTCGGTGGTCGAGCGGTCGAGGCGTTAGAATACCAAACGACTGGTCTCTGTTCATTTCTTGGTCGCCATTTTTTTCGTTCAGTAATTTTTTTCGGTATATCTAATAAAACACTGAAGAGCTAAAGAAACTTGTACACTTTCCTAAAATCGTGTAGGGTCCCCGCAAGCACGCACCTGTGACGCAACACGACGTGGCATGGACTCAACTAAGGTCTGAAGTAGTGCTGTACAGAACTGACACCAAGAATCCTGGAGGGCTGTCCATAAATCTATAAGAGTACAAGAGGGTGGAGATCTCTTCTGAACAGCATGTTGCAAGGCATCCCAGATATGTTCAAGCGTAAGTGTTCAAACTTAGGACAGTGTTTCTGGAGCAACTCTGGAGCAATTCTGGACGTGTGGGGTGTCGCACTGTCCTGCCGAAATTGCCCAAGGTCGTCGGAATGCACAATGGACATGAAAGGATGCAGGTGATCGTATGTGTCATCTGTCAGGGTCTATCTAGATATATCAGAGATCTCATATCACTCTAACTGCACATGCCCCACACCATTACAGATCCTCCACCAGCTTGAACAGACCCCTGCTGACATCCATGTATTCATGAGGTTGTCTCCATCCGCTCCATACAATTAGAAACGAGGCTCATCCGACCAGGCAACATGCTTCCAGTCATTAACAGTCCAATGTCGGTGCCGACGGGCCCAGAAAAGGCATAAAGCTTTGTGTCGAGCAATCATCTAGGGCACACGAGTGGACCTTCGGCTTCGAATGTCCATGCCTATGATGTTTCGTTGAATAGTTCACACTCTGACACTTGTTGATGGCCCAGCATTGAAATCTGCGAGAATCTGCGGAAGGGTTGCACTTCTATCACGACGAACGATTCTCTTTGGTCGTCGTTGGTCCCGTTCTTGCAGGATCTTTTTCCGGCCGCAGCAATGCCGGAGATTTGACATTGTACTGGATTCCTGATACTCTCGATACACTCGTGAAATGTTCGTACGAAAAAATCCCCACTTCATCGCTATCTCGGGGATGTTGTGTCCCATGGCTCGTGCGCCGACTATAACACCACGTTCAAACTCACTTAAGCATTAACAGATATAATAACTGCACCAGACACTTATTTTCTTATATAGACGTTCCAGACCGCAGCGCCGTATTCTGCCTGTTTACATATTTCTGTATTTGAAAACGCATGCCTATATCAGTTTCTTTGGCGCTTCGGTGTATTATGATAATGGGAATACCTTTCTTTGCCTTTTTAAGTGTAGCTTCGGGAGGTGTGATGAATAACCTAATAAGTATGTATAATTTCTTAATAGTTATTTTCATCGTGATATGTGACATGCTACGATAGGACTTTGTAGACAATGATGTTTAACCAAACTGCACCATGAAAGTGATACCACTGAAACGTACCTTTCTTTGTCAACTAGGTTTTCTTCTTCCGACAGGTAAAGAATGGTGTCGAGCGGCTTCAAAATCACGTGACAGCACATCAGAGCAGAGTATTGCAAGATAGAGCGGATGCTATCAAGATTCACAAGTTGGTCTGAACCAGTTGTCCGCACCTGTCATTCAAGATATGCTTTTTATATGTTTGGTATGCATCCAAATCGATATCTGATAGATTTGTTTTAAGCAACGTGAACCAGATATGTTTTCCACGAATAATGTGTATTTTCGTCCTACATATCACGATGAAAATAACTGTCAATACATTATACGTACTTAGTTCTTTATTAATGAATCATCCCAATGTTTAACATGAAAAAAGGGAAAGGAAAAGTATTCCGATTATCAAAATACTGTCAGATACCTCGACAAAATATTGCATGGAAAATAGCCACGACCAATAATCGAAAACGGACAAGTAGTTTAGTTATCTAACATCTTGACTGCTCGAACCCCGTCAGTCTTCTGCTAGACGCGATACCAAAGGTACAGCATGAAACAAAAAAACGTTAATAACTCGAACATTATTAGCTTGGGACCCCATATTATAAAAAATGTTTGTTTTTAGACTATCTTTACAATATAGCATTGAAAATACGATTTCCCGTCATCAACTTTCACCCCGATTTTTTTCAAAAACTGTGATGTGTCTAGCAAAATAGCGGAGCACGGAGCTGTTTGTTTCCAGTATAGAACGTACTTGAAAAACGTGTTCAAAAGCTGTGTACTGCAAGTCAGACCTTCTCCTTGTTATCTGTCATTGTTTTAAAAGTAACAAAAAAATTGTTCAAATGGCTCTGAGCACTATGGGACTTAACTTCTGAGGTCATCAGTCCCCTAGAACTTAGAACAACTTAAACCTAACTAACCTAAGGACATCACACACATATCCATGCCCGAAGCAGGATTCGAACCTGCGCCCATAGTGGTCGCACGGATCCAGACTGTAGCGCCTAGAACCGCTCTGCCACCTCGGACTGCTTAAAAGTAACAAGTAACACATTTTAAACAGTAGTAGATTTCACATCCTACTTAATGCCCTGATCATTTATTTTAAAAAATATACGAAAAGCAGGTGACCCTCGAATGTAAACCACAAGTCTACAGTTCTTTGATACATAATATTTTGCACAAACATTCGCGAGTTTCTGTCGTATTGTATTCCTATACAAAGAGCGGGCGAAATGTCTGCATGCTTAGGTATACGTTCTAAACTATAGTGGTTCGTTTGCGAGACTTGAAGAGTTGTGGGCAACAGAGTTGATGTAGTCTTCCATAAATACTGATTCTCAACTCCTAATCAAGATGTTTTCGCATGATCGGTGATATGTTTTTCTAAAAATTCCCATTTGTTCCCTTAATAACTCTCAGAGTTCCTGAGAATGAAGTCTGTTACATTCTTGTATTGCGTCTGTATTTACCAATACGATCCTAAGGCCGGGAAACACATGGCGTTTATGTCCGATCGGAATTTTTACCGTCGCTGCCGTACCAGTAGGGGCGCGTAGGATAATTTTGCGAGGTACACATTGTGTGGAAAACTGGACGATCGGATAAATTAACATTGACGGCACCAATGCAGCCGCCCACTGCCACTACAATCGACGGATCTTTTACCGTCTCCGCCGAAATGGTGGCCTACGTGACTAAATGCGCGGTTACACACTCATCGTGCAGTCTGCAGCCGACCGCTGTTGTGTACGCGTTGAGAGTGGCGTGATTTAATCATGGCCGAAGTGGTTGTAATTGATAATGAGTTATTAATTCATTTTGTGCAAGAAAGACCTATGCTCTGGGGCAAAACCTTTGACATTTTTAAAGATAGGAACGCCACAAGGAGTGCATGGCATGAAGTTTGTCTTCAGCTTACAAATAATTTTATCTATTTATTTTATAATGCTATTGAAGTGTCCTTAACAATCTTAATTTTTTATTTGCAATTTTAAATATACTAACAAATTCAAAGAATCAAAATTTTAAAAACAAATAAAAATCACCATACATTACACAAAAGGGAAAACAAACACTAAAGCATAATTACAAAACAACAAAGCTCTTACAATAACACCACCAGATAAGGGGACGGTCATAGTAGTAATGAATAAATTACATTATCATCATCCTTCAGGACAAGGCTTGATAAAGAAATCCTCAATTTCTAAATGTCGCCAAAGCAAAAGTAATTAAAGTATTTAACAAATTATTTCCATTATACTAAACAGAACAAACACTGACAGAAACCAAATCAAAAATTAAATTCATAGACGAAATCTCGGAACCATTCTTAATTAAAACAGGAGTAAGACAAGGAGATGGGATCTCGCCACTATTATTCAACATAGTTTTAGACAAAGTAATGGAAGAATGGGAAATCGAACTAAGGAAACAAAACTTCTGGGAACCAATTGAACTAGGAAGAGGTAAAGGAAAATTAAGCATCCCATATTTAGCGTTTGCAGATGACCTAGTAATTATAACTGACAGTGAAGAAACTGCAATAAAACAAATTGAGATCCTTAAAGAATGTGCAGAGAAGGTTGGCCTGCAAATCTCCTTTGAGAAGACTGAGTTTATGTGCTCCAAATTAGATATTCCGAAACTGGAAACAAATTTTGGTGAAATCAACAGAGTCAAACACTTTAAGTATCTCGGCGAAGTTATTGAACCAACAGGACTCGAGAAAAGAGCACAAAACAACCGAGTACAGAAATTCAAGAAAGCATTCGGACTTGTTCAAAGCATATATAACAAAAAATGCCTGTCAAAAGGAACTAAAATCAGACACTACAACACAGTTATCAAACCTACAGTCACATATGCAAGTGAAACGCTCTCACTGAATAGAAAACTAGATTTACGAGATATTAAGAAAATAGAGAGAAAAATTATTAGGAAAATTCTGGGACCACGATACACACAAGATGGATACATCGAAACAACTGAAAAACTATCAAATATCGAAAGTGACAACAGAAAGAGACGAATGAAATTTTATGGACACCTACACAGATTACCTGGAAACAGGTTAACTAAACGTCTATTGGACTATGTGACATCACTTAAAGCAACAATACCCTGGGTAACTGAAGTTAAGAAGGATTTGACAAAAGCAAAAATTGACATAACAGACACTTCAGACAGGGATACATTCAGAAGAAAAATTGTCAAGTGGAAGTTTACTTCAGAGACGGCACCAAAACCATACCGACCAAAGTGGACTGAAGAAAGAAAGAAGGCTTTTGGGGAGAAAATGAAGAAATATTGGCAAAACAAGAAGAACCTAAAGAAATATTGATAAATCACCTGCTTATCGTTCTCCTATGGGGACATTCGCTAATAATAATAATAATAATAATAATAATAATAGATGTAGGACTATTAATGTCAGTTAAAAAGCATTACAACTAATAATGAATAATCTTTAATTAATTTTTCAATATCATTGCATTTATTTTGCATTTTTATAGTTCTATTGTACATAGTACCTGTTATATGTCGAATTGTACTAATCAGTGAGATTGGAGTTATTTTTTATGCCAAACGGTGTAGAATCTGTCCACAGTGTATATGGTTATGCTTATGTTTCCTGGTTTCACGTATCTGGACCTCAGACCTTTGACATCAACCAGGGAATGCTTCCAACACTTGACACGAAGTACTTGCACAGAATGTTTCTCAAGTTGTTCGCTTTCAAACCTCCTCTTGAACAGCACGCTAATCGGATGCTTTGAAGTCCTGTAATTGAAGTACTGTCCTCAGCTACGTACCCATCTCTGTCTCTAACATAATTGTGAAGCACACTATAGACCTTGACAACATCAGTAGCAAAATCAGATACATTCAAGGGACGATGAAAAATTCGCCATTTGTTATTGAGTATTCCGAAAACGCACTCTATGTACCTTCTTGCTCGACACAGTCTGTGGTTAAATATCCTCTTTTCACCAGTCAAGTGAGTACCAGCCTAAGGTCTCATCAAATGTTTTATGTAAGCCAAATGCAGCGTCAGCAACAAATAAATAAGGTACTTTCGGGCATTCTGTTCCTGGTAGGCACATCTCTACCAGTAGGTTATGTGGAGCACTTTCGATTGATTTCCACAGCTTAGTGACTTTGAAAATAGAAGAGTCACAATCTTTTCCATAACTTCCAATTTTCACGAACGTAAATCAGTATGAACTGTCTGCAATTGCGATAGCCATTAACACAACTGAATAATAATATTTATAATTGAAGAACATAGAGCCACTTCCCACTGGCACACGAAACGGATGTGCTTTCCTTCTATGGCACCTATACAATGAGGGAAATTTGCTATTGATTTAAATGCCTTTGCTGATTCCTCCAAGATTTCTTTAGTGGGTGGTGGTATGCACTCACTTTGCAAAATTATCCACAGTGCTTGACAGACCTCTTTAACAATCAATCTTGCTATAGATATTCGAATTCTGTATGAATAATGGAGGTCGGTAAATGTGCATCCACTAGCCTAAAAGTGAAAACATTATTTTAGTGTCAATGCAGCACATATATTATAGTTAACAAATTGTAATTTTCGATATATATTACACCTTACAAATATTTTATTTTCAGTTAGAGAAGTCATGAAAAGGTGGAAACACTTACGTGATGCCTCCAAGAAAAAAAAGTACATATTCAACATTGAGCTACAGTTTCTGCGAAAAATATACGAGGAAAGAGAAACAGAAGAAAGAAAGACGAGTAGATGAAGACTACAATAGTGAAGAGCGATGTGCTCCATCAGTACCTCCCACAGTGGCTACAGTTGAAGGAACAGCTGAAACATTTGATTCAAAAGCAAAACCACCTACAAGGCAACATAAAAAAATAGATGAAGTCGACTTAAAAATTTTACAGACATCACAGATAAGAGAACATGTGAAATAAAACGACAAACTGTCTTTCCCCGATAGTTTGTTGCCTCATGTAGACAAGTTTGATTGCACTCAGTGGCTTCAATGCCAAATGGAATTTCTTCAAGTCATTTCGAAAATTTAAAATATATACCCCTCCATACCTCAAAGCCATAATGTATACTACCAATCTACTCCCAGATCCAGCAGTTTAATCAGACATCAAGTATTAAGTGTACACAACTTCCTGTGTTCCCCAGATGCCTCAACAAGCATTTATGACTAACATACATTCATAGCAGTTTACAAGTACTCCAGTTCCATTACAACAAATGACCTGCTCTCCAATCACAACTTTCGAGCCAATTCCAAACGTACCTCAGCAGAAAAATTCTGCTGCTCAGCATTACGAAAATTATTCTCAGATGATCAAGGGTGATAATATTCAATCTCGCAGCTCTTCAGTAACTTCAGTATCTTCAACAAACATTACTGATTTTGCTGAATTGTAATTCTTAGCGATAAAATATTGCCAAACATGTAATACAATGCTGTAGTTTATACTTTACAGAAATGTAAGGTTTTGTTATCGAAAAATTGTGTGGTGAATTAATTCCCAGCTCTCAGTTTTACTTACCTTAAAGTTATTGCCAGCATTTCCACCGGCTGAATAAAATTCCTCAGTCTAGTATTTTTCTGTTGTATATGATTTTTCAGCAGGTTGTACAGTTTCTCGAATGACGAGATTGACATCCTGAAATAATTGAAAAACTTTTCTTCATCGTTTCTTAAATCAGGAAACAAAGGGTAGAAGGCGCCAACTTCATATCTCCTTCCATTAATCGGATTTTATTTAGCATATGATACATAACAGTCACTAAACACATAAAATACAGTACCACAGACACATTAAAATACAGTTTAGATCTTTATATCTTAGCCATTGATCCAATCCACCACTATGGAAGTAACCAGGTTCGAATCCACTAGATTTCAAGGGAAGTCACGGAGGGGGCAGTCCACTGCCATATGCTTCATTGTTTGCAGAAAGTCAGCATAGTATGGGGTGTCCCCCCCAACCCCATTTATGAAGAATCGAAGCACTTCTCCCCACACCACATCTGAAACGGTTAAGCCTGCTCCAAGTGTATCTTGGCAAGCTGAAACCATTGAGCCTTACTGTTGGATCTTCAACTTTCAAGATGCCCTGTGGAGTAGAATATGTCCATTCTTTCCACAAGCTCTCTTTGGGCTCGAAATGGTTGCTTAACAATTCCATGGCCGGTTTACGGGACTTCAACCTGGATTGTTCTAGCTGTCTCACATCTTCGTGAATTGGGAGTGACGAGTTATTCAGTATTCTTGACCACAGATGTGAGGAAGTGGTATGTTACACATAATCAGAGGAACCCAAATAAGTCTATTTTTTCGCTTCCTCTTCAATCGACGATATAACAATAATGCAAGAAGTTGTTCTCTATTCATGTTGTACACAACACAATTCATAATATGATAAAACGACAATTGAATAGACACTTGTTGCACGGTGGTCTGTGATCGACTGATGTGGCGTCGGTATTCTTACCGCTCAGTGTGTAACTGCTACATTAATGTTAGAGCGCTGACAGTAAAAATTCCTATCGGACAAAAACTCCAAGTGCGTTCCCGGCCTTATGTAACAACTCTGTATTTGTCCGATGTCTGCTGTTATTCGTATTTGATACGAATTCCAAAATTTAAAGCATTTCTCTATCATTGGTCACACTAGAAAAATGTACGTTGTTTCTTTTACATATACACAATTTGGACCGACAATTTTTATCATCTGCTGCTCCATCAGAACCAATTTAATTAATCATTGACAAAGCATTTACTACGTGTACACCTCACTTGATTTAGTGTGAGTTTCTGTCGAATTCTCTTGTCACCTACTATACCTGGTGTCATATTTTCATGCTTTATCGGTTCACTTAACTTCTAATATCCTTTTGTAGCATTACATTTCAAATGTTTACGGACGGCGCTACAGTGGAATTTATTTGAATGTTCTTCAGGCGAACTCCCTTTCAGCTTTTCATTTTGTGTCCGTCTTTCAGTACACCTTGCTTTGCATTAAGACGTAATAAAAGCTGTTCAGTTGTATTCCTGTGCTAAAATTTGAATTTATAAACATTAGTAGGTTAAGGACCCAAGATAACCGCAAAAAATTTCGTCACAGAATTTTATTATGCGTTATGTTTGATTCGTGATTCCAGTCGTCTCGTGCGTCGTTTTTGCGCCAATTTGGGCGAAGGAATCGCAAGAAGCATCCCGAAATTCGGCTAATCGAAATTCCAACTACGGAAAATGCAAATTCGGGCTTTGTTCGACACCTATGGCATTCAAGATGTGGTGGACGGCCGAAGAGCAAAATCAGAAGATTTGACGACATCTGCCGGTAAACTGCAGGTAAAAAACAATTCTCGTTCAATGCGTTATGTTTCGAACAAGATCGAGTACTAGCAACCTCGAATTTTTGATACCGTGCACCACTCCTCGTGACATGTGGGAGAAGCAAGCAAACCCCTCTCTCATGAAAAAATTTCACGAATACCGAATGGACGAGAGTGATCCATTATCACGGCATATTGCTAAAATCAGAAACACAGCGACTCAACTCAAGGACGTTGTTGAAACAGTGGTGGACGTAGTGCTTACGGCCGTGATCCTACACTCAAGCTCATAAATTAAGGATAATGCTGACACATGGTGAAACAACGCTCTGGTGGGCGGTTTGCGGGTTTAAATCACCTTGGGGTATGACCATGCAGTGCATTTGATCTGCAGTCGTCGCACGGTGGCGCTCGCAGCAGTCCGCATACACAGAGATGTGTTGGTGCATGTCAGAGTATGGTGCAGCGAGTAAGTGTGCAGGCGTTTTCAGGCGTGCTAATGGTGACTGTCTGCTGAAAATTGCTCAAAGAACACATATTGATGACGTTATGACGGGTAGAATACTAGGAGGCTGGTCAAACACAGCAGATCGTAGCACAAGCCCTCCGTGTGCCACAAAGTGTGATCTCAAGGTTATGGCAACGATTCGAGCACACAGGAAACATCTCCAGGCGCTATAGTAAGGGTCGTCCATAGTGTAAAACACCACAATAAGACCGATATATCACCATCAGTGCCCGCAGACGGCCACGGAGTGCTGCAGGTAGCCTTGCTCGGGATCTTACTGCAGCCACTGGAACAGTTGTCTCCAGACACACAGTCTACAGACGACTGAACAGACATTGTTTATTCTCCTGGAGACTTGCAAGGTGCATTTCACTGACCCCTGGTGGATGATAACGGGTTGCCCCACCAAGCGGCCATAGTGGAGGAGTACCTTGAAACAGAAGATATCAGGCGAATGGATTGGCCTACCTGTTCTCTAGACCTAAACCCCATCGAGCACGCCTGGGATGCTCTCGGTCGACGTATCATTATACTTCTTCAAACCTCTAGGACGCTTCAGGAGCTCCGACAGGCACGGGTGCGAGAATGGGAGGCTATACCCCAGCAGCTGCTCGACCACCTGATCCAGAGTATGCCAAACCGTTGTGCGGTCTGTGTACATGTGCATGGTAGTCATATCCAATATTGATGTCGGGGTACATGTGCAGGAAACAGTGGCACTTCGTAGAACATGTGTTTGAGGATGGTTTTCTCAACTTAACACCAATACTGTGAACTTACAGATCTGTGTTGTGTGTTTTCCCTATGTGCCTATGCTATTATCTTTTGTGTAGTGCCACGTTGTGTGGCACCACATTCTGCAGTTATCCTTAATTTATGAGCATGAGTGTAGGAAGCCTTTACACGAAGTTCCACTGCCTGGTCATGTCATGGGACAGTGTGCCTGGGGATTGGTAAACGATTCTGAAACTACGGAAGCAGCCAACATCTGCTACGATTGATGTGCATGGAGCAGGCGTCTAACGTCTACGCAACGACTTCATCTCAAGGCTGGATGAAAGTGCATACGAGCATGAAGAAAAACCCGAATCAGCCGAATTCAAGAGGAAAAGTTATTTGCTGGACCTGCGGGAACGAAAGCCATCTGTCGAGAAACTACTGTTCTAAGACGAAGAAAAAAAAAGGTAGTAAAATAAAGGTAATGTAAGTTCCACACGATAAAGTCACTCGCCAGAGTATGCTCAATGCCAATATAAGCGATGTCTGAATTACTGACAGCGGGGCATCTTGGCAGTGTCTCACTGAAACCTGAGAATGTCAAAACATTGAATTCTCTCTTGACATGTGAAGTGGAGATAATCGGATCAATAAAATTAAGAAATTCGTAAACAAGCGTGGGGGGGGGGGGGGGACGAATTGATGATGTGCTATACAATTCAAATATAATGAAGACTTTGTGACTCTGTTCGTTGACTATTGTAAGAAAAAGAAACGTCTACAGCCGTCCTTATGATCTTATTTATTTTGTAGCTACCAGTTTCTGCGCTTCAGTGTGCCGCCTTCAGGCCGTAGTTGATGCTGAAGGGGCTATCACGAGTCATATATGCATTGCATCAGTGGCCAACATAAATTGTGTACGCAGACTCTCTGTCAAAAACTGGCATTACAGGCTGAGTCACATAAACATCAAGTTGCTTGCGAATTTGATCAAAACAGGTGTTGTCAAGGAAATAAGTATGTCTGATGCGGCGTCATTATTTTGTGGAGCGTGTCAATATGGGAAGTCTCACCGTTTGTCTTTTAACAAGAAAACTGAGGCGAGAAATTCGGAAATCAGAGATTTTATACACATTGGTGATGCCGACCAGTACAGGTCGAATTACTCAGTGATGCAAAATATTTTGTAACGTTCAAGGACGACGCAACTGGTTTTTGCTATGTCTATTTCTTGAGAAATAAATTCTATGTTTTTGATCGTTTCAAGGAATTCGAGATGATTATCTGTCCAACAGGTATCCAAAATTATGAATATCCTGAGGATTGATCAATGGACAGGGTACTTAAACAAGAACACGAAGCGTTGTCCCATCGAACTTGGGATGGCTAGTCGAGACAATGGCTCCGTATAATACTCAATAAAAGAAAAGGCAGAATGAGAAAACAGTACTATTGTTGAGTCTGTAAGGTCCATGCTCATTGGGGCGAATATTACGAAAATTCTGTGGGTGGAGGCAGTTGATACCGTGTTTACACACTAAATTGGAATTCAGTCGAGAAAGGAAGAAACGTAGCACCATACAATTTATGGTCACGCAGAAAACCCCAAACCTCACACACAAGAACTTTTGGAGCAGAAGTGTCCGTCATTGTTCCTAAATTATTGTGCAAGAAGTTGTATCCAAAGACCAAGAAAATTATCATAGTGGGATATCCTGGAGAACTTTGCTGTAACATATTTTTTGAATCAGAAAACAAGAAAATCACCGAATCCCATGTCGTGAATTTCAGTGAGGGAATGCTGGCCGTAGATAAACCCATTTTGAAGCACGAGTCTGTTGATTTACATTATTTGTTCCCTATTTTGGACTCTAGCAGCGTAGAATCTGAAGGTGAAGATGGAGAACATGATGTCGAGCTAGCAGCTGAATCTGACAGAAAAGTACAAGGAGAGGGAGATCAGTATCCTGAACAACCACACTGAGATTAGCAGCAGTCTTACATATTATGTGATGGAGGCTAGATTCGACTCACAGCCAGATATGATACAAAATGTGTAGACTGTCTTGAACCGAACACTTCTGAAGAGGTAATACCAGGTACAGACAAAGAGAAACGGAAATGAGCTCTTTAAGACGAACTCGAAACAGAACAAACGAATGAAACTTGGGTCATTGTGTCAAAAGAGGCCCAAACAATGATCGGTTCAATATAGGTCTTCAAAATCAAATAATCTAAAACCGAAAATGGCTCCCAACACAAAGCTCAAATTGTCATTCGAGGATTTACGAAGTGCTTTGGACTGGATGCAATGAAAATTTCTCGTCAGTAGTGGTATACGACTTACTAAGCACTTTGTTTGCGATTTCGGCCGAACAACATTTTGAAATGATGCAATTTGATGTGAAAATCGCGTTTTTATATTGAAAACTGGACGAGAAAATTATGTGTTGGTGCTGCAAGGTGTGATGGTGGATGAGAACAAATACGAAAGCAAGCTTAAAAAGTCAATGCACAGTTTAAATCAGGCTTTCCTTTGTGGGAATCAAACGGTTTGTAAATTCTTGAAGAAGTTCTATTTCAAAAGGTGTAACGCAGATGAATGTATTTTCACTGGGAAAGTTGGAAATGATGTGATATTCTTGGGAAACTAAACAAAACAGAGAAGAATAAATGTTGTTTAACATCAACAGTGTATGTGTTTCGTATCCTGAAGCAGTTTTACTTGGAAAATTCCAATCATGTGTCTGTTCTGGCGGATCCAATGTTAAATTGTACTTAGTGTATGAAGATGCGTCAGTTGTAGCAACGTTTCCATTCAAGGAAGTTGTTACTTCTATTTCTACATGGTACTCCGCAAACTACACGTAAGTGCCCTGCAGAGGGTTTGTCGTACCAGCTTCACAATAATTCTCTATTATTCCAATCTCAAACAGCAAGCGGAAAAATAGAACACCTATATCTTTCCGTGCGAGCTCTGATTTCCTTTATTTTATTATGATGGTCGTTTCTCCAAATAAAGGTTGGCGTCAACAAAATATTTTCGCATTCGGAGGAAAAAGTTAGCGACTGAAATTTCCTGACAAGATTCCGCTGCAACGAAAAAGCCTTTGTTTTAATGACGTCCACCCCAAATCCAGTATCACATCAGTAATACTCTCTCCTCTATTTCACAATAATATAGAATTTGCTGCTCTTCTTTGAACTTTCTCGATGTACTCCGTTGATCCTATATAGTAAGGATCTGTGACCGCGTACCAGTACTCCAGAAGAGGACGAAAAAGCGTCAGCATATCAGTACCTAGTCAGTATATCTTATTTTTAACATCTAGCCATCATGGTCGGATAAACTACTGATTATTGATTTTACATTTGAATCACAGAGAGTGCTTAATGTAAAGACAATTTGTCAATGGCTGTTTCACTTCACCCTTCGTTTCTTGTAGGCAATTTTACAGGATCAATAACCCAAAGTTGTATAATAGCTCTAAGTGTTCTCGACAAGCATCAAAGAAACGAGAAACCTGAGCCCTCTGAAACATGAATTGTTGGAACGCCCAGGTGTTTCATTAAATTTGTTTCCTACTGATATTCCACCTACCCCTACATCAAAACCCATACATTGCTGAAGTTTTCTCTCATCTCTGATTTTTCCATGTATCCACCAATCCTATTTCCCAACATAGCAGCTGAGAAGAACATGATTAGAGAAAAAGGAGTTGAAAAGTTTAATGGGTAACATATCACCCGATGAGTCATCTTCTTACAAAATGACTCTAAGCATTGTGGTACTTAACATCTGAGGTCATCAGTCCCCTAGAACTTAAAACTACTTAAACCTAACTAACCTAAGGACCTCACAAACATCCATCTCTGAGGCAGGATTCGAACCTGCGACCATAGCGGTCAGGCGGTTCCAGACTGAAGCGCCTAGAACTGCTCAGCCACAACGGCTGGTCATCTTCTTACACTTCATGGACTAACTCAGATATTTAGTCTGTCAAAATCTTTATTAGTCGAATATTGACAGCTTTTTGCGATAGCCAGTTATGCTCCCAATGGTCACAGCACAGTATATTTTGATAGGAACTTGATTATGATGGGTACTATAAATCTCAACCTACTTTCATTTTTTTTCTAGTCTTGTCTTATGAGTAACTAGATTTTTTTGCTTTCCTTATTTTTTGCAGGCTGCATAAATGATAGAAGGAATCATCATTATTATTAGCAAAATTTCTCATACTGAGATGATATCCAACACAGCAGTTCTGTGGGATTTAAGATTACTGAAATATAATTGCTAAAATCAGTTAAAGGTTCTAATGTAACATAAAAAGGAAACAGAAGTATTGAACAAGGTACAGTCACTTGTTAGAAGATATGTTGCAGCTAGTATACAACATGGACGAAACTGGACAACAAGGGCTATGACATAAATATGTATAGTGTTTAGAAAAGGCAAGAAACAATTTTTAGCGACAGAATGGGCGGGAAATAGTATTGATGGGCCATTCACCACTATAGAAGTTTTGTTACACAGTGGTGGTAACAGTGGAAAAGAGACTCTCTGGGCTACGTGAAAACACCACTTAACAGAGGAATTAAACTTGCTGCTTATTGACAATCATGGAATGATCATTATGTTATACCACAAAAATTGGAGGAAATTTACAGTTTACCTTCTCATCATGGAAACTCAGTACAAATTTATGAAGACATTGTCAAGATGATTGTGACGGTGAAGCTGATGATAATTCATTGTAAAGATCATTAAACTTCTGACGCATCAGCGACATTTTTACTAAGATACCTTGAAAAAATTAATGTACATTTTGAACAATACTACATAACCAATTCTTTATATCAATCTTTATCCATATAAACAACACTGCATTCTACCAAATGATTCTCTGATGGACAAATCTATAAAGAAAGTTTTCTTTCAATGAACTGGTCTTCGATATACAATACTCAGATACTCATTACTGAACATCCTCAACTGTGTAATAATCAGTAGTAATTATTTCCTCACCACTGTGTCCATTTTCTCTTTGCTTTACTCTTGACACTTTCAATTGTTGCTGTAGGGCTTTCCACGCACGTTTCACATAGCACTGGCATGTAAGCTGGCCATTCGTTTCCATGTGAACACCACTGTCAGTTCTTCTACTGTGTGACATACAGTTCACTTTAATTTATCCTGACTATTAGGCTACCAGATCTGGCTTTAGCAGTGATGGGAGCTAGCAAATGCTTGAACGGTTATGATGAGAACTGTTATTTTCAAGCCATTGTAAGCAAGACACGAAATACTCTGGCGTATTGTACAGAAAGAGTGGAGATGAGATGAATCTGTTTGGGTATAGCAACTCAGATTATGTGGAAAATATACAAGTAGAAACAAGACAATCGTCTTCAGGTTTTGTTTTTCTGTTATCAAATAAAGGAGTATCAATGCACAGATACTGTGATTCTCTCAGGGTCAAAAAATAATGATCTTGAGCATCATAGAAGTGGAATATGTGTGGGTCAGGATGGCTGTAAAAGACATAATACTGCTGTGCTTTGGAGTAAATTTGTTTTTGCAACATTTAGTAACACAGGGTACAAAAGTCTAAAATAATGAGAGGATACATAATGAGAATAAATACAGGAAATTATTATTAAAAATCAAAGAATAAGCAAACATCAGTGATAATGTCACTTTGCATGAACACATTGCATTTTGAGCATAATTGATGCGCAATCACTACATCACCCTCCCTCCCCCCCCCCCTTCCACAGATTCTAAAGATATCTTCGACTGAAGTGGGCATGACGCCCACTTTGCATGACAACAGGTTTTGCTCCTGCTGAGGCATCAAGAATGGTGTACGATGTCCACTACAGCTTGTCCATGATGGGTTGTGGAGTGATAGGTGATTATGTCTTGTCTGTGGTTGGTGTGCCAGGCAGTTTGCTCATACCAGCATAGGCAGTGTTCAATATGGGTTTAAAATGGCAGACATAAATTGTTGTTGCAGTACCCATTATATCAGCCTTAAATAGTTTGCCATCTTTGCTGAGAAGAGCGTAAGGTCCATAGTATTATAGTGGCAACTTCTGCCACCGAATGTATCAGGATGACCAAATGTAGCAGGAAGAGGTAGAAGGAACCGTATTAAGACTCATCCAAGCTTTCCAAGTGATTTATTGTTTCCAACTACAGCGCCGTGTTCCCCTCAGTCTGCATCAACCGGTCCTACAATGCTGAGGACACCACTTCACTGTGAAACGGTTTGGCATGAATGGCTGCCTCAGTGACCCGTGCACACGCTGTGTGTCAGCTTTGTATGCCAGCGGAGAGCGTCGTCGACAGGATGCCGTCAGTCGACTCAGTGGTCTGCGTCCCTGCCGACTCAGCACCGCTCGATGTGAGCTGCAGGTGGCCAACTATGTGCTTCTCGCCAGCACAGCTGAGATCGCGGGGACAACAAGTGCTCACGATCCGGAGTTCGAATCTGTGACCCTAGCCTCGGGATGCCTCCGGCGTGTGTTGGAAGCCAAGATGGCTGCCCGTGGTACCGAGCCGTCGAGTGGCCTGCTGCTGCCTGGCTACAGACCCCGCGTTGGCCTCAGAGGGTCGAACCAGCGACCCGCTGTGGAATGGAACGCTGACGCCCCATATACTGCTGTGTGTAAGTGGTGGTGTGACATGCTCCGCCATCCAGGAGAGCTGCCACACATGAATGAATCTCGTTAGAAACCGCACCTATTTACACATGGCTGTGAACCTCTGTTTTGCGATATGCACCATTTCGCTTCACGTACTCATAATACGCTAGGTTGGTAAGTGGGCCCCTCCTGCCTGTGACTTGCGACATGCGAAACTGCTACTTATACGCTTTCAGCAATTTGACGGCCCTGTAGCCTCTGTTCTACTTTGCAACTGTTGGTACGCGTAACTCACTGCAATCTGGCCTGCACCTGCCTGTAACTTGTGCTCAGAAAAGTGCAAAAAACTAATTTTCCCTATTCTAAATGGTGGTGCCGCTACATTACTCCCCTCTTTGGAAAGACCCGGTCCCCGGATCGACCTTTGACTAACTCTCAACTTGTTTGGGTCGCCACCTACGGCATATTTCCTTAATATTAGAAAACTTATATGTAGTATATTCCCCCTTAAACTTACGACATGAAACAAAACGTCAAAATTCCTTACTGGACTACCACTGCTCGATCAACCCCTTATCCACTCGTCTCACGTCCTCGGTATCCAATCTACTGGGACTTGGACTACCCTTCCCTCTTGGAATCAGCTCCCCACCTGATCAGAAAGAAAACAACACATAACAAAGTTAAGGCTGCGATGACACTTGCCACAGAGGTACTAAAAATGATCGTTATTTGCTATTGTCTTTCCCTATACTGAGCGACATGTTGCACAAGCTGTTTGGCTGATATGTGCCCCTCTTGCTCTAAAATGAACTGGTTTACAGATCTCAACAGATTTGGCTCCAGAGTTTGATTTAACAAGGTCAGATTCTGCCGTGGCAAAAACTCTAAAGTGGCTTCTGGCCAGTACAGCTGTGGCTGTGTAACATTCAATTGTGTGACTCCTGAAATTGACGCTCACAGATGGAAGGTTGGTCCTATTATGTTACACGCAGTTCCATTTATTAAATTTCCAGTTCCTTCGAGCTCTATACGTTTCTATTCTGCAAATACTCCTCGATCAAAACAACTTGCTACTACTATCAAATTCTCGTAGGTGGAGAAAATCCACTGCATCCCGACCCGTTGAAAGCTCAATTTTCGCTCCACAATGTCCCTTGGACAGTCTATTCCTTTCCTCCTGGCTAAAAATAACTGCACCGTCTATGTGTCAATGATTGGTACTTACCATCCTGGGTGGACATACCATTACCTTCCCTCTATGGCAGCTATGTAATTCCTCCTTTGCCATCTCAGTGTACCAGTCTCTAGTTGTCAAGATCAGCAATACCTCCTCATTTTCTACTCCTACCAACTTGCGCAACGCTCCTCTTTTCAGTGACCTGAGGACAGTGATCACCATCACCCTTCCTCCCTCTTCAAAAGGACTGCTGTCCGCAGCAGGCTATATTCGAAAATACATACAACATATGAAAATACAACACCTAATTACTCTATGCAAACCCAATGATACATTACTCAAAAACAAAAAAAAAACTACTAATACTCTACTACTTTCTGGATCGCAAAGCATACAGTACTTCATGCTGTATTCTATCTTCCTGGATTTCTCTGTGCTTAGCACCTCTCTTCACTGTCTCTCTTCCTCTTTCCTTCCTGTGACATGCCTGGTATCACATCTGGGCAACCCTTAAATGGCTGTAACTGCCCAATGCGTACTACCTGTGTTCTAGCTGGCAGCTGAAGCTTAACATTAACGGGAGATGTGGTTTCAACAACTTGGTATGGCCCTTGATACCTCGTGTGGAACTTCATCGTTTTCCCCTTTTGCATGCAGGGACTGGCCCACTCTATACTGCAGTAAACTTCCTTTCCGCTTTACTGCATCTTCCTGCATTTCCAAAGCCTTTGTATTCTCCTTTTGTATCCATTTCCAAACATCATCAATTGTCCTTGCGAATTGATGTACAGATTCACCAGTCCTTCCTTTCTGTAGCCTCACCAAATCAAACGGTGATGGTATTTTTCGCCCGTACACTTTTTCATATGGAGACAAACCGGTATTTGTATGGACTTTCGCATATGTATGTGCATACAATATGCTTCAAATACTCGTCCGACTGATGGTGTTGAGAATCCACATAAAAACTCAGCATCTTCCCAATTGTTCTGTGTACCCGTTCTGTCCTTCCGTTGGCCTGTGGATGCAACACACTCATCCTCAACTTATTTACGTTCAACAATTTACACAGTTCCTTCATTAAATTCGACTTGAAGTTGGTCCCTTGGTCAGTAATTATTGTCTCTGGTACACCAACCTTCAAAATCCAGTTCTTCGCTAATGGTTGCATGACCATTGCTGCCTGTTGGTTTGGCATAGCCACCATCTCCACATACCTTGAAAAATGGTCTATTATTGTCAGAGCCGGCCGGTGTGGCTGAGCGGTTCTAGGCGCTTCAGTCTGGAACCGCGCGACCGTTATGGTCGCAGGTTCGAATCCTGCCTCAGGCATGAATGTTTGTTATGTCCTTAGGTTAGTTAGGTTTACGTGGTTCTAAGTTCTAGGGGATTGATGACCTCAGAAGTTAAGTCCCATTTGATCAGAGCCATTATTGTCAGAACTAATCTGTTCCCTGATGGTGTTCGCTTGAAAGGTACTAAGACATCGATCTCCAACAAAGAAAATGAACACGTCGCTTCCAGCAATCGTTGTAGCTCCACTGTTTCTGACTCCAATCAGCTCCCTGCATGCATGGTATACAATTCTTGACATACTGATCCACATCAACTTTCCTAACTCTCCATCAATACCTCTCCGCCACCCTCCTATTCGTCGCTCTACACCCTCCATGACCAGATAACACGTGATCATGTGATCCTTTAAAACTTCATCCCTCAACTTCGCTGACACTACTACCCTTGGCCCTAACTTCGTTTCCCTGCACAGAAGACTGTCATACATATTAAATTGTGGCCGTGTCCGATACAATTTACAATCGTTGTCTGCATTCTGTAATTCTTGCCATACTGCTAGGTTATAACCTATGACTTCTACTTTTGCCACCTTCATACTTAGTGATCCACATTACCGTGCTTCTTCCTAGGCTTGTGCACCACCTCGTCGTCGAATTCACTAACCTTCACAGCCTATCTAGCGAGTCTGGTGGACGGATCCTTCACCCCTAATAACCACTTCAATGCAACATGATATGTCACTACCCGAAATCTTCTGCCATATAAATAACATTGAAAATTTGTGATTCCATAGATTACGCTAAGAATCTCTGAGTTGTTAAGTAATTCCTCTCTACTGCATTCAACTGCCTACACGCATAGGCTACAGGATGTTCTAGGGGACTGATGACCACAGATGCTCAGAGCCATTTGAACCATTTTGCTCCCACATTTAGTTCGCCTTCGACATGTTTCAGTCATAAATTACACTATGTATATTGAGTGTAGAAGATGATGCAGTAGCTATGCTGTGTCTAGTTTGTGATAGAAAGCATACATCAGTGGCTTGTGGTCAGTGATGAGCATGAAGGGTTGTCTTTTAGGCATTTGCCAGAACTTCTTGACTGAAGCATATGCCACATACAACTTGTGATAGTACATCAGCCAGCTCTGTTGCAATGGAGATAGCTTCCAGCTGAAGAATGCTAAGGGCTGTCAATGCTGGTCTGCTTGTTTCTGAAGTGCAGCATTTTTGTGGTGAGAAGCACATCAAACATTAAGGCATGCAGCATGTGCGGGATAGGGTGTGGCAATAGCACATCTAAAGCAATACCAATCTTCACTTTGTTGAAAGATGTCTGGGCTTTGTTTGTCTATAGCAGTCTGGTCTCACTGAGCTTCACTAAAGTTCATTCAATGGAACAGTCGAGAGTGGTTGGCTGAGCATGAAATGGTGGTAGAAATTAGTTACGATGAGGAATCTTCGCAACTCATGGACAGTCACAAGCTGTGGGAAATTTTGCACCGCTTCTACCTTCTGCTATGGCAGCTGCATTCCATTTGGCCTTGATTGTGTAACCCTGGAAGCAGACTTCTAATGCCCCAAAGAAAATCTTTGACGGATTTATGAGTAGCCCATGTGAACAAAAATGGTAAAGATACAGCGTAAATGTTGCAAGTGCTCAGTTTCGGGACTGGACGTCCTCAAGACATCTTCAGCATAAATGTAACAGAAGTCAAGGTGCCATGCAACTTCAACCATGAAACGCGGAATGTCTGAGCAGCGTTGCGTAGCACAAAAGTAGTTCTCATAAATTCAGTGACCAAACAGAATACACACAGTTGTTTTACGTACATCTTCTGGAGCAAAGGGTGCTTGGTAAAACGCACATAACAAATGTAAGTTGGAAAAACATGCTTGCCATTCATGTCGAATACAAAGTCTTCAGTGTGTGGGACCAGATAGCAATCACAAAATGTTCGATCATTGAGTTGCCGGTATTCGACGAGATCCATTGGTCTTCTTGGGGACTACATCTACCACTGAAGCACAGCTGCTGCTTGATAGGCGGCAGATTCCTTGTGCCAGAGTAAAGGAAAACTCTTGCTTTGCTACTTGCATCTTTCATCAGGTGACGAGGTCAAATGTGAATTTGCGGTCCTGTTGTTGTCAGTATGTAATGTACTCTCGAATGTCGTACTAGCTCTTGTATAAGTAGCTGCCGAGTTATCTCAGAGAACTGCTTGAGAAGTTCTATGTATGGAGAATCACCTGTGGTCATTTGCACAACAGTTTTGTGCACACCGTGTACACATCCATGGCTGGCAAAATTATTGGCGGTGTCAAGCTGGTGATGACGATGAAGGTCCGCCAGCAAGCTGTAAAATCATAGAACATCTGCAGCAACGCTAGGGTGCATCACATCTGCTACAATAAACTGTCATTCAGACTTGTGACATAGGCCTAAGTTTAACAACAGTGTCATGCGAACACATGTTTGGATGGTGGAACCATTGTGGCAAAGAGACGACAGTCATCACTACTATGGTGACAGGAAGACGGATATGCTGATACGTCGGCTCCTGTGGCCATTAAGAACTCCATTTTCATACAAAACTTCGTGACAAACAGTTGATAGCTGCCATTCAAAAAGCCAATCGCCGTCATTACTGACCTCCAAATGCGTTTCTCATCTCACACAGAGGACTGAATTTCCGCGTTTCGGAGTCAAACCGACTGCGGTACCAGCAATGTTTTGTTGGGAAGGACGATAGGCTTCATTTTCTCGGTGAGTGGTGGAGTCATGGCTGGCGACTGGAATGCTTTGTTCGTAGAGCAGCGACTTACGCTATAGGTTCAGCGATTTGCACCTGTAATGACGTGATTGTATCATCCAGGTGCAAGCCAATAGCTGCAACATCTGTGGATGGGTACATTTCTGCGATGCGATCTGCAGTTAGTGTCAGTATATCAAGATCGCTGGTGTGCACTGTGAATATCTTTTGCACATCTAGCACATGACAGCCAGATGTTCTGTGGGATATCCTCGTTGACAGTGCTACTTGCTAAAGTCTGTAGCTGCCGCAGTTACTGTGAGATAGTGTGGTCACCTAACTCCTCAGTATACTGTAACATCTCTACACACTTTACTTTGGACTGTAACAGGCGAATGATCTGGACGTTCTTGAGGGTCAAATACTGGTGGGTGCTTGGTGGAAAAGCCAAAATGTCTTGCACTACCATAGCCACATCTTCGTTTAACGCAGTGATGATGTAACTGTACATGGTTTCATCAGCGGTGACATTAGCTATCACGCTCGAACTATGCAAAAACTGCAAGACTGGGTTTTTCTGCCATGATGGTGGCAGGTTTACCATAACCCTGTTAATCAGTGAGCTTGGAGGCACACAACAGACGGTGGCGGATCCGACGTTGCAAACCTGTAATTCAGTACAAGGACACTGTGTAGTATGAGCAATTGATTCATGGTTGACGTTTTGGATGAAACTGCGATTCAGACTGCAGATGGCGCACTGTGTGGTTGGTGTGAGTGGCTCATGTTTGACATTGGATACTGAACCATATAAAACGTCGATGAACTCCAGGGATCACGTTGGCTACTGCTAGATATTACGTCTATTGGCATCTGGGATCATATAAATCTGCTTTACCGCAACATTAAATAAAACAGCATGCAAAAGCGCAAAAGAGTCTAAAAATATAGTGAGTATCAATAAGGTATCCATTATAAAAACAGAATAAACGAACAGCAGCGTTGATGTCGCTTAGGATATATAATTTTCATCCTCAGCATATTTGATATATGCTGCACAATCACTACACTGCTCAGTGATTTTGAAAATCAATGCAATCAAGCAACAAAAATCTTATGGATAATCAGGGTGCAAACTTGAATTTCATAAAAAAATCAAGACACATTGATATCCAATATCATTTGATGAAAGCATGAGGAAGAAGCGATCATTATCGAATATTTTCTTAATGAAAAACAGGGTGCGGATATTTTCACCAAACCAATGAGCAAAGGTGGGTTTGTGATGTTGCACGCAACTATGAACATTATCAAAAATAGATTGTAAGATGTTCAAACAGTGGTAGTTTTGAAACTGAAGGTGTTTCTTTTCTCCAAAAATCTCCCCACCTTACATGTTGATGGCGTTACATTCACATTTATTTTAATATTCCTTGGGTACGGCCCCCTGTTTTTAATCACTGCGTGTCCATCATTCAACACACACTTCCTTATATTAAGACATGATAAAAGTTGTTCCTTTATATTCATGTGTCTGAATTTGAATTCGATAATCCTAAATATGGTTGGGGTTTATTCTACTTCGTTTTCTCATAGCTGTGTTTGTTTCCAAACACTGTCTTTCACCAGACGCACAATTTTATGAGCAGCATCCTCAAAATCATCTCACTTTTTAAAATTATTATGAGATTACAGACACAGATACAGAGTCATCTAGTGGAAACGAAATACTGTTAGTAACATTTTTAAAAGATGACCTTGGGAAAAATATCTTCAGTGAAAGAGGATGGATACGAGGACATAGCACCTTCTAAGATCAGTGAGATTTGACAAAGATGGATGAGATGACAAGTTTCACTGAGTAAATCTTCCTGTTGACTCTGTAGTAAGTTTCAAAATCAAGATTGTTTAATATAACCAAGTGAAGTCACACTTTTGAAGCCTTTTAAAATGTAGGTAACATACAATACTGTACAAGTAGGAATTAGACTTAGAGCTCTATTGATTGATGTGAAAAAAGGATTCCCCTACTTATTATTTATTTATGCCTCCTTAGGCAATTCAGCGTGACAGCATCAGACATGTCAGACACATTACAGAAATAGTATATACATATACGAAACATACAAAGAAGGATAGGATTATATAAGGATAGAGAAGGAAGTAGGCCATGATCGCTTCACTGTAATCACTCCAAACCGGTATTCACCATAGTAGTTTGGGAAAACTATGGAAAATCCAACTCAAGATGGCCAGATGGGGTACGAAACTCGCTCTTCCCGAATATGAGTTCGGGGCATCAACATTTGGTTAGCAAACTTGCTCGGTACGTTATGGGAAGGAAAACGACATATGTATAGTCTACAAGGACATAACTGAAGAAATATAATCACTGATACAACTAGAATGTGAAACTTTGATATACCATAATACACTTTTGAAATAAATGAAAACACATGGACACATTATATAACGTGCTGAAATGTATGAAACACGAATGCCTGCAAAAAAAAAAAAAAAAAAAAAAATGTTCCTTCACATAGGTAGGCCTACAAATATATTACAGTCCCTGCGTAAATTTTATATGATTCGTGTTTAGTTTTTTATTGTGATAGAATGAATTATTTTTGATGATTTCCCGTTATAATTTGTAGACGAAATGTTGTTGTAAAGAGGTCTATGAACAGCAATCTCATTTACAGCAAATCCATTTCGATTTATAGCACTGTTAATTGTGTAGTATAGTTAATACGATCCAAACAAATAGACTTTAACTCAGCATGCTTGCCGTTAAGGAGTTAACGGGAAAAATGGAAAGGAGTTACCGTCTTATATCAGAATTATCAGGCTGTTGTAATTACACCATTTCTCGTGAAATATACTTCTCGTTTAAGACAAGAGTCTGCGTTTCTTTTATACAGCTCGAGACATTAATGAAACAGGAAACTGTATTACAATAGGTAAACTGCCACATCTCCGTCGCCAATGTGTGCTATTGTATCCTTACTTTCGTTGTCAGGACTTGTCATTTGGTCGTGTTATTATTGATAATATCTTTGAATCCCAGAGATGGTAAAATATATCAGGTGAGCTCGGAAATTTTCCTGCCATAAAGAAGTGTATGTTACACTTATTATGAATTAATTTGATAATCGTGACGTAAAGTTGCAAGACGTTGTACCTACGTTTCTGTGGGATAGTATTTCGTTGTGTAATAGACAATAAAGTGGGCGCTGACTATCCGAAGGTCGAAGGATTTAATGTCTCAGTTCATTTGGTAAACGATTCGTGTTTTATTGTCAGCTAGTTACTGAATTTGTAGCATGACTTATTGTACATAAAGTGCCGCAGGAATTATATCTGACTTCGAGGAAGTTTATGTTCTGAGTTGAAATATTTGTGAAGTCTGGACAATTACGTTTTTATACAAGACAATCAGTGTTAAATGTGTGTGCAGCGTAAGAGAACAAACTCCAGGTAAAGTGCAGAGAGCGAGTAATGGTGAAACAATTTCGTGATTCAGTGCCACATTGTATTGGAAAAAAATAACAAAAACACGTGTTTCACATGTAAATCATCTGTGATGCATTTAATTGTCTGTGATACAGTTAATGTCATGGTTGTAGCCCATTCTGTCAGAGGCGTTGAAAACCCCATGTTTCTTCTGTGACTTATAAAAGATACGACGTAATGTTCTCTTCCTCTCTCAGATTATAGGAAATCTGCTTCACATGCGGCTTAGAGTGTGATATATTGGGATCCAAAACATTTTACAATGCCCTTGTTTGGTAAATCTCAGAAGAGCCCTGCAGAAGTAGTTAAGGCGTTAAAAGAAGCCGTCAATGCACTGGAACGAGGAGATAAAAAGGCTGAAAAGGTGAGTATTCGTAGAATTTGTGTTTTAACTGTAAGTTGAGTAGTGATGTGGGTTGCTTTGCACGAAGTTGTTCGTTATGTGGTAAGCTAATAATGGCAGAGAGATGAGTGTTATACGCTGGAATATGTGCGTATGTGTTGTTCTACATTATGTCTATAGCTTACATTCTTTGAAATCAGATGTTCACAATCTCTTGAACTTATAGTATACAGCTTACATGTAAATCAGAAGTGGTGCCAACCAGGATGCTTTTCGTGTTTTGCACATAGGTTGCCTGTGCGTCAATTTGGTGTAGCTAATAAAAACCAAATTTTAGCTAAGGAGTTCTGTCATTTGTTTTAGTACAGAAAAGTTTCCATTATTCAGGAGCATACCTTTTTAATAATTTGCGAACATCGGTAAGAAGTTTAACTATCAATAAAGTTTACACCAATAGGAGCCTAAGAGGTTTGTTTCTGGCAAATTTCTCCTCTTTGACTGACAAATGTCATAACTAAACAAACCGATATGTGTGTATGTTACTATCAAATAGGCACTTATGTGTGTGTTAGGTCAAATCTTACTTGTGTACATCTTCAGTAGTATGAACAGTGTAGGTGTCAAACACAAAACAAAACATTATCACAAATGTCCAGTGTAGAAGTCTTGAACCAGTACCCCTTTGAGTAAATCACCAAATGCTGTAATGGTGACAACAGCACATATATTCATCCCTGATCTGAAATGCAAAAACTTTGCTTAGTGTTATAAATTCCAGAATAACCTGGCACTTGAATAGTTGGCCATCAGATCATTTAACTATACCTTTGTTTGTTGCTAGTGAATTTCCTCATCCGAACATATACAATGCAAAAACGAAATCTCCAACAATTAACAACACACTAAATTAACAATTTGAAAGCCAAAAACCAGTCTGTAGCCAATACTACTGAAACTACAGCATCTCACTAACAAAGCTCCCAACACTCAGTTCCAATATGAAGCATACAAGTAACATATCTGACAGATAGCACTTCACCAGTCCAATCGTGCAATAAAACCACCCAAAAACATTGATATTAAACATGGGAAAGTGCCAGAATGTACTACAAAGCTCCTCTTCAACACGCTATAGTGCAGATACTCTGGCAATCTTGATGTCATAGGTCAAAGCTGACATCCAGCACTGCAGTTTTTGGTTGACCAATTTTGTCTAGCCCAGACTCTTTTCATTGTTCCTGAGAGTAATGTCTTTCTTTCTTGGTTGCTAGTAATTGCAGTAACATGCCTTCTAGCTGCTTGAGTTAGCAATGTATTTCTAATGTTGCAGTTAGCCTACTTTCCGTTTTCTAGGGTATGTCTAAAAGTAATCATTGGAAAATTCATACATATTTTGTTAGTAGTAGCTCCCCTGTAGATATCTAATTGTGTAAAACACTTTTATTTTGAAGGGTTCGGACATTTTTTTTCAACAGCAGCTGTGCAATTGTTTCCATACTAATAGGAGGCAAAATTCCTGTGTTTTCTATATGACCATTCTGACATGATGCTTTTCAGAGATATTGTAACAAGTCCACTATCTTTTGGTGCATGTGTTATCTTGTCACTTTTATTTATCAGTGTTCACTGTCATTGCACTGAAGATGATGTGCAGGAGTTGGGCAGATCTTGTAAGCACTGCACATACCATAAGATGTAAATAATCTCTTGGGTAGTTTTTGCTGATTTCTGGATAGTGACTGTGTAGATTGAATTTACTGATGCTGTTGAGAATCGGATGCACACACAATGCTTGTGATCTGTGTGTTTTGTTCTTGATATCGATCGGGTGTTGAACCTTGGGCTATCTTACTGTGTACTTGTCCCTATCAGAAATATTAGGTATGTTAAACTGTAGCATTGAACAAGCAAAAAGTAGCATCTAATTATTAGGTCATAAGCAGACCTAGAGGCAACACTTTCCAGACAATTTAAAAGACTAAAGTTTACACAGGAAATAACTTACATAGCAGTATGAAGATATTTTCCAAAATGATGTGCACTGAGAACTAGTTAAATGAAGTTTTTGGTAATATGACAGCCTATATTTCTTACATATTACCATGACTTTTATAATCTAAAAACAAAGATGATGTAACTTACCAAACACAAGTGTGTGTGTGTGTGTGTGTAAAAAAACACTCTTGTAGTTATTGTTTTCCATTCTTATTATTAAAATTGGACATTCCTTATTGTTAGGCACAAGAAGATGTCAGCAAGAATCTGGTACTCATTAAAAATATGTTGTATGGGACATCAGATGCAGAACCACAGACTGATATAATTGTTGCACAACTAGCTCAGGAACTTTATAACAGCAATTTACTACTTCTGCTGATTCAGAATTTGAATCGCATTGACTTTGAGGTAAGATCTTAACTCTGTTACTTCAATTATGTCATTGTAGCACTTGAAAGTGGTCATTCTAAGTTGTGTATATTTTAGGGAAAGAAGGATGTCGCTCAAGTTTTCAATAACATATTACGTCGACAGATTGGAACTAGGTCACCTACTGTGGAGTATATATGTACGAAGCCGGAAATACTTTTTACTCTTATGGCTGGGTAAGTCAGCACTTTTTTCTTTTCTTTACTGTTTGTCATTTGATGTCTTATCGTGCAGTGTTTTGGAGTCTACACAGAAACAAGCAAATAGCTTCAACATGGGAAGCAGACAGTTACAGGTTCAGCTGCAATGCACAATGACTTAAAAGCATGCATTGTACCCAAAAAAAATTGTGTTGCTGTACCTAATAAATATTGGATTTAGTCCTACATGTATTCTACATGTTATGGCGTGCTTTTGATCTGACTGATGTTAAAGTTGCGACAAGCAGCATTTAAATTATAAAACACTAGGAGAAACAATTACAGTGTGAAAATTTAAGATGTGACTTCAGGCATTCTCGACATGTCTATTGCAAATACACTTCTTGGGATTGCCGCTGAGTAATACTGTGCGGATCCCTCAATGTTTTTTTGTTACAACTGTTCAACATTTTCAGGTGGTAATAGCTGCTGTTAGCACTGCTGCAAGATGCAACTGGAGATGATTGCACGGTGTTGTCAAAATTTAACAGCCCAGGAGCAAGGAGAAATACACTTGGGTGGGGAAGTGTTCATGGCTGAAAAAGGTACATGTGCGGTTTCCTCCAAGGAGCTGGAGAGAGGCCTTCCACTTTTGTGTGGTGGGCAATAACTGTTGCTGTGTGATGCTCCTGTGGTTAAAGATTGATTTATATTTCTGCAATGTGCCGTGTCTGGTCATGAACAGAGGTTCATGTTTCATTTGTTTTAATTTAATGACAGCCAGTGCAAGAGTCAAAGCAAGGATTAGTTAAAAACAAACTCCCTGTTAAGTTTGTCTGTTGTGTGTGATTTCCTTAAAAACATAATCCCACAATGATGATGCTGAGGATAAAACTTCTGTTTACTTGTAAATTGTGGTTTCCTGTGTTCAGACAGTGCTCTGTTGTCATTGAGTTATTAGCTTTGCTCAGGCATGTGTGATGTTGGTGTTTACCACATTTTTGTATGATTAAATATATCTGCTCAGGGATCATAAATACCATGTTTTCTAAATTAAAGACCTTCTTCATTAGAACACAACAGATTCCTCAGTTTGCTGGTGGGTGGAAAACGTACTTGGTGTCTTGTCTCTTGAGGATTCTTTCTTTTCTCGTAGACATGCTGCCAAAATACCATAAGGCCATTGCAGCGGGTGCCTCCGCACTTGATTCACATCCTTACATTGAACTTGCTTGCACTGGAATGGATTGAGTATCTCTGGTCAGAATCACCAGGTAGACTGTGGGGATCTGAGACCACCTTAACACAGGGTGCAGAGTAATGGCAGCTTACGGCCCACCAATGTAACTCAGTGAGAGTCGGTTTACGGTAGGCAATATGTCGCAGCGCACCGTCTACTTTTCTTCTAACCATGACATTCAGGAATGGTAAGATGCTATCTTTTTCCACTTCCATGGTGAACTGAGTATTCAGATGGAGCGAGTTCAGATACTGGACAAACATAGTTAAGAGCTGTATTCTGTGAGGTTACACAACAAATGGATCACCTATATACTGCCAGAAGCAGACGGTGCCACACAAAGGTACAACACTAAAACTAGCCACAGGATCTGACCGGTGCAGTTTGCCTCTTCATCATCCTGTAAAGACCTCTGAATTGCAGGTATGATGGTTGCATTTGCCTGTGATTAGAGGTTCCAATTGGGAAGTAAGATTTTTAGCCAAGAAATAAGTAAGCAGTGGCCTTCTTGCTATATTTTGGCAGCATGTGTTTGAGTAGAAAGAATTCTCATGAGACGTTTTTGTCATCCACCAGCAAAATTCAGGAATTTGTTACGTTTTATCAAAGATGATCTGGGCTTTAGAAAACGTGATGTATGTAAGATCTTATGCCAATATGGGAATTCTTATACAGGGCAAACATGTCGAACTGCGCAAGAACACTCTATGGAGTACCATTGTGATACATGCATGGGTCAACAAGATAAATTGCTGACATACGGCTTCACATGTTTTACAGGAAGACTGGCGATTTATCTTCAGTCTCATTGTTATGGTATTGTGCTTTTAAGTAGACCATGCATATCCATACGGCAGAGAGTCTCATCAGCGGGAATGCTAGTTTTCAACTGAGCCCTGTCTGAAATCCAGCATTGGCAGCCATTACATTAAAACAGGATCAGATTCAGTGCACTGCAGAGATTTAATTTACTTTTTAATGGCAGGAGCATCCAGCAGCACAGTCACTGCCCAATGCACACACGAAAGGCCTCTCTTTAGCTCCCGGTGTGTGTGTGTGTGTGTGTGTGTGTGTGTGTGTGTGTGTGTGTGTGTGTGTGTGTGTGTGTGTCCACCCATGCATATTTGTTGCTCATGGCTGATAAATTTAAATGGGTACTTCATCGAGCTTGAGTGCTTAGAAAAGGAGGCTTTGAAGGTCGTGTTGCATCAACCAGCCCTCTGTTACATTCATCAATATGTTAACAGCAAGTGACTGGAGTAGGTGGTGTTATTGTGTGTCTCATCTGTTGCAAGGTACATTCTGTCATTTGCTTCCTGCAATCAGGAATAGTTAATGCTGTCAAGATTCATCATAAATTGTCATGTATGGGGATGAGGAAAGGAGTGAAGGTATTACGGGGGTTATGAGTGATGGCGTTGGGTGGGAGTTCCAGAAAATTTTGAAACTAGTTGTTGAGGTGTGTATATTGGAAGTGGTAGAGGAAGATACTCAGAACAATAACTGAATTTTCTGTCAGTTCTTTGTATGTTGCTGATGAACTGTTGCAGCATATTGGTGAAATTGTGCATGTGAGATGTCAGTTAAGTTTCCGAATTTTCCAAAGGTGTGCCTCAGATTTCAGTGACAGTAGTTTTTAACATTGTCAGAGAGATTTGCTTGCTATTAGTTTTTATGCCTGATGGTACCAAAATGTAGAATATGCTCACAAAAGTGAAAGAATGGGTTCAACCTTGACAGTCCTTCAGCACTAAGTAGAGAGCAAGGAATTTCTGAACATGATTGCAACTGGAGACAAAGTGAGTACAGTATGTGAATTTTGAAACTAAGGAAAAGACCAAACAGGAGAAGGAAACTGATTCTCCCAAATAAGTGCAAAAAATTAAAGGAGATGTTGTTAAGAGTTTTGAACACATTTTACGAGAGTAATGCTGGAGAATACAGTGACAGAACAGTTTCATTTTGCAACTTGTATGAAAATCCAAAATAAATAAAAAAGAAAGACAAGAGATGATTAGCAAAGCAATCATTCTCCTTCATGACAATGTGTGACCCCTTACTACGAATTGAACAAAGGAAAATCTCAAACTTTTCGACTAGCAAATTTTTCATAATTCTCCTTATACTCCCAACATGGCATCAGATGACTTTAATCATCTTGAAGATGAAGGGTGGGCGTGCGGGTGGGCAGGCAGGCAGGCAGTGACCTAAAGGATGCTGTCAACAATTGACAGAAGCACTAGGTAGCACCATTTTTTGATGAAGGGATAAAGAAGCTGGTGACCCAGTATGACAGATGTGCAACTTTGGGTGGTGACTGTGGAGATATGTCAACAAGTAAGTACAGATTATACATAGAAGAAAAAGAATCATTTATTTTTTTTAATAGCCAAGCAGAGGTCAATTTATGAATAGCCCTAATATTCTCCCTCAATACTTGGGCATCGAGATTGCTTTATCATTCAGACAACATGCTTGGCGCTAGTGTAATTTTAAAATATGTGTTCAGCTAAACCATAGGCAGTGCAGTGTATTTACATGTTAGGGCAATTTTTGGTATATGCCTCGAAGTGTATATGTGAGATTATTGAACTGTTATAGAGCAAAATTTGTTGTTTTTCACAAGAATGTCAAATGATCTTATAATAACTCCAACACTTTGGGTAATAAATTCAGTTTCCTTGCTTTGCTGACAATGAGGATATGTACAGTGTAGATGTGGAAAACAATTTGCCATGTTAAGTTTAGGGACAGTTTATTATCATAGACTAGAATTAAGTGTCATAATGCATGCTGTTTTAATACTGCTGTAATTATAAAATTAACAGACTTTGTGCCTGTATACAGGTGACTTTTACTTTAATTGCGATTCAAGTAGTTGTGGACTTTAAAAATTGGAATCTAATATTCATATTTTAAGTACTGTTGTGCAGTCTATACTTTGCTGCTAACTGTGTTTCGTTTTGCATTACTTTGCATGACCAAAGTAAACATTTGTAAAAGCTGTGCGCGCGCGCGCACACACACACACACACACACACACACACACACACACACACACACTCGTATGAATTTTGTGATGCAAACTTTTGGAAAACTTGTCAGAATTGCAAACAAAACACATCAATTGCAGAGTAAATGTATTACAGCATAGTGTCTTGATAGTATAAAGTTGCTAGAAGTTATGTTTACCACACACAGAAAAAATGTTCTTGTATGTTGTGGCAGCTATATAGGTAGATAACTTACCATTAAATAGATTCAGGTAGCCATCTGCTGGAACAGATGAACAGTTGGTTTGTTAATCAGAACATCCTTCACGCCCCCCCCCCCCCCCCCCCCCGCTCCCCCTGTTTGCACTCTCCCCCAGCAAAGAAAGGCATTGAGGAAAAGAACTTTAAAGAATCTGGATAGGGTGCTAGGGTAATTAATAATCCGTGAAACATCAGTAACACATACCATTCAAGAACTTGGAGTTGAAGGTGGTTGTGGAGGGTGAAGAAATTAGATATATCTTACTGTAGTGACATTCATCTGGTGATAGCTCAGCATGAACCATACACATCTATTTTCAGAAAACCATTGTATGCTATGTGGAGTAGAGTATTTCAGGTGTCTCCCTATTGAAAATAGGGAGCATAATGTAATTCTCCATGAAATAATTTCAGAAGATTGCACAAGTGTATGGCTAATTTGTGCTAGCTTACTGCTTTGTGCAAGCATTGTATATTGGCTGAAGTGAGTGGGAGTGGGAAGGAGGGGTGGGAAGTGTAGCTGACTGCAGGGGGAAGAAGCAGCAGGTGCAAAAGATAGGAATGTGATACTGGTGAGCTTGTTCTGCCCACAGGTGAGGGAAGTGGTGTGCCACACACGGTGGCATGTAGGAGTGAATTGGGAGCTAGAACTAGCCAGAGGGAGGCAGCTGAGAGGAGGACGATAGGGCAAAATGAAAGAAGTTATGGTGGTGGGACAGTCTAGAGGAGATGGAACCCAGGAGGGTTATGGGTCTGAAGTATGTGTTGCAAGAAAATTGCCCTCTTTGTAATTCAGAGAAGCTGGTGATATGGTGGAGGATTCAGATGACATGGATTGTGAAGCAGCCATTGAAATAGTGTTGTGTTCAGCAGCATATTGTACCACAGGGTGGACAAATTTGCTCTTGGCTGTTTGGCAGTGGCCATTCATGCGGATGAACAACTTTGCTCTTGAATATAGTTCGACAGTGACCATTCATTCAGGTGGACTGGCAATTGGTGATCCTGTCCATATAAAATGGCATGCAGAAATTCAAGGGTGTTGATGTATGATATGACTGTTCTAACAGGTGATACTGCATTTGGTAAATTAAGCCCATGAGACTACTGGACTAGGATGTCCAGGGTGCATGTTTTGGACAGATCTTGCACCTGAGGCTTTCAAGGGTCCACAGGATGAAAGTAAACAATAAAGCAGTATCAATAGATATGTACTTGAGAATCTGAATTTGGATGTGGTAGTCACAAATGAAAACAATAAGGGCTGGGGTAGTGCACTACGTAACCTTCCTACTGAACATGCTTTGTGTAATATCAGCCTCTGATCACACAAATGAAGAATCAGCCTATGCATCTGAGAATATATAATTGCAGACAAATCAGTGGTGCACACACATTTTCTATCATAATAAATCTGTGGAGAGGAATACACACCTGCAGTGATGCTGTGTTCAAACCCAGGGTTTCCCACACCATCAGGGATTTTGCAGCAGTGATTTTTTTGTGAAGTTGGCAACATTAAGGAAACACAAAATGGCTTAATTGTAGAAGTAAGCAGGTAATTGTCCAAAACTTAACCAAAAAAAGCTGTTCTGCCTGATTGGTGGAGCTGCACTCGTGGAAAATATTTTAACTAAGGTGAAAAGCAAGTTTCACAACTCGACTTTTCATCAAGTGTGTGTGGTCAGCATGTTTGGTTTCCAACAGTATCCCCATGGATTTAAAACAAAGAGCATTTTTTCACTTACTGCAAGATGTTTTGAAAAATCTGTATTTGCAACCAGGTTAGATCGGTTGTCATCCTCATAAGAAAACATGAAATTAGTTGAGCAGCCCTTTCATCACTACTGTGATGTGAAGTTCATCAGTATGCCTTGTGCACTCGACTTAGCAGCAGGGAACATAGGAATGGACAGTGTACTAAAGTTATTCATTTGCGTAAGTACAATTTTCTCATCACAGCAGTGATACAGAATGATTTTTATGACTCAATTGTATTCTTGCTGTCACAGTAGGAATGATGACATGTAGGCTTCTATATCTTTTTTGCAAATTGATGAAATTAGTAGTAAATAGTTTTAACATCTCTTTCCTTACCTAAAATTGATTTGCTGTAAGTTGTAGGTACCGGTATATTGGCCATTTTCCCCTTTTCGGGCACCAAAAGAGCAGGATGCCTGATCAGCCAAAGTCTGAGAGACCTGGTCGCCTTGTCAAATAAGACTTTGGCTCTTTGCTGCATGGAATACACCTTTATTTTTACCATGTACTGTAAACTGTCTAGTTATTGCAGCTGGTCTAGTGTCTGCACTGCATGAGCTGAACATAGGGTCTGACTGGCTGTTCAAATGTGGCAAAGCAATTCATCCCAAAATGAAAAACTGATTTCACAATGCTTCAGAAAAAATGGTTACAAATTCACCATCTGTGCATCAAGCGAGAAGCCTTCTTTGAGGATTAAGCACTGTAGTAGTAGTAGTAGTAAAAAAGGAAGCTCAGTATGCTATTAGTTTCATGAATAATATTATATTAGTGGTGAAAACTGAAAAGCTCATTGTTGGTGGAAAGGGGGACGGAGAACAGCCGAAGAATTGACAAAGAGTTTTCCTGATCAAGGGAAGAAAGTTGAAAAAAAGTATACCAGGAGTCAGCCTCTTCTCTACAGAAATTACACACAAGCAGACCTACAGTACCTTCATTGGGAGGAAAATATGAATAACACACCCATCTAACTCATATCCACTGTGAAAATAGTCCATCCCCGTCAGTTCATATCTTGCAGGCATGGAAAAACTGAGCTGTGCTAGCACATCTAGCGTGACGTGGTTTATCTTACAGTTTGAAGTCGAGCCATTGAAACAGGTCTTACCAGTTATGTGATGCATTGGACAACTTTTGTAGTGGGAAACAGTTAAAAGGATGTAAACATTTAAGCAAGAAATGAATGCAGAGTTCCATGGGGTCTGAACAGGATGACACTGAGTGTGACTGGTGTTTGATACACTGTTTGTTATGTTTATTTGTTGACATGAGTCCAGAAAATCTTATCTTTATCAGAGAAGTTTGTTGATGAAGTCCATGTTCATATATGAGAAGAGCTGTAATTCTTTGTAATGCGAAAGAAGTTGATGGGTCTGAAACAGCAAGATGGTTTTAAAATTCTTACTTTAAGTAAGACGTCTGGGTCAATTTCAAACATTGAAGACAATTAAAACACAGATGGGACTTGCAAGGAAGTTAATGTTTTGATGAATGTAGGTTGACTGCAAACTAAAATTATTGCTGTTTGTGGAATTACTAAGAGATGGAATGGGGGGTTGACATAACATTCTGAAAGTACTAGTGTATTACATAAAGGATATAATACGGTAGTAATGTATATTCTTTACTGTGATTAATAAGGTATGTGCACAAAAGAATTTGCAGAATTTCCCAGAATGATATATTATGAAATTTGTTAGTAAATTTAAAGCTGTTTGCAGCTCTGCAGCAAAGATTTTCCAGAAAGTATTATAAAGAAAAATTTGTAGCTATAAGCAATTTCAGTAATGTCAATTTTATTTCAGGTATGAGCATCAAGAAATTGCACTTAATTGTGGAACAATGTTAAGGGAATGTGCACGATATGAAGCACTAGCAAAAATAATGCTTTATTCAGATGAATTTTTTAACTTTTTTCGATATGTTGAAGTTTCAACATTTGATATAGCTTCAGATGCCTTTTCGACATTCAAAGTAAGTAAACATGTGAAAGTAAAACATGAGCAACTGTGTCTGATACAACGTTAAGTTGTTTGGGGTTGAATGAATTTTTTTTTCCATTCTCATGGAATTTTATCAGGTATAATTGAGAGTTGCATGAAAGTTTAGACACAAGGTACAAAAAAATGTTGTGTTGGCATATGAATATTTGGGACTTAATTAACTTTAATTACAGACAGTGTTTTTATAGTGTTAATTCATGATATATTGTTTTAAAGAATGGAAGCTAATGCTATATAATGGGTGCCTTTAGGAACTCCTTACACGCCACAAGCTGCTTTGTGCAGAGTTCCTGGAGTTGAATTATGATAAAGTCTTTTCCCACTATCAGAGACTTCTGAACTCTGAAAACTATGTAACACGTCGACAGAGTTTGAAATTGCTTGGTGAACTTCTGCTGGACAGACATAATTTCACAGTAAGTATCATCCTTTGTGCATTATGAATACTGTATTAATGTAAGAAAAGAACTTGTACTACTTGTGTAAAAGTATACAAATTATAAATAAGACAATTCATTTCAGGAGATTGTAAAAATCTCAGATAGGTTGGTCAGTACTTTCCTTTTCATACAAAATTCTGTCATATTTCATTGTAAATGAAGCACCTATTCTCTCTGATACATTTACCTTTCTCTCTCTTTCATTTCCACTTTGTAACAGATGGATCCCTTTTAGTCCAATATTTTTATCGATCTGTACCCAACCTTCACCCGTCCTCCCCCCTCCCACCCAAAATTAAAAACTTTCCTTTTTCTCTAACAATGAAAAAGGGACATATTCCAATGTGGACAGCTAAAATGGAATGAAAATGATTTACAGAGCAGTATCTGTTCCATAATTCATTAAGGTTATGTATCTATAAAATGATACATATGTGCACAAGCAATGCTTGAACATTAATTATGTAAAGGCTACAGAAGCACAGTTTGTTGAAGAAACAGTGCCATGGCATTTGTGACTAGGAAAGTCACATTTGTCATATATACAGGATGTTTCAAGAAGATTTGTGCAGTTTCGCATGCCTGTACCCTTTATGTGAACCAAAATAGTAAAAATAGTGATGTACACATAGAACTACATTTTTATTTCCAAATGAACCATCTGATTTTACAAGGGTTTATCCACACACGTATAATCTTGGGGTACTTTTTACCATTCCATTGTACAACTGGAGGTGGCTCATATTCACAACTGTGAATCCATTTCAATAGCCAAACTCATCAGTGACTTTTGTGAGCATGTCTGGGTTACTGTGTTTGCAGCTGATGCTGTGTGTCCTGACAATATAGCCAGACTTGTTGGAAGGGGTCGCACTTACCTGCAGTCTTTCACAAATTCTCACAAAAAAAAAGACCTGAGGTAAGGTGACTTTGACAGCCAACGATGCAATGACATCTATATGACCTTATTGCCAATCCATCATTGATGGAGCTTATTGTTGAGAAATACTCTTACATGGAAACGCCCACACAGTGGTGCTCTGTCCTATAAAAACATGAAATATTATGGCATTTTCTCAAATTTTGGGAAAAGCCAGATCTTTTACAGGTCGAGGTACACAATACAAAAACAAATAAGCAGTAAATCTTCTCATGGAAAACAATACAAAGCACATGAAGCTTTCAAGAATATATTTTGTACTTGTGGCTGCTTTGTTGCCCATATTCGTATGTTGTGATTGTAAAATTTCCACTTAAGTAGACTGTAGTGCTCTTACTGAACACTAGACAAGAGTTGAAATTCTCTTCCATCTCCATGGCCAAAATGAATTCACTGAAAACTATGTATCCTTGGTTTTCAACATCATGAAGGGCTTTAATAAATGAATCCTTTCCATTTGAAACACAAGCATTGCCGAAAAATATGCTGAAGTTGACACATAAGGAGTGGTAAGTGCTTGTGTGGCTCTTTGAGTATACTTTTGTGGACTGTGTGGAGAATATTGTTGAAGGCACTCTACATCTTGAATGGACACGGGGGGGGGGGGGGGGGGGGGGGGGTGGGGTGTAACCTGTGGATTTCCTCTTACATAGGCATCAGTGCCTAGAATTTGCTGATACCACAATCAAATGCTACAAGCTAAAGGGAGGTGCAATGCCATACCCAGGACAAAAATTACCCTGTACCATTGTAAATGAATTCCACCTGTTGAAAGGGAGAACAGTAAATGCCTTTTGTTGTGCCATCGCCTTCTCGACACATGAACAATGGTCGATAAGTGAGTGTTTCCTGGAGATCCCTATTGCCAATATACATTTGGTGCCAAGGTAAACTTTGTTTTGATGTGGAAGTTAAAATTTACACCAAGTTGATGACTTTGTTCATGTAAAAGATAGTCTTGTGAAATTGGATGAATTTTTTTAAACACCTTGTTTGTTGATATAAGTGCATAGGCTTTCACAGCAGGAGTCCATTTCCATAAGATTCTGCTGGGTGTGTGACCACATTGTTTGTGACAAAATTACAATGCTTCTCCTGCCTTTGCAGGCAGCCTTATCAGAGGCACTAAAATTTTATTAAAATATATTTCATGTGTTCAGTATTTTAGTCGTATTTCCCAGAAATTACTGTGTTGTTAAATGTTGTTCAATTATTCATCATTGAAGTTCAGATATGAAGTTTCTGTGAAGTTATTAAAACACAGTGCATCTGAATAGTGTACACACACCTCTATCCCGAGGGTCCAATTACCTTGTTGTTTAGTCCCCTCTCCAAATCAACCAACCATCCATACTCCCACCACTATGGCCCACGGCCCTTCCATGAATGAGCATATGTGTGGCAAGCACAGGGCTCTGAGCCATTGCAGCATTAGTTTTCTGTACAGAAATACCCACATCCTCCTGTTATATTTCCACCACACTCATTATGAAAACATGCTTTCAACCTAGAGCTTGTCTGGACTTACTCTTGTGACCTACTTACAATACTTCCTACCTTTCTTTGGTCCCTGCCCAAGTTTAACCTCCATTCTTTTCCAGATTTATGTGAAATGCAAATTGTTCAAGGAATGGTACCCAGTTTGGTATTTGGATATATGCCCAGGAATGACTATCACTACATCCAATTCTAGGCAAACTATTTGTCATGCCTGAAACCAAACCATTAGAGCGGGTGGTCATGTACCTGCACAATTGCAGTGATTGCACTTCTGGTATCTATGCTGTAAACTTAACATGCATGACATAGAGTAGCGCGTGCTTGCAATGCTCGCGGTAGCAGGTGGCTAGTTGGCCATTTTCGTGGCAGTGTGGTGGCCATAGAGAAAACTGTCAAAGCAGGCAGCCTGCCATGAAGTGTTTGACATATAACATAGCCATCAGTGTCACGACTCGGGCAGTCTCTGATAGTCTCGCAGGTACAACACAAAAATGCTCTCACGACTACACCATAGTAGGAGGGACAATAGCATCAACATTGAGAACCCTTCCCCCCACAGTAAATTACTTATACTAGAGCAATGCCAAGACATTTCTAATGACCAAGCCTAAAATAAATGGAGCACATTAAAGATAAGTTTAGAGGGGTGGCAGCTTCCCAAAAGACTTTGAGTGGCTGCCTCTTGAGTGAGTTAGCAGACTCTGCTCAGTCTTGAGCCTTTATGTATTTATTTGGGAAATATTCCAGCCTTTTAATTCTCATATAAGACATGTCTGAATCAACAGACGCCACAGTGTAACGGTAATAGCTTAGCTGTGACTGCATTTCATGGCATCTTCAGTGTGGGTGCACCCTAGTCTGACCTCTTATGAGAATCATTTAAGATGCTGTGAGCAATGAGGAAAATGGGCAGGGGCACTATGCGAGTAGTACGTGACAAGTGGGGAATTTGGGTTGGATGCGAAGCGTACTTGGGTAGCTGATGCTGTTAAGATGACCACTCGTGTAAACAGGGAAATCCAGGTTAGAGTCCCAGACCGGCACAAATTTTCACATGTTGCCATTGAATTATTTCTATGCCCTAATGCATCTGCACTGATACTTCACTTTCATCATGTGTATATACATCCACAGTTTCATGACTGTGTGGTGTACGTTCTTTCAAAGTTTTCGGTAGAACCGGCCCACACAAATAGCAGTAACAATAGAGTAGAGTGTAGATTTTACAAAGTAATTGGGTGGACATGGGTGTTTTGAAAACCGTTTTATTCAGATTTCAAACTACAACTTTTATTTATTAATCTACAGATAAAACTATGTATATTTATAATAATGTGAATATCTCTTATTACAAAGGCAGCTACAGTAGGAATGTGTGTAGTACAGCTAAGTAAACAAAAAAATATGTAATAGACATGCATTTTGCACGTATGATACATATGTATGTATAGAATTAACCCATAAAACAACTGTTAATTGTCTGCTAAGTAAGGCTACTTGCTTACAAGCAGCTAAGTTTCGCACTTTTTTTTTTCCAGGAGAGGTATCTGATATTGGTCATTTTCATCTTGAGCTTCACACTTTTGCAAGGCAATATCCAAACATGTAAATGCTTCAGAAACAGCCAATATATTTTCATCTTAATTTTCTGGACCACTGGTTGATGAGGTGCTGGCAGTGTCAGTTTTATCAGTGAGAAAGTTTAAAATTTCGCTAGGTCGTTAATTTTAGTGCCTTGGATCTCTATCGTTGACACTCGTTGATTCTCAGACATCTTCATCATGCCTATGGAACTAATTGTTTTAGCATATTGAGAATTTCAAAACATAACATTATCATGTTGTTCATTTTCAATTAGATTTTGAGAACTTTCCGCCATACCCAAAAGTTTATTCCAGGCTTTTTCAGATTCTGTTGCTTTTCGCTATCCTTTGTTGCTCCAATCATGTAGGATACATCTTTAAAATCAAAATTTTTATGATTCCTTAACACACTTCCTTCTCCCTTTTGTTCTCTAACTTATGTATCAATTCTTTTCCGTAATACTGTTTGAAAGTCTCAATAATCAATTTATTCATGTGCTTTACTAAGCCGGTTATGGTAGGTGGAAGAAACATCACTTTCATTAACTTCTTCTTTTTGTTTCTCTAACTGATGAGCTTTTATAGGAGGCACAAAGCTTCCGTAAAGCATTCCATGAAAATCATTCTATCCATCCAGGTGCTTAATTGTGAAGTGTAAACAAAAGGCATTCCATACATATTAACATGTTTGAAACAACACAGTTTCTTACTTTCACCAATGATGAGCATAGGCAATCAGTGGTTCTAGTGCAAGCTAAAGCAGTAATACAATCTTAGCTTGGTTTAGGACCAGTTGCTGGTAATTCATGACATGAACCAAGTTTTTCTTACAAAGCTTTCCAATTGAGGTCAGTTTTGTCTGCATTGTATAAGTTTTGAGAGCGTAGGTTTCTTCCATCAGTGTTCCTTAGTTTGATTTTGAAAGAATCAGCAGCCTTTCTCCTTTGAAGGGGTCATAGGGTGAGTGGTCGGCCCAGTGTAAACATTGTTGACAGTTAAGAAAGACTTTTACTAACTCCCGTATGTGACGTAGCAAGGCGCACACACTTGTCTCTGGCTGGTGCTGACTTATGAGCAGCGGCTTCCACCCTGGCTGCTGACCTGGCTCACCAAGATGCTCATGGAAGGCCTGTGGTAGGTTGGCCGCTGTTGGAGGTCACAGCCATTGTTGTCAGTCACATGCCGCTTTCTTGGCGTCTTCTAGTGCTTACGTCACTGTGGCTTGCGTGATGATGGCTGTGTTGGAATATACTGGAAGGAATCTGGTGACAGCTGTTACTGTGGCGCCAAGTCCCACTAGGAACACAATGTTGGTGACAGAAGGTATGGATCACAGGTCGGCAGAGCTATGGCACAGAGTCCCATTAAGAATGTAGTGCTGGTAGCAGGTTTAGCTCTGGCATCCCTATAGTGCAACTGATTTTTGGTGACAAGAAGTGACTCCTGCCTCAAAATCTAGACTTATTTATATGCATCTGGTGCACATTTGTTTCACTAAAACCTGACACCCAGTCACGTTTCCCTGCTGTGATGATATCACTGTGTGGTGCAGTTTACTGCTGTGCATGACTGTCCATGCCTCATAGTCCTTTGCATGGTGGTTACCGACTTGCATCTGCTAACTCAACATTGTACGGCAGCTTTCTCACTACTACTTATTACTTTTACTGAACACTTTTGCTCCAAGACTGGGTTGTAGCAAAACACTGCCCCTCTCCATGGAGAAGACCCGGCCTACCCAGTCTTTGTGTGACCCGGTTCTCTACTGCGATTAGTTATATCTGTACTCCATAAAACAAGCACCTCATACTAAACTGGCTATTCTTATTGTGCAAGTGTGTTAACAAGCACCTTCAAAAATTTATCATCTCCCACTCAGGGGATCCAGTGTATGGGGACTTGAATTACCCTCAAATCAGGTATTTGCATTGTTTGCCATTTCAAATATGAGAGATGGAACTTTAATAGTGGCAACACTTTATTTACAGCTCGTACAAAATACACGTGTTTCAAAGTTTTACTGACCTTCAAAGTAGTCACCAGCATTGTGTATAACCCGTTGCCAGCAATGTGGAAGTCGCACGATACTCTTAGCAGTGCCAGTTGTGTTGACAGTTCAAGCAGCGCGGTCTATTGCCCGACGAATTTGTAGCAGTTCTGAAGCGAATTCCATGAAGCGTTTCCTTCAGTTTAGAAACTGAGTTGAACTCACAAGGGCTTAAGTCAGGGGAATGCAGTATGTGGTATAGCACTTAGCAGCCCCATCAGTCAAACAAGTATCCCCTGGTGATTAGAATAGCACTTGTATTTGTGTTGCTTCCAAATCTCAGTTTAAAGTGCTAGTCATGGCTCGGATGTAAACCACAGCTTCCTTAATAAGCCATCAAAGCACGTGTGTGTCATTTAATATGCCACTCTCAAATTTTGCGCCCTGTGTGGAATACCAGCCCGTAGTTATTTCATTTGCCTCTGCTAACCCCCTTGCAGCCTCTGCTGTCTCATTTAATTTGCTTACATCTCTTGCATGAACTATCCCAAAGGTGGTTTTCAGTACTCTACTTCCAGTGTCTATCAATCAACTTTCCATTCTTGTGGACTCCTGCAGTACCACTCCAATCACCTCCAGCATGTGCTCCTTTAGTTGCTCATATTACCCAAGCAATTTCGTGTGCTCATTTTTAAGACCTCCCTCAGTGTCCCCCTACTAACTGCTAACTCTCGTAGCCCAGAAAACACCAACTCTAGTCTCCTAATTTCTTTCTGCAACTCCCACACATTAAACATTAAACCTAATGACCATTTGTGACTGGATAACACCATGTCTGATTGCCTGGAAAAGAGAAATTCTTCATCCAGGTGGTGATCCTGTAGCACCCCCTGTGCCCTCGGCAGAGAGATACAGCAGTGCTAAAACTAGCCTCTTTCTTCGCTCCCACTAATACCTCTTGTGGAATTGCCTCTGGTGAACCATTAATGGTTATAAATACCCTACATGCACACTTGTTGACCTCTTTGGCTGCTGGAGCTTAGCATTTGTTGATGGTGGTTTAAGTTACTTGTCATTGGCTTTGGTACCATGATACAAAGTTCTTCATTTTTCCCTTTGGAGTATATTGGCTCAACGTAACCCACTGGCAACCTTATTATGAGATTATGATCGCACTCGCTTCATTGCCTTTTCCTGCTTATCTGTTTCCTTAGTATTTGCTAACTAAACCTTTCTCCACACTTCCCTTACCACCCTTGCAAGTTCTTTGACTGACTCTCCTTTCCTGCTTCCATCCTGGCTAATCATGTTGAATGGCAACAGCACCTTCTTCTATACACCATCTCAAATGGTGACAATCCTATGTTAGTGTTTACTTCGGAGTTGTATGCAGTCTATAGAAAGGATAGATATGTGTCCAAATCAGAATGCTGTGCATTCATTTACAATGCAACGTATGTCCAATTGTCCGATGAACTCGTTCTGTCCTTCTGTTAGTGTGTGGATGAAGTGCACTAGCCCTAAACTTTTTTCCTTTTAATAACTAACACAACTCTTTCATTGGGTCTGACATGAAGTTCGTGTCTTGGTCTTTATTTATTGTCCCCGGCACCCCAAACTTCAATATTTTCCTACTAACCAATGTTACCATGACTGTGACTGCCTGCCTGTTGGTTCGGCATCAGCACCATGTCGATGTAACGAGAAAAATGGCCTGTTATGGTCAGCACAAAACAATATCTGCTGGCTTTCAGCTGAATGAGCTTGGCACATCCATGCCAATGAAACTAAACCATTCTGTTTCTTCTGGAAGTCTGTGTATAGTAGCTGCTTCAGATTCACAACTGCCTGTTGTGCACAATCCACACAATTCCCATTCCCCATGGCCCAGCAATAGGTGGTGATCATGTGTTTAATATGATACTACTTGCTTCAACATAAATGGCACCACCAACTGTGGTCCTAATATAATTTCATTACATAATCCATCATGCACACTAAACTGCTGTTTTGCCATATTGTCTACACTCTTGATCAGCACTCTGTGCAGTCACCCATTCTCAAAGGTCATGAGCTAGTGCTTGAGCAACAGCTGCTATTCTCCTTAATTCACCAGCATTTCTATGCTTCTTGCCTGGTTTGTGGATCACTTCATACTCAAATTGACTGAGTTTTATTGTATATCTCATCTGTTTACTAGATAGGACATCCAACCTAGTAACCACTTCAAAGCAGCATGACCCACTACTTCCTTGAACTTCCTTCCATGTAGGTAACACCTGAAGTATTTACCCTGTATTCAAGTTAATCATTTCTCTCCCCATTGTAGTGTAATTCCTCTCCACAAATTCAGCTGTCTTGATGCAATGGCTTCAACTGTCTTAATGCAGTGGCAGTAATATATTCCTGACGTTCAACCTTTTGGCTTAACATCCATCCAAGATCATGATTCAGTGCATCACATGACAACATAAACAACTTTTGAAAATCTGAAAACACCAGCCCGGACTCTGTGTTAACACCTTTTTAATTGCACAAACACTCCATGACAGTCCTTTGGCCACACAAGGTGATTATCCTTCTCCAGCAGCCTTGCAATATCCACAATTCTTTTTATGAACTTCCTAGAATAATTTGCAAGACCCAGAAAAGACTAACTCCTTGGTTGTTCCTGGCACCAAAATCTTGCACTAACCTAGGTTCAGTTCTTCAACCATCATTATTAATCACATGCCCTAAATCATTCTTCTAGCACAAAGTGACATTTCTCAGTACTTAGTTGCAAATGAGATGCTGTTAACCTTTTGAACACTTCCCTCAGTTGTTGCCTTTGCTCCTGCATATTACTTGAAAAAGACAGTTGTTTCATCAAGATGTACCAGACGATGACATGGCTTTAATCCTTGCAGCACTCCATCCAGTAATCATTGGAATGTTGCCAGTGCATTCTTTTAATACAAAAGGTAATATTTCTATATTGATAGTGTTCTGTGGGGAAACACTATTTTGACATATCCTCCAGAGCAAGTTCTGATTGATGGTATCCCCTCCTTAAGTCCATTGTTGCAAAGTATTGGCTTTGCACTAAGTTATTTATGGTCTTTGTGATGTTTGGAATTGTGTAGACATCTGTCATAGTCTTAATATTCAAATGGCATGAATCGTAAAAAAAAGGGGGGGAGGGAGCAGGCTCTTGGGTACAGTCACAATGCCTGCAGCCCAGGGGCTACGACTCTCTTCTATTATCCCATCAGCCAAGTGGTTATTTATAAATTCCTCCAAAACTGGCTGTAGTGACTGTGATATTCTGTACAGTCTTCAGTACACCAGTGCTTTGTTCCCACTTTGGAATCCTATGTTGTGTTACTAACGTAGCAGGCAATGGCCCTTACAGAAAAAACGTATTGTATAACTGCACCATAGGTCCTCCATCTGTGTCATTACTGTCGCATTTAAATGCTTAAATTTCTCACAAAATTCAGTCCTAACAATATTGTATCCTATCTTACAGTGTAACCCTCCGAGTTGTGATCTTCCTCATCTGGAATATCCAGTGTAGCCACCAATGTTCCCTTCAACTTTCCCTCATAGACACCATAATTATCCACATTGATTGGTTCTACTTTGCTTCTGTCCCTCTCTTGTATGTGTACAGTAGTACTTCCCACCAAACACCACGCCGCCTTCAGTAACTTACTGCCCTCCAGCAGTTCCACTACACACATCACTAGGTAAGTCAAGCTCCACTTTCACCCATAACAACTTTCTCATGCCACATGATACACAATCATTTGAATTAAGACTTAATGTTCTTCTTCATGGCCTAACTAGTTTGTCCTGTATGCTAGACGCTCCTTGCAACTGACTTACATTAACAACTTCCCCTTGCCGGAATGTCTTCCCACTAAGCTCAAGTATACATTGTAGGATCATGCTGTAGCCATTGCTGACATGAGGCACCACTTCTGCACAATGCTTAAATTTGGTTCATCACTAGTGAACCTAGAGGTCGTATATCACTATCCCCCTACCCCACACAAACTGTAATGTGACAGGTTTTGTCCCACGTAGTAACTTCCTGTTGAGGCCACCAACATATATGTTCCTGTATCTAACAGAACTTTATTCCCTACCATCTATTACACTCGCTATGGCATGTTCTACCTGTGCTCTTGTTTTTACTGTATTTATCTTTACTGGGAACTCTTTCTGGCAGCTCTGGGGTTCCCTCTCGAGCTTAAAGGGTATGTCTTTCCATTCAGACTACCTCCCAATACCCCTGTATTTCTGCCACTGATTTGTACTGCCCATATTTTAATTTCATCAGATTAAAGCATCTGCAGTCCGCACCATCCCTGTTAACTCTCTGTGGCTGCTAGCACTGCCTCTGTATGTGTGCCGTGCCATTAAAACATTTTATATTCACTGCAAACATGTTTCTTTGATCCCTTATACCTGTGGACACATCAATCTCCTCATACTTCAGAGCCAGTCTAACTACTGCATGGAGATCCTTCGGTGCCCCAGTAGGCACCTTGCCAGTCATCTGTGGTGACAGACTTCTCAGAAAGGCATTAAGCTCATGTTGCTTGGCTTTCTGTTACAATGTTTTGTTCACTCTGTGTTAACTCACACATATGTACAGTACATTCAGTTTCCTGATCCAAGCTGTGAAAATCTCAACCACTTCATTATGCCTCTTGGAAACTACTCTACTGCTCACAGAAAAACAGTGCACTTTGCTGTTTCCTGTTTGTTTGTTCTGATCCTTGTTCAAGTTGGTCAAAAGTAACTTCATAGCATAGTGCCTCTGTGCACTGCACAAATGACTTCTCTTCACCTGATAAGTGTAACCTTGGTATCTGTAATAACTGTGTATCAGACCCCATCCCCTTGTATTAACATATGACCTGAGATCCTACAAAGATGCTAACACATTCCCAGAAGACCTGCCAGAAAAAGGAGAAATGAGGTTAGCAGCAGCAAGATCAACTACTAGAGACTTTGACCTTAACACCTCTATTTACAAATTTTTCTCTACAAGTTTATTATTTGAATTCACTTTATCCACCCATAATTAAGCTACCTGATTCACTGATGACTATGTAGCCTCCTGACTGACACCGTGTGTCGCTGAATTCGCCACTGCCTCCCCTTTGCTCACTCAGAATCTATTATCTCAAAACAATAACACATGCCAAAGATGTAAAAAACTTTTTTGCTGAAAATATGTTATTCTTGTGTGTTTCAGGGTGGCAAATCCAAATATGATACTTTAACATTTTACAGTTAAATTTATTAAATTAAGTGATTTTTTAAAAGAATTTAACAGTTTTTATGTAGCTGAAATAATTTAAAAAGGTGGTGTAATGAATGTAGATGACATTGGTAGCACTGCTGAAAAACATTTGCTGGCATAAAAAGTCGATTCTATTTTTGTGTTAACAGATGGTGTTTTGTTTACTGTCAACCTAACCTCGCTTTCCTGTTTCCTGTACATGTGCTCAGTATAATGTCTAATCGTGGTTGTAAATGAATTTGTGATTAAAAAGCACCGAGGAAACATTACAGACTTTGTGAAAAAGGTTTATCTATCATACTTTGGTTCTAAACTTGGTGATAAAGATAAATCAAGGTATGTTACACACATAACATTGAAGATATGAGAAAATGGTCCAAAAACGAGAAAAAAGCCTTTAGATTTGCTTTTCCTATGATATGGAGGGAGCCAAGAAATCATTCCAGTGATTGCTACTTTTGCAGTACTGATATTACTGGTCATAAATTGAAAAACAAGAAGGTAATAAGCTACCCTATCTTTCTGTCTACCACCTTACTAGTAGGGCATGGTGTAAATTTGCCAGTTCCTGAATCACCAGATGATTTAAATTCTATTCCAGCAGAAGTATTTTCTGATGTAAAACTGTTTTAGATGAAGCAGACGATGCTGATGAATTCCATTATAATACAGAAAGTCTACAGCCCAAATTGTTTACACAGACCGAGCTTAATGATTTGGTTAGGGATCTGTGCTCAACGAAAGAAAAAGCTGTATTGCTTGGCTCTAGATTAAAAGAAAAGAACTTATTGGCAGTTGGAACCAGCATATATATGTATAGAAAGAGAGCGCAGCAATTTTCCAAGTTTTTTCAACAAGAAGGTGATTTAGTGTACTGCTCAGACATTCCCGGTCTGATGAATGAGTTTGGTATTGAATGTTAGTGAGGAGCATGGAGAGCTTTTTCATCAGGACATTAAAGTGATGGAAAAATGCTACCAGGGCCGCTGGAACACCAACATGATAGGGTACTACTGTTGGTTACTTCACTGAGAAATTCAGCAGGCGACTCATTGTAGAAAAAGCTACACAAGAAGCTTCAAAGAAAAAAGAGAAAGAAAATACAAACCAATTGCAGCTGACAAGTGAAACTTCTATTAACACATATCATTGTTTTTATAAGCTTACTGTAAATACCAACCATACTTATGTTGTAACAAAGCATTTCATTAATTCCCCGTTTACCATTTAGCATAGAATTTTTATACTATGAAATAATAAGCATATTGCTCGAAAACTATGGGTGATACAAAAAACTAAGGCTAGATTTTGATTCAGCTCATAAAAATCTATAAAGATCAGCTATGAAAGTAAAAAAGGTTCAAAGAACATTTCTTTGGTCTGTGTAATTTACCAATTATCCATGGAACAGTTAGTCCAGGAGTGTTTTACCAATCTACACCTTCTGTCTAATCATGAGCCTGGCTGTGTGCCCAAAATTATTACATGTAAAGCAAACAACTGCTACACACTCAGTCCAAGGGGCAGGAATACCAGAACAAGTTGCAGTGTGTGCAACAAGCATGTACTAACCACTCATCTCTCGAATTCCCCTGAAACTGTTAAGTCACCCATTTCCTCAAGTTCCACAAAAATGACCCTCCTATTACCAAGCCCCTTAATCCTCGACCCCATGATTGTAACCACAAAGGAACAAAATAGTCTCATTTGCCCCAAATGATGATTCTGTTGAATGTGGCTCAGACATCATGTTACAGAGTTGGCACACCCTCTCCTGCTGGCTGTGCTGACGGCATGCCTGATACCACACTGAATCGCCCCCCCCCCCCCCCCCCCCCCAGGGGATCCACAACGCTTTTGTGGATATGTGCATGGTGAGCACGGGACCCCGAGCCCGTGCAGCTCTCTTTCCTTTCCGGGTTGCATGCCTCCCCTTTCCACATCCTTCCCTGTCCCCGATGCTCCATTCACTCCCCTTCCCCTTCGCCCTCTGTTTGGGAGTATGTTTTGCATCTACATCCAGAGACAGACGCTTTGAACAAATGAAGTGGTTTCTCTTCTTTTATCTCTAATGTGTCAAGTACCTGTCCTTACTTTGTCCTTTCCTGTCCTTGATTCTTTCTCTTTCCCTTCTTCTCCACTGTGGCATTTGAGAATTCTTCTCTTCTTTCCTTTTCTTTGTTCCTCTCTTTTCCTTTCTTCCCTCTCTGTGCGTGTCTGAAGGCCGACCCACACTTCTCCATGTGTAGCTGGTTATGGGATAACCCATAATTCCCTGCCCTGGATAGACAAATAGGACACGTATGTACCCTCTGGTAAAGGCTAGGCCCAGAGAGGGGTAATTACCCAAGCTAGTACCTTCTGAATGTGCTGATTGGTCCCTCTGTGTGTTTCTTGGGAGGTGTGGTGTGATGTGGTGTGTGGTGTGTGGTGTGTGGTGTTGTCAATCGCCTAAGGCGGGAGTTGCATAAGAGAGGCCCCCCACTAGGAAGGAGCGTGCCATCGGAGACTCTGGTAATCGTGGGGATACTTTCGCAATGGTTTCTTCTACTTCTACAGCTTCCGCCCACAAGAGAAAGCTAGAGGAGTCTCGGTCTCGGCCACCGAAAATTCCTGGTTGTTCCTAGTTGTTTCTTGGTCCGACAAAGGTCAAGACTTCTCCACAGTCGACCCTTTCATTATTCATAAAGATGTCAACGCAGTTGCAGGTCCTGTAAAGTCTTGTTCCAGGTTACGAAATGGCATCGTGTTGTTAGAAACACAGTGCCCTCCAGGCACACAAATTGCTTCGAACTACACTGCTACACACCTTCACTGTCTGGGTGGAAGCACACCTTACCTTAAACTCGTCACACACGGTTGTTTATTCAAGATCACTTGACGGATTATCAAATGAGGACATTCAAACTTACCTGTCTCATCAGGGAGAAACTGCTGTACATAGATTAATGAAAAGGATTGAAAAGGAAATGGAACCGACCCGCAGTCTCTTCTTTATGTTTGACAGAGCTCAACTTCCATCGAACATTACAGCGGGATATCAGATAATTTCTGTTCACTCTTACATACCCAACCCTAAACATTGCTATCAATGTCAGGTTTAATCATTATTTGCCAGTAGTGTTCCAATTCAGCTAAAGGCGTTACCTGTTGCGGGGATGCCCATGAGGATGGTAGTTCGTGCGCCGCGCCCTTCCCTCCCCCCCCCCCCCCCCCCCCCCCCCCCTCTCCCCTTGTTGCATCAACTATATGGGAGACCATGCTACTTCCTCTAGAGATTGTTCTATTTTTAAGGATGAATGAATTGTTCAGGAAATCAGAGTGAAGGAAAAGATGTCGGTCTTTGCTGCTCTTAAGTTATTCGCCAGTACAAAGCCCACTGTGCTCCCAGTGGGTAAGTATAGTACTGTCCTCGCCTCTCGTCGACCTACTAATGTGATGGCCACGCATACTCGCGATCTCACCTTTAGCGCCGCAGGTGTCAGATTGGTCAGCCCAAAGATCACCCATTCAACCTCCCCTCTTTCACCTGCTCACTCTAAGGCTCAGCCTTCCTCGGCTCCTGTTAAATCATGGGCCCCAAAATCGGACACAGCCTACTCGTGAAGATTTTTTTATGCCCCCAGACCTCACAACCCTCAACTCCTTCATCTCAACATCCTGCTTCCAATAAGGCTCATAAGGATCAAAGTTCCTCTCCTCCTTTGCCACGGCTTGTCTCTTCTACAGCGCCACCCAGCAGTAGCCGCTCTCGGCCATCTTCCATGTTGCCGAGATGCACCGCTGGCAGCAGGAGCTGCCCCTGAACAACCTATGGATCAGGCTCTTCTGCCTCTGGCTGATTGCCATTCCCCACCGTCAGCCATTGGCTCTCGGTGGTCGTTGAGTTGACGGAAACTGTGGTGAGATTTTCCTGTTTTCCTCTACTCTATGTCAATTATCCATTGGAATACACACGGAATTCACTCCAGTCGCAATGAATTGTTGATCCTCTTTAAGATCCTACTTCCCAGTCATTTTCTGTCTTCAGGAAACAAAGCTACGGCCCCATGATTGCTTTTTGTTCCCTCATTTCCAATCAGTCCAGTTTGATCTGCCCTCTGCTGATGGCATTCTGACACGCAGGGCACTTAGGATTATCCATTATCACCCAACCCCTTACACAGCTCCTTCCAAGCTGTCGCTGTACGTTTATTACTTTCTGGATACACCTTCTCTCTTTGTACCATATACATTCCACCATCCACACCAGTGGCAAAAGCTGATCTCCATCTCCTTAGTCAGCTCCCACTGCCCTATTTGTTGACTGGGGACTTCCATGGTGACCACCCTCTTCGGGGATCTACGCCTCCTGTCAGAGAGGCTCTCTGTTGATTGACCACTTCCACCTAGCGGATCTTGTTTGCCTCAGCACTGGCAAACCAGCAGTTTGGTCTGCCTCCAAGTCAACCTACTCTCATTTGCACCTTTTGGTCGGTACTGTTAGGATAGCTCAGTGCATTGAATGCTTCACTCTTGCTGATACACGCCCGAGTGACCATTTTCCCTGTGTCCTTAAATTATAGCCACAACTGGTATCTACACACCCAAGACACTGGAAGTTTTTCCAAGCCTATTGGACACTTTTCTCCTCTCTAGCAGGTGCCTCAAGTCCCCCATAACAAGATACTTGCTGTGACGTGATGACGTTGCCCTGCTTGCTGCACTATTACCACTCTGGGGTACAGTTTAGTGCTGTACATGGCTGTCTTTCCTTTGCAGTCCTCTGTGTGTCTATTAGTGTAACCCACGTGTCACCGCACTGGAAGATACTGACTCGGAGCTGCTAATGCAACTCTCTATTGCAGCATTCTCACTACCTCATATTACCTTTGCTTAAGACTTAATTTTGCTCCAAGATTGGTAGGATACTCCATCTTATAATTGAAGCTCACGAATGCTATGTCTTGCCTTAACATTTTTTAACCAGTCCAAGCTTGCTTTAAAATTTAATGACCTTCCAAGATCATTAAATTGACTTTGCATGTAAAATGGAACCAAGGCTAGGGTCTCCTTGTGATCATTTTCTTGTAAGCTGTTTATAAACAATATCATACAGGTCCATGTTCATGATGAGCTTTATAATTTTAAGAATTGTTGATTCATCAATAAAATGAAGCTCGGATACAGAATTTGTGATGCTCAAGACTAGCAAGGGAAGGGTGGTACATGAAGAGTGACTGTTCTGTTAAGTGGTTGTTTGGTTGATGGACATTCAGGTAATGGACGCTGTGCTGTACTGTTCTGTAGATGATTACTTCATTACTTCACATTCCTCTGATCATGACAGGAAGAGACTTGTGTATCATGGAAAGGTTTTCTCATAACATACCAAAGCACAGACTGCTACACAGGGCAAAGGACCTTTAATCCTTCCATATACATCTTGTTAATAATGAAAGTTACAGTAATTCTGGCTTAAGCTAAGTCTGCAAACTTCCTTCTGAGCTGTGGGCACCAACGAAATAGAAGGATAAGGAAAGGATACCAGTACTCTCTTAAGTGCTCTTCATTGCACACAGGGTAACTGACCTTGTAAATGTGTATATCAGTGTAATAAGGAAACTATGGAGAGTGTTAGTAATCTTTATGACCAGAGAGTGGAAGAGTTGGATTTTTTTTATAAAGATGCATAGTTTTTAATGTTTAGAATACAGTAAAATAATTTTACCAGAACCACTGCTTAGCATAAGGGATATAAACGTTAACGAGGTTGTTGGGCACAAATAAATCTCATATACTGCCATTCATGGAGTATTAGTGCAATTTAGACAGGATTGCAATTGTATTTGATTTGGCTCTTTTAAGTTATTTTGGAATGTTATGTACTCTGTAGCCCACGAAGAAATTGGGCTGTTCACAGGTATATCTTGTTACAGATTCCTTAGTACTGTATGTGCCAATATGGTGATTTGCCACAATATGGTATGTGCTTAGGAAGTGTTTTTGTGGCCACGTTTCTTAGGCTAATTATAAAATCATGCCTTGTTGTAGGATTTAAGTGTGCCCGATGTGAGATATCAAGTATGACACTACAAATTAATTTGAGCTTTTAAGCAAATAAAGCACCACAGTTACATTTTTTACAGAGCTAAAAAATTGTTCAGAAGTATTGTGCAAATAATTTAATACAGAAACTCCAGGACACCTTCTGTATTATAGGAAATTTGAAGTGATATTCTACTGGGCATCTGGAAGCATTGAACTTGAGAAAGTCTTTAGCAGATATAGATCTGAAATAAAAGTTGCCACAAAATTTAAGTAGATATTTTCTTTATCTAAAAGTAGTTTTTCTCTGAATGACACCAAGAATGCTACTTTCTAATTGGCTAGGGTAATGGGCTTAATAATGTAGAAAAAGACAGGTTGCTACTTATTGTAAAGAAGACATGTCAAGTTGTAGATGGGCGCAATTAAGACACATACATAAAGCTTCACATACACAAGCAAACACACCTCACAAGCACGCGACTGCCAAACCAGCATCTTGGGCTGGAATGAGATTAATGGTTTATGCAATTGCAGTCTTACTTGGCGTATTCCGCTGATGAATTCTTCTCGGGTTATCAGCCGAGTGGTGGCGTCGTCTTGTTAAAGCGTTTCAATGAGTTTTGTACCCATCATCTTCTGGAGATGATGATGGGTACAGAACTCACTGAAACGTTGTGACAAGACAACGCCACCACTTGGCTGATAATCCAAGAAGAATTGATCAGCTTAATGGTTTGGTAAAGTGACCATCCAGCCAAGAAAAAGCTCCTCTTCTTTGTTTCGACTACATGTTAGTTACGCAATCCCTCATGGTCACTCTTAACGTCAATGACTAAAGGAAACGCATAATGCAGTGGTTGTTTTGTATTATTGTCAATATATTGCGTATCAGAGTTTAGTTACATTTAGTACATTAAGGGCAGTCACCAATTAAGATGGTATATGCAAATGTGGAACAATTTTATTATGTGTCTCTCAGAACTTACGTAAATGAATTTATTAACTTGGACTGTATCCAGCTGCTAATTTAAGTGTCAGTCATTAAGTCCAAGTAGATTGTGTCAGCAATATTGTAGAACAGAGAGAATTGGTGGAAAAAGAGATGGAGAAGTGGAATTTGCTCTAACAATGTCACAGCTTGTGAAATATTATGTGCTAATTGAAACGGAAATTGTTTTTGGAGAGATTGGAAGCATTATATTTGTCACACTTCTAAAATAAGTAATCACAGCATTTGAAGAAAGCAACAAGTCTTGACATTGCCTAACTTAATCGAAAATGATTGTTTCCAAGTTATTACAGTGTACTGCATTGTTTTTCATCCTTACAAAACTTCAACACTATATCGCACCTAAATATAGTTCTCAAAAATTTATTCTGAAACTTCAAATGCTGTATTAACATGTGACCTTCTGTTTTTTCAGGTTATGACAAGATACATATCGAATCCTGATAATTTGAAACTAATGATGAATATGTTGAAAGAAAAATCCAGAAATATTCAGTTTGAAGCCTTCCATGTTTTCAAGGTAAACATGCTTGTGTTAATTACTTTTATATTGTAGAATGCCATTCTAAATCTTATCATCGCATGCAACCAGTATACCAGCCCACATCTCACACTCTGAACTTTGATACTGTAATCACAGAAGACAGGACATGTAATTTGAGATTATTATTATTATTATTATTATTATTATTATCATCATGTCCAATGTGAAAATTGGAGTTTGTTGGAAACATCTTGTAAAAACGTTCGTTAACCATTTTGATGGTATGTCCACAGTTGTACAGCCGATAATACCTCTGAACAAATTAGGAAATTCCATGAGAACTCATGGCCTTCTAGAGGGAGAGAAATAAATTCTGATATGTTTTATTGTTAAAGTAAATTGCAGTTTTCTCTTCAGTGAAATTTAAATTTTATGGCCTCCATTGTAGAAACCTTTTTCTGTAACAGCTCCCATTTGTCTTGAACAACAGTCCTGGATATTAATATTTTTTTGCTTTTTTTATGAACAATCAGCATGGATGCTATAGCAAATTCATTTTGAATCTAAAGGCATTGCCCAAAAGATGGATGGCCACTCTACAGCTGCCATTTGTAACATTGCTGATGCTGCTGACCCCATGTTCTCTGGTCAGTTAAAGTGCTTTGTCTCTATGTGGGATTACGGTTTTGCACGTGAGTTGCAGCAGGGTGGATGGCACTGCAGCAATATAATGAAGCAATATGCAATGGAAATTAGAACCAGTAATAGGGGAGGCAAATGGAAGATTCTCGAAAAGTATGGTGCATCCATAAAGGAAACTGCATACAATACAGTAGGGTAACTAATTCTTGAGCAATGTGCCCAACAGTGCAAACTTTCATAAAATTGGCATTACAGCAGGCATGGAATAAATTAAGAGGCACTATTTGGGTCATAACAGGTCATTACAGCCTGTATAAAATTGCAGCAGAGATATTCAGCGAACTTAATGTGGAAAGCTGTGGAAGAGAAACAGTGTTGTTGCAGATTGGTGATAGGTAAAATTAGAAAACAAATGTGTAGAAATCCTGTTGTCATCAGATATTGCAATTGGGGTTCACAAGAGAAAGAATTGTGAGATTAGGGCCATACTTTGCTTATTGTCAGTCATTGGTCTCTTGCTCCAGATATAAATGAAACAGGACAGTAAGTTGCTACTATATGTACAAAGTATCCTCCACCACGCACTGTATAGTTGCGTGCAGTGTACAGGTGTAGGTTTAGGTTCATGCTATTGAGAAGTATTTTGTGTCCCAAAAGTGAAGACTCATTGGATGATAAAAGAATGTTGGAAATGGGTTTTTGGTGAGTGTTCTGTATGCACTCATTTTTTGAATGGTCACCAGAATAAAATAATTGATATTGAGAATTGCCAGTAAAAATAAACAGCTGCCCATCACAGATATTCTAAATAAGAGATATTAACTTCTGTTATTTCTGAGAAGGAAAATGGAAGTATGATTACAGGAGCAAGAGCATCTTTATTGAGTGACTTCAGTCTGACATTTGTGGTTAAAAAGACCAGTGTAATTCAGTGGTGCATACTTTCCAGCCTGAATAATATATCTATAGATCTTCCTGATGCCCTGTATATGGGAATTCATATCAAACCGTATGTTATGCCCCATGAAAGACCTTTACTAGTCTCCTGAAACAAGGGAGAGATAGTAATTTGATGAACACCTGTAACGGTGCTCTCACTGGGTGCTTAAAAAACTCGGGGAAGGTTTGCATAGATTTTTTATATAAAAAACACAAATACACTCCTGGAAATGGAAAAAAGAACACATTGACACTGGTGTGTCAGACCCACCATACTTGCTCCGGACACTGCGAGAGGGCTGTACAAGCAATGATCACACGCATGGCACAGCGGACACACCAGGAACCGCGGTGTTGGCCGTCGAATGGCGCTAGCTGCGCAGCATTTGTGCACCGCTGCCGTCAGTGTCAGTCAGTTTGCCGTGGCATACGGAGCTCCATCGCAGTCTTTAACACTGGTAGCATGCCGCGACAGCGTGGACGTGAACCGTATGTGCATTTGACGGACTTTGAGCGAGGGCGTATAGTGGGCATGTGGGAGGCCGGATGGACGTACCGCCGAATTGCTCAACACGTGGGGCGTGAGGTCTCCACAGTACATCGATGTTGTCGCCAGTGGTCGGCGGAAGGTGCACGTGCCCGTCGACCTGGGACCGGACCACAGCGACACATGGATGCACTCAAAGACCGTAGGATCCTACGCAGTGCCGTAGGGGACCGCACCACCACTTCCCAGCAAATTAGGGACACTGTTGCTCCTGGGGTATCGGCGAGGACTATTCGCAACCGTCTCCATGAAGCTGGGCTATGGTCCCGCACACCGTTAGGCCGTCTTCCGCTCACGCCCCAACATCGTGCAGCCCGCCTCCAGTGGTGTCGCGACAGGCGTGAATGGAGGGACGAATGGAGACGTGTCGTCTTCAGCGATGAGAGTCGCTTCTGCCTTGGTGCCAATGATGGTCGTATGCGTGTTTGGTGCCGTGCAGGTGAGCGCCACAATCAGGACTGCATACGACCGAGGCACACAGGGCCAACACCCTGCATCATGGTGTGGGGAGAGATCTCCTACACTGGCCGTTCACCTCTGGTGATTGTCGAGGGTACACTGAATAGTGCACGGTACATCCAAACCGTCATCGAACCCATCGTTCTACCATTCCTAGACCGGCAAGGGAACTTGCTGTTCTAACAGGACAATGCACGTCCGCATGTATCCCGTGCCACCCAACATGCTCTAGAAGGTGTAAGTCAAGTACCCTGGCCAGCAAGATCTCCGGATCTGTCCCCCATTGAGCATGTTTGGGACTGGATGAAGCGTCGTCTCACGCGGTCTGCACATCCAGCACGAACGCTGGTCCAACTGAGGCGCCAGGTGGAAATGGCATGGCAAGCCGTTCCACAGGACTACATCCAGCATCTCTATGATTGTCTCCATGGGAGAATAGCAGCCTGCATTGCTGCGAAAGATGGATATACACTGTACTAGTGCCGACATTGTGCACGCTCTGTTGCCTGTATCTATGTGCCTGTGGTTGTGTCAGTGTGATCATGTGATGTATGTGACCCCAGGAATGTGTCAATAAAGTTTCCCCTTCCTGGGACAATGAATTCACGGTGTTCTTATTTCAATTTCCAGGAGTGTATGTACTTGTGTGCTGAAAAAAATCTTCATTGATGGTAACTTGACCACATCTCTCCAGTTGCAGCATTGCTGGTAAAACTATATTGCTCCACCATCTGCAACAGCATTAATCATCTAAATGTAAAAATATGTGCTGACATTCCATTTCAGTATTTAGCAGGAAGTGAGCATGTCAAAAGAAATAAGGAATTATAAACTATCCATATGGAAAGAAAAATGTGTGTAAAATGAGAAGTGAGCTATTGGAAAAGTCAAAGGAAAATAGCCATATAAAATTCAGGCTCTCTTGTAAATGAGCTGATGGAAACTTGTTTGTAGGAATGTTGTTAGAAGATAGCCTCAGATACAGAACTATGAAAATGCATAATTAATTTTAGTGTTTTTTGTATTGAATAAATATCCAGTGTTTAATAGAGCAGTTTAAATAAAATGCTGCCTTCCTATACCAGAAGGCCACATAAATTACAGTAGTAGGAAAAGTGTGAGCACTCACATAACCAGCTTAAAGGATTAACAACAGAAATGTCATAAACTAAATTTCCACTTGTTGGAAACAGACATCTTATCACCTTAAGCATTCATGAAGACATAATATTGCTAATTAGTAAATGGAAATAATCAGTTTAAACTCATGACATTCCGGTTTAACAATTAACATAATTTCCGGATGTATTTGTTTTCTTATTCTGTATTGTGACACACTGCTCATAATTTTCAAATTGTCTCTTGACAGAGAAAAACTACCCGTACCTTCTTATAAACTACAGCATGTATGAAAAGCTGTGGTAAGTTGCTGTTGTTTACTGTTTCTGCAGTATCTTCCTAACTCCCATTGCTGTCGACTTTGTCCTTACGCGTATTCTCATGTGTGAATGGATAATTTGCTGTCAAGACTAGGAGGGGAAAAAATTGATATTTAATGTTTCACTCCTCGGGCAGAAATGTACTTTTCTTTTTCGTAAATCATTTAATTTAGTCTGTAGTAACAACAAACAAACATAGTAAAGAGCTCAGTGAAGTGTTCATTACTTGCTGATTTGTGGCATAGTCTTCATGCTCCCCTCACAAAAGGTAGTCAGTTGTAATTAATTCTTGATAGGTTGAGGGACAGTCTATAATAACAGGCTTAGATTTCTACTGAGAGAATGTTCTGTACTAATTCCAGTAGTGTTTGATAAATAATTACTTCAAATTTTTATTTAATGACACTAGAATATATTTTAAAACGCTGAGGTTTCTAGGATTCATTTTCAGTCCATATCTCAACTAATACCATTTCTGAAGAATGTTGAAGATTTTGAATAACCTGAAGTGCCATGATGGAAGCAGCAGGAAACCAGCAGGTCACACCTATTACAAAGTTGCAGCTTGTTTGGTCTCAATCTTGTTATGGACGTTCCACCTATAGTTATACTTGACCTTTTGTGAGTGTCTTTAATACAGTGCAACTAGAGGCTTATAAGAGAAGCCAAACTCATAACATGTATGCAGAAGTTAATCACTTTAAACTACTGAAGTGTCACTCCCAAGGGAAAGTCTGTGACGTTCTGTTGTATAATTACTCTCACACTGAAAAAGCAACTATTCATCATACAAAATCAATGAGAACGTGACAGAAATGATTATTCTGCTACGTAGTAAGTCGTCCATAGTTAAAACTTGTGCCATACCATGACTGAAACATTGATTTCCTACTTCTTTTTCAATTAGTCACCTCCGTAACCAGTAGGTTACTTCAACGTATATCTAGACCTGATTCAAATTTCCTCTGTCACTGATTTTTCTATCTACAATTTCTAAACACTACTACCAGAAGTTTTCTGGGACAGAGTATGTGAGAATAGTGTGATCTTGAGATATGTTTGGATAGCCTAATACTTGAAGCTTAAGAAAACCTGGCTTAGAGAATCAGTCTTGGCATATTCAACTCTATCATTTGAAAACAGCAAAGTTGTAAGAAATCTAAGCAAAGAATCTTGTGATGGTGCACAGTAGAGATAGACCTGAAGATTCTCCTGTAGTGATGGATCTGCAAGCTCTTTGTAATTTTCAAATGACTTGTTTTACAATATAAATTTTTGTTAAGTTCAGTGGCACACACTGATGGCTGTTAGCAAGGTTAGTTATTCGGCTGCAGTCGCCCCCCTCCCTCCCACTCACCCCCTCCCCCTGCCCCCCCCCCCTCTCTCTCTCTCTCTCTCTCTCTCTCTCTCTCTCTCTCTCTCTTTGTCTTTGTCTTTGTCTTTGTCTTTGTCTTTATCTTTATCTTTCTGTGCCCAGATTGACAAAGGTGTGGTACCCTACATGAATGGTGCCCCATGTGTTGCATTAAGATTTCACTCAGTTTGCATATTGCAGTAATATGCATATTAGAATTTTGTACTGTTAAATCTATTTTTATTGGAATGAGTTGCACATATTCCGTTAATGTTGCCACATTTATGTACCTTAATTACCTGTATGGTTCATGATCTTCACTAATGCACGTGATGTAGTGTTTTGATACTGATTATGATAATTTCCATCTGCTATAATTTATTTTTGCAATATCTGGTAATGTTTACTTATTTGAATAGTGTACATTTGTTTTGCTTTTTTATTTCCTATGAAACCAAAGTCTTAAAATTATTAGGAAACTTGGATGTAGAACTTAATTTCATGTCAATTACTGCTAGTAATTACTTCCTAGAGATATCTTGAAATGTATGTAAATTTTATAACACAAGGCAAATGCTTAGTTCAAATTAGTGTTGTTATTCCTGTATCCTATTAGTTTTGACTAATATTGATTATTAATCATTCATCAATAATCACATGACACTCAGTGCATCACATCACAGATGTAGACAGTGGATAGGTAACAAATGATATACAGGTGTAAGCCATTGCCCCTTAGCTGCAGAAAATTGACACACACAGTTGTTCACTGTGTGTACTGATGTTTTACTTGCAGAAATGTAATTTTCTTATAGTATGTTAAACAGTAAAACTGAGTTGTTGTTGTTGTTTAAGGTAAATATATTATTGCAATCGTGGGTCCTTCATTTTTGACACTTCTCATATTTCACTAAAAGTAGAATAATTAACTTGGTCTTAGTCATAAAATGTGAACTATTGTTATTTTTGTTTGAATTTGAAGAGTATGTAAAACATGGTGCTGTTCAGTATGTCACAAAATTACTTGCTGTTTCTCGAGCACTATGAAGCAATAATCAGACTTACTTTTAAAAGTTATCTCTCTTTTTTTTTTTTTTTTTAACAGGTATTTGTTGCAAATCCAAACAAACCGAAACCAATTTTGGACATATTGCTGCGAAATCAAGAGAAGCTAGTAGAGTTTCTCACGCGCTTTCACACGGACCGATCAGAAGATGAACAATTCAATGATGAGAAGGCATATCTTATTAAACAGATAAAAGAGCTGAAGCCTTTGACAGACCACTAACAGCAGGACAATCTGGCAGTCTAGTGTTAGAAAAAAAAGTGCATATTAATATTGCAAACAAGAAAAGTTGCTTCCATTATTTTGTGAACATACAAAACACAGGAAATAATGTTCCACAAATAGCACCTCTGTTCCCAGCTTGGCAATAGAGATATGAGGGTTTCACAAAACATTTGACACATATGTGAATTTGGCCTGCGTGTGTGGGTTCTTTATTTGAAATAAACTAGTCCCACTTAAACTACTGCTGCTACTACTGCACTTCCACTGTGGAAAATTTTCACATCTTTTCCAAGCTCACCAAGATGGAAAGATCTGAAAGTTTGCTTCTAGAGCTTTAGCATATCTAAACTGTTGAAGTTTCTCTTCTTTTTTCCTGTTTTAGTGGGTGAGTAGACACAAATATAACTGGATACAATAGCATATTTGAATTGATTTTAAATCTTTCATTGTATTAGTATTTAGTTGCAGAAGTGAAATTAATAAAATTTATTAAACTTATTTCATATCTGCTGAAGCTAAATTATGTTTGTTGTTATTGTGAAATTAGTCCATAAGACTTTGAGTTATTGATCATGTTGGCTCATACAATGTTGCTTGAAAAGGAAGAAGGAAAGTCCAAAACCTATGTTAAAATAACTTGTTAGCTGTGACTGAAACCAGCATCAGTTATAAATTTTAGAACAGCAACTAAAATTTTTAAGAAGCATTATGCATAGTACAGCAATGGTGCAATTACTGTTGTACAGTAGTGCTGATCTGCAGTATCAAAATAATATTGTTCAGTTTTTAAGGACTTATGTTGATTGTGTTTTAATGTATATATGATTGTTGTCTTTTACTTGTAGTTCTGTATTATAAAACTAAATTTAGTATAAACATTTTTAAGAGAGACTTTGTTACAGTCTGGTTGATTGTGACAGTGTTTGTCTATTGACAGTATAAAAAGAGCTGTTTTTAACATGGACTTAAAACAAACACATTTGCAAAAAATTCATCAGGATGATTTTTTAAGAGAGAACAATTTTTGGAAATAAAGTGACCCATTTTGTTTCATACATCTCCCTTGCAAACATGTGCTTTATATTTAAAAATGTGGGAGAGATTTGATTGAAATAAACTACTGTCTGCAGATAATACTTTTGTTTATTCTCCTTATTTACTTTCATTTTATTTGTTTGAACTTAGTCAGTTGCAAGAGCCAGCACAGCATAATTCTTTTTTGTTCTGCGAGTTACTTGATTAATGATTTATTTTCATGTTGTCTGGCGCAACGATTTCTTTCTGCAATTTATTACAGAGCAGAAAGGTAGAACAATAGTATTTTGAACTCATGATTGATTTTGAAAGTACTGTCCTCATTTAATGAGCCTTGTGAACAGTTTAAAAAAACTTTGTTTCATCATGAAAATAATATATTAATGTCTAAAGCTGCATATCTTTATACTTTGTATGTAATAGCTGTTTCATTTAAATGATGTGTCCAAAATGAAGCAAAATTTGTCTGTTCAGTTGTTGTATTGGAACCTAAGTTTTGTTGAAATAGCTTCTGTATTAAACCTGATTGAAATTGGTGTAACATTCACTTTCCTGTGAAACAGGTGATTTTATTTACTTGTTCACTCCATTGGAAAGAGGACAGGACTGCAGAAAATGATGGTAGGTATTTCTGAATGTGTCAGAAATCCAGGTGGAATCTTGTAAGTAGATTAAAAATTAAGGTATGTATGTGTGCTTTTGATTGACAACACAGAGTTAAGACATGTTAACAGACTTCTGTCCTATGAAAGTAAAAGATTATGCACTGTGTTAATTATGTAATTGCCACGCTGGCTGGAGAATACAACGCATTGTAATTAGTTTAAGTTTTTCCATTGAACAGCTCTTATTATAAAATTTAGTGCATCAATGCAGTAGTCTTGAACTGTGTGTGTGTGTGTGTGTGTGTGTGTGTGTGTGTGTGTGTGTGTGTGTGTGTGTGTGTGTGGTTCAGGTGGCCATGGTGTGAATTCTTCTCAGAGTATTAAACTTTCCCTGAGAACGAAAATGCAAACTGTGAATGTCCTATTTATTAATAGCTATATTGTAGCTAAAATGTTATTAGACAATTCACAAGCATGCAGTGGAGCAAACTGAAAAAATCGGGGAATAGGTAACACAGTGTAACCTATTACATGCTGGTGCAGTAATGATTTTTCAGGACCCAATATGGAAACAATATGTTAAGTCTCAGAACTGTGGGTAAGATGATGTCTTCATAAGGAAATTGATAGTCACTTTTGAATGTCTTTTACATTTGTCACAAGCAAATCATGTACTATGCATACTTAGAGTGCTGTCGATGCGCAAGAGTAGCAAGTTGCAAAACTTTTTTTGACAGAAGTGAGTGAACCAATATTAACAATCAGAAAAATGTGAAACAAGCTCTAGCAAGAATTATAGGTGGCAAAAAAGGTCAGATGTATTAGTTGTAGAAGAGAAAATAAAAAAGTATCGTATTAGAGTACTAGATTACAAATAAGTGTTTCAGCTTCTTCAGCAGGAATAACTGTCTTAACCTTAATACACTGAAACAGGTAAGGCTCTTAAGTGTGTTCATATGCTGCCATATGGTTCTTATGCAAAAATCTCTCTGAAAACATTGCAAAATCTTCTACTAAACTTTAATAAATTGTAGTTCAGTGGATTACTGCTATTCATAGTCCAAAATGCTAACTCAAATAATGTACAGATCGGTACTTGTTACTACTGTTGCTAAAATAAAATGGCTATGGTTGACATATGACTGTTGTAACAGTCGGTGTTGCTTATTTACAAGTACGTGGAGAACATTATCAGACATCGCTTGCCACATGGTTAAACCGCAGCATGCTTGTGACAAAGTCAAGGTACAACCACCTCATACAAAAACTGACACCACTATGTCTTATACTTCTACATTAATGCTGTTCATTAACAGTTTATATTAATGTAATTTTATTTAATAACATAATATAAATAATGCACTTTACCTTATACCTCTCACTAATTCGTATTTTTTTTTTTTTTTTTAAATATTAATAAATCATGTCCTGTGTTTGGCAGCAGGAATTGAGCGATAGCAATTTTGATATAAATAATGAAATCTTTAAAGAAAATACTTCTAAATTACACACACACACACACACACACACACACTCTCTTAATCAGGATACCTAGTACTAAAAATCATTACAGGTCAACATTCTAGCAAAAATTTATTAGTAGAGTCCCAATTATTCAGTTGGTGCTTAAGTTCACAGTAGTTTTTCCATAAGTTTAATAAAAACAACACATAAGACTTCAGTCACTATTTACAACAGTGTGCCAATGCTGGGGTAACTTTTTGATTCCATGTACTGTAGAAATTACATGGTTTTGAGGTGAAGAATTGGTTGAACCGTGTGTGGAGCACATTTTCATTCAGTATGAAAGTTCTTTGAAGGTTATTCAACAGAGTGGAAAAGGTGAAAATATGAGGTCTAGCAGAATATGGGCAGACTTTACTGTGGGGTAGCATCACTTCACGCAGTCTTCCGTTGTGCTTGGATAGCATCTGCAAGGCATCTCAGTTGTTGACAATAAATGTTAGCAGTAATGGTTACAGTACATGGCAGCAATTTGTAGTATGCCACATCGTTGCTGTTCCCCCAGATGCGTAACATCTTTTGTGAATGCGCTCAAGCCTTTGTAAGAGGAGTTGCTGCTTTCTTTTTGTTCAGCCATTCCTTTCTCTTTCTTATATTAGCGTAGAGGTGCCATTTCTTGTAAGCAGTAATGATTCATGGGCCAATTTATAACAAGCAGTCAGAGATGCACATATGGCCACCTGCTGATTTTTGTGATTTTAACTTAGAGCATGCAGTACCCATACACCCAATTTTTGAACCTTCCCCTTTGTCTGCAAATGTTGCACAATGGTGCAATGATGACAGTTCATCACAGATGTCATTTCTTGAGTGCACTGACATTGATCATTGTGGATTAATGTGTTTAAATAATCTCAACCCTGAGGATTTTCCTGAATGTGGAGAGCCACTAACGTCAAAATGAACATCTGTAAAATAAGAAAACCATTTCCTTGCTGTGCTCTGTCCAAAGGTATTACCCCCCCATACAATTGCAAATGTTTCTGTCTGTCTCCACTGCTGCCATGTCTCTGTTGAACTCAAACAGAATAATATGTTGGAAATGTTCAGGTTTCTCCAAGTGGCATTCCATTTGCAAGTGTCCACAGCTCCAATCACTATATCAAAATGACAGTATGCAAACTCAAATAGCAACACTGAACTACAAATAGAAAAATGACAATTGATAAATAAACCTTTAGCAACTGGAATATTAAAATGCAAAACAAAAACCCCTCAAACATATGCATCGGCCTAATATTAGGGCACATGCTAGTATTAAAATTCAGAAACCAATTTATCCCCAAAACAAAATTTTCTCAATAAAATTAGCTTAACTTAGTTATCATCAAAACATAAATTGTCTGAATAATAAGAACTTGAAAAACATAGCCCATAATGTAATTCTGATATATATTTGGTAATTGATAGTAAATTCCAAAAATGTAAGAAATAGCATGTATTTACTTAGAGATCTGGTACCAGAGCAGGTGGAGATATTCCGAAGTTAAGTTTAAAGCTCTCGTTACATACATAAGCCAAACCATGATGATCAGTGCCCTCTCTGAGATTGAATACCACCTGGTTTCCTTGATAAGCAGAGCGCAGAAAAATGGGGAATCATTATAGGGATGATACAGGACACCTAAGGTGGAAGTCTGCCAACATAAGCAAATTTGACAAAAGGCATATGGTTATGGCCCAGTACCTGGAAGGAGCACCTCTGATGTGACAAAGCAAGTCAGTTGTTTGTGTGCTCCTGTTGCGAGCATCTTGGGATAGTGGTTAAAGGGTGGTGAAATCACAAGTTAGCAGCAGGGTTTGGATGTCTTATAGAATGTTTATATAAAAGCCAGATAAGCAGTGACCTATTGTAAATCTGATTCTGTTTTCGTTCCATAGGCCCAAATAATGGGGTGATTCTCATGGAACATGTCAGAAAGTGTAACAAAAAACATAAATCGTTTGACTATAATACTTACTACCATGATCATTTGTCAGGAGATTGTCAAAATACGTGAACACAATACAGTAAACTGGAGCTGCTAATATTTACAGAGTTAATACACTGTCAGAATGAAACATTGTTATGCACTTTGATAAATGTATCATACACAAAATATCTAATCTAGATTGTTGTGACAAAGCGCTGTCAAAACTGAAATCTAACAGAATACAGTACTGGTGCAGGTACAAATGTTTTAGAGCACTCTCTTTAATGTACATTGCTGAACATAGGACTCCACAGCTGACAACCATGTCATGTACCCATTTTGACCCAACGACAACGTCAAATACAACCACTGTGGGCGTACAGCCATAGAGATTGGACTGTGCATCAATGGAAATGGATGAAGCACTTTTATTGTTACACCAGGTTGATGGCTGTGACTGGGTACACTGTCAACGAGGCAAATGGTTGCTCGAAGAATGCACAGTGTCACGTACACAGTCTGGTGGGGCCAATGTTAATGCTCTGTGACATTCTCTTGGGCTTCCAAGGTGGTAGTGGTAGTGGATGGTACTATGGTAGCTTTGGACTACGTGAATGTTACATTGTAGTCCACCTGCATTGCTTCATGCTTGACGTTTCCAGCAATGATGGCATTTTCCAGCAGGATAACTTGGTGTCAGTTATGGCTTATCAGTGCAGGAAACTTTGAGAAGAGTGCTGATTATTTATTTGTATGTTCCATTAGTCATACTTGGGACAACTTGTTATGTGTGGAACTCAATTGTTTTACATGTAAGATAAATTTAATAAAGGTAACCTGTTACATACAGAAATTCTTCTGTAGAGCAGGTACTGTTGAGCAAAAAAGATTTTAAACTTCCATTATCTGCCAGCATCTCTTAAGTTACAAATACATTAAAGACTTCATGATTTCTTCCTTTTCGTGGAAGTGAAGGTAATTTTAGGGAGAGGAGGGAAGTGGCAGAGAACATGTTCAGTAAATAGGCTCTTCTGTTATCCAGCTGATGAACTCAGAATCTATATCAAAAACAAAAAAAGTAAATATGAGGTCAACTGAAACAAGGAAAAGTTGCCCACAGCCAGGAATGTGATTAGGGAGGTGGGAATTTGGAGGGAGGGAGCATCAATGCACATGCACCAATTGGGAATATCAACGACAGGCAAGGATCATAATGTGTGGCAATGACATGGAATGGACATTTTATGGATAACATCAAAAGAAAGTGGAAAAATGTTTCTTTAACAGTTCCGTTGGACCAAATGGTAAACATCTTTTTCAGAGTTTCGTAATAGATGATGATGATGATGACGACGATTATAGAACTCTAAAGCCAATATCCAGCAAGGGTATGAGTGAGGTAGCTCAGGTCCAGGTCCTGTAAAAGTCTCCAGTAGGAAGCTGGGAACATTATGCATTTTAAATTTGCTACTATTTTGAAAAAAAATTTGAACTTACAATTAATAGCCAAAATTGACAGTAGACAAATCAAAAATGAAGAAAACTGACAAATGTTGAAATGAACTAGAAAACATTAACAAAATTATTTAGGCATTTTAGTTACAAAAGACAATGTATACTGTTTGGAAATCAGAAAAAGAATTGAAACAGAAAAATGTGCTTCCAATAAAAGACAATAATCAGTGACCAAGTAGTTTAGTCTAGAAAAGAAGAAAATTATCAAAAACCTTGCAGATTTGAGTGACCATTTTGATGACAGATGCCTCGCCCAATGACTGACTGCACGTTATTTCACTGCCAGGTCTCTGTAGACATGTTGCAAGCACTTATGAATATCTGCAGTGCTCTGGTTTTCTGCCGAAAGAAACTGACAGCTATCAGCCTTGAGTGCACCTCTAGATGCCGTTTTAAAGGTTATGTATACTGCTGCCCCATTGACGCATAAGAAATTCCTTATTTTCTCAACAGAAATTGGCCAAGGAAAAAGTGTTGCATTACTTACTGAACACACCTTGTATATTAGAGAACTGTGAAATTATAAGAAGGTAAAATGGCTTGCAAGTACTTACGTGTAAGCTGTGAAATTCTAAGTACTGCTGATAAACAGACGTGTAGGAAAAACCATCCTACCTTTTGGACCTGTTAGTTCCTTCCTCAGAGAGGAAAGATGCATAGGTTGTGGAAGGACAGAAAAGGAAAGGAAAAAAAGAATAAATAACTAATAAATAATGCAAAAAAGGGAAACAGTAAGAAAAGGGAATACATTAAGGAACATCATGTCTAGGAGGATGCCATGATATGAAGATGTATTGGAGAGGAAGTTATCAGCTCCAAAATTCAGGGAAATGTATTGGATGGGAGGGTCCAAATGGCCTATAGCCAGCAGCAGACAGGTCTCGTGACATTTTGCATACCATGCTCAGAAAATGCGTACTGGGTGTCTCCAATGTAGTCAGTTCCTTGTAATCCATTCAGGCACTCAGTCAGTTAAGTGATGATTATTCCAATACACAAAGCAACACAGCAATATTGTTGGTTTCCAACACACATGGTTTTACATTGCTTTGCCTTTGATATTTGTCGGATTAACTGATGATGATACCATAGTAGGAGGTGGAAGTTGGGTGTACGGGGTAGATATTATAATGGAGGTTTTCTCTTCAGGAGAAAATATCGTATGGTTTCACTAGGATGTTAAGACACAAGGAGGTTGGCAAAACAACACAGTGAGGGATTGGGGTGAGGAAGATATCAAGGAGAGAGAAATCTCATTTCTGGACTTGACCTGAAACAGTCATATTCATGGCAGTGGCTTTTGAGGCCTGGGTGACAAGGAGGGACACTGTTCTTGTTTTCTTAAGAAAATGGAGCTGTATTTGTCGGAGGGTAAGTAGAGAGGCCAGCCAGAGAGATTTGGTTATGGAAAAGATATGTGGGGTAGTTGTGGTATAGTCAAGAACTGGGAGAAAGTATTGATGCACACTGGTTGGTTTTATGTGAACTGTTTTTCAATGTGAGCATCGGTGAGATGGGAATTCATGCCAAACAAGGTGTCTTTGGTTTTGGAAAATAACCCGATCCATTTCAGTTAGAAGACAGGAGTTAAGCTGATGCAGCAACATGAGAAGTTCCTCACAAGATCACAAAGATGATATTTATAAATCTTTACCACTCCAGGAAACCTGTTTTCTGTGTTTTGATGGATTTCTTTCCACGTGGCCCTTCAAAAGGTTGGCATTGGATGGGATCATCCATCATGACCTTCCTAATTTGTTTGTAGGTTTTACTGCTTCTACAATACCCACCTGAAAGTCAGAGGCCGCATCGATACTAGCAAGGAGGGTTCCAGGGGAAAGAGTGAGAATGGATTTGAGATGATCCATGAATGGTTGACATCTTTTATGTTGGGTAGGAGGTTCTGTGAATGAGTTGGAGGTGAATGTCTGCCAGGGATGAAGTGTGTTTCACAGAAGTTTTGGAGCTGGATAGGTTGGAGGTACTTGTCTATCAAGGTTACAGATGTGTTTCATAGGAGCTTCGAAGCTTGATACAGTGGGGCAGCTAGGATGGTTGTTATTGTGTACTGTGGACAGCAAGTAGTTCTGTGGAAGCAGCTAAGATTCTTTGTCAGAGGCGTTGGGTTTTATGAATTTTTTGCAGTCCAGTGTGAATGGAAGGATGGATCATTAGTAACAGTTTTTTTTGTATCAGGGTGTAAAAGAAAAAAGTGCATGTGCCACATACTCCCCACACAAGTATCATAGTAGCAGAGCCTCTGTCCATGGGGAAGAGAGGGAGGTGGAACATGATCATAGAGCAGTAAGCCTGAAGGTTACAAAGGTGTTGGGCTTCAGCTGGAGTAAGGCTTTGGGTTTTGTTAATACTTTTCATGGAAGATAAGAAGAGCATTATTCAGTGCCATTGTCTTCTACACCCACATCTACATTCTGCACACCATTGTGAAGAGCATGGCAGAGGGTAGGTGGTATTGTACCAGTTATTGGGGTTTTTCATGACCCATTTGCATGTGGAATGTGGGAAGAATGATTGTTTGAATGCCTCTGTGCATGCCATATTTAACCTAACCTTGTTCTCACGATACCTACATTACTAATATGTAGGGGATTGCAGTATATTCCAAGAGTCATCATTAAAGCCATTTCTTGAAAATTTGTTAGTACCCTTTTTCATGATAAACATAAACTATCGTAAAGAATCTTCCACGGCAGTTCCTTCAGTATCTCTGTGATACTTACCCATGGATGAAACAAACCTGTGACCATTTGTGCTGCCCTTCTCTGTAGATGTTCAGTATCCTGTTAGTCCGGTCTGTTATAGGTCCCACACTCTTGGGCAATATACTAGAATCGGTTGCGCGAGTGACTTGTAAGCAATCTTCTTTGTAGACTGATTGCACTTCCCCATTATTCTACCAATAAACCAAAGTGTACCACTTGCATTACCCACTACTGAGTTGATGTGATCATACCATTTCATATTCCTACAAAGTGGTACACCTTGGTAATTGTGTGAGTTAGCCAATCACAGTTGTAGAAAATTGTTAAGGCTTTCGTTGCCACTTCTTGACAAACAGCCTATTGGCTTCTGTCTTGAGTTCTTCGGCTGACGTTCATCTAATGATTTTACTGACATTTTGCCAGCACGAGTGGCTGGCATTGTCAAAGCTGCACTCGCCATTGCCGGTGATGAACTGGAGCCAAGCTCGCGGCTGCAGCCTATATGTACCTGGCGCGCCAGCGTCAAAGTCCTTCTCAGCGGTCATTTCCGGAATGGTTCTCCTCTGGCTACCTGCGACGGTCGTTCGCTGCAGTACAGAAGCCAGGATCCGTTTTCCTTAAGGCTTTCCTCTTTCTCGCTGAAACTGATTGTGTGTTTTTGTATTTCTACAACTTCTCTGAACAAGCGCGTGTGATAGTGCTTCTCTACAGCCAGAACTTCTGTGTCTGTGAATTTTATTACGTGGCACGTAAAGTGCCCTCCGCCACACACCGTTGGGTGGCTTGCGGAGTATGAATGTAGATGTAGATGTAGATGTAGATGTAGGTCGGTCTCACTCAGTGCATGTTCTGCCACGACAGATTTCTCCATCTGCCCTAACCTGCAATGTCACTTATGCTCTTTGATGCTGGTGTTAACTGTTCATCCAGTCATTCTCACATAAACTTTTCTGCATGTGCATGGTATACGGTATATTCCCGACATTGCAAGTGGGTCCCTTTTCTCCTTTGCCAATCTCAGACACTCTTTGATCTTCCTTGTCGGTTTTAAAATCGTCTTTATGCCATGTTTGCACAATATATGGCCGATTCTGTCCATCAATCTGGGAATGTACGGCAGAAAGGCCGTACCCAACATTTCTTTTTCTGATTCCTTACTTTACCGAGTGTTTGGCTCTGTTACACTACTAATGTCATTTGTGGAGTACCCATTGCTCCTCAGAACACTTTCCAGGTGTTGCATTTTTCATCTGAGGTGCTGCGGCTCACATATTTGTCCTACTCACATTACGAGCGTATGAATCGTGCCTCTTTTCTGGCTCGGGTTATGGTTTGATAGTTTATGCAGGTATCGGTCCGTGTCTATCGGTTTTCGATACATGCTGTGTCCCAGGTTTTCGCCATCCCTTGTGACCAGCACATCTAGAATTGGCAGTTTCTTGTCCTTTTCTACTTCCATGGTAAATTTTATGTCGGCATGGAGGCTGTTAAAGTGTCTTAGGAAGTCACCGAGCTGTTCTTCACCATGGCTGCACACCACATGGTGAGACATGCATGGAAGAGCTTTTTGATGTCTTGTGGGAAAATGGAACCGATGTCATCCAGAGCGTCACTGAGTGGCAGTTTCGTAAACAACGAAACAACATCAAAGCTGACCAGGATCTCGTTTGGTGCAAGTTTCCGTTTCTTAGCTTTTCAATGAAATGTCCTGAGTCCTTTATGTATGTATGCCTTCCCCACGTGTAGCTGGAGCAGTGAGGCCACGTATTTTGCCAGTTTATACATAGATGAGCCAGGAGCGCTAACAATCGGTCTATGTGGAACGTTGTTCTTATGGATCTTGGGTAATCCATACAGGCGAGGTGGTACGGCTTCTGTGCTGCAGAGGTTTCTCTGTATGTCCACCGGCAGAGAAGACGCCTTCATTAATCGATTTGTATTCCGTGTGATACACTGTGTCGGATCTGAACTTACTTTATGGTACGTTGTCGAATCTAATAAGTCTCAGATCTTTTGCTCATAATCTTCAGTCTTCATTTCATTACGATGGTCGCATTCCCCTTATCGGCAGGCAGTACCAATATATTCTTGTCAGCATTGAGATTCTTAATGGCATGTACCTCTTCTTTCTTCAGAATGCAAGCTGGTGGTTTTGCATGGTGCAGTATCCTGGCTGTTTCAATACGTATTTCCTCTGCCCTTTCACAAGGAAGGGTTTGAATGGCTGCTTTGGTGTTGGCAATGATGTCTTCCATAGGTATAGATCTCGGGATGATAGCGAAATTCCCTCCTTTATGAGGAACAGACACTTCCTCTTCAGTCAATTGTCATTCGGTAAGGTTGACCACTGTTTGTGACATTTCAGGAATTGTCTTGTCGGTCTCCTTTTGGCGTCTTTCAGACTTCAGTCGCTTGGTGCAACGCTCGAGTTCGTTCTGCATGTTCCTGTGAGTGATGCTGTCGATCTTGTCCCAGTCGTATCGATGCATTCTGCTACTTAGGTGATAGAAAATGTCCAGAAGTTCCTGATCCATTCTTGCCAAGTCTCTTTATGTTGTATGAATTTTCTCACGAAGAAAAGCTCATTCCATTCCGTTGTAGATATGATGTACTTGGGTGGTGGTGAATAGGTGCTTACATCTCAAGAACTTCAGCGTAGCACCTTCATCTCGGCACCATGACAGAAAGGCGAGAGAGGACATCAATTGAGTTTTCTTCTTCCGTCATTGGTCAAGATGTCGATACAATTTGCAAATCTCCTCCCTGTTGAGGCATAATACAAAGAGTGTCTGAGATTGGCAAAGGAGAAAAGGGACCCACTTGCAATGTTGGGAATATACCGTATACCATGGACATGCAGAAAAGTTTATGTCAGAATGACTGGACAATAAATTATCACCAGGATCAAAGAGCTTTCATGGTCCCTTGTTCACCAACTGCCTGTTGGTTTCTGTCTCGGGTTCTTCGGCTGACGTTCATCTAATGATTTTACGGATGTTTCACCAGCACGAGTGGCTGGCATTGTCAGAGCTTCACCCTCCAGTGCCGGTGGTGAACTGGTGCCGAGCTCGCAGCCACAGACTATATGTACGTGGCGCGCCAACGTCTGCGGGTTTCTCCGCGGTCATTTCTGGTGAGGTTATCCTGTTGCTACCTGCGACGGTCGTTCATTGCAGTACGGTAAGCCAGGATCCGTTTACCTTAAGGCTTTCTTCTTGAAGCTGTTTGTGTGTTTTTGTATTTCTACAGCTTCTCTGAACAAGTGCGTGTGATAGTGCTTCTCTACAGCCAGAACTTCTGTGTCGGCGAATTTTATTACATGGTTGGTCTCACTCAGTGCATGCTCTGCCATGGCCGATTTCTCCACCTGCCCCAACCTGCAATGTCACTTATGCTCTTTGATCCTGGTGATAATTGATTGTCCAGTCATTCTGACATAAACTTTTCTGCATGTCCATGGTATACGGTATATTCCCAACATTGCAAGTGGGTCCCTTTTCTCCTTTGCCAATCTCAGACACTCTTTGATCTTCCTTGTCAGTTTTAAATTGTCTTTACGCCATGTTTGCACAATATATGGCTGATTCTGTCTGTCAATCTGAGAATGTACATCAGAAATGCCGTACCCAACATTTCTTTTTCTGATTCCTTACTTTGCCGAGTGTTTGGCTCTGTTACACTTCTAATATCATTTGTGGAGTACCCATTGCTCCTCAGAACACTTTCCAGGTGTTGCATTTTTCATCTTAGGTGCTGCGGCTCACATATTTGTCCTACTCACGTTACGAGCCTATGAATCGTGCCTCTTTTCTGGCTTGGATTGTGGTTTGATAGTTTGTGCAGGTATCGGTCCGTGTCTGTCTGTTTTTGATACATGCTGTGTCCCAGGTTTTTGCCATCCCTTGTGACCAGCACATCTAGAAATGGCAGTTTCTTGTCTTTTTTTACTTCCACGTTAAATTTTATGTTGGCATGGAGGCTGTTCTTCTCCGTGATTCCACACCATGAAAGTGTCGACGTATCTGTACCATGCCTTAGGTTTGCAAGTCCAGTGCCTGTTCTTCGAATTGTTCCATGAAGAAGTTGGCCACTACTGGACTAAGAGGACTACCCATGGCGACGCCTTCCAGCTGTTCGTAGAATTCGCCATTCCACGTGAAATAGCTCATGGTGAGACATGCATGGAAGAGCTTTTTTAAGTCTTGTGGGAAAATGGGGCCTATGTGCTCCAGAGCGTCACTGAGAGGCACTTTTGTAAACAACGAAACAACATCAAAGCTGACCAGGATGTCGTTTGGTGCAAGTTTCAGTTTCTTCAGCTTCTCAATGAAATGTCCTGAGTCCTTTATGTATGTGTCGGTCTTCCCCACATGTGGCTGGAGCAGGAGCCCTTTCCTTTTCATCCCATCCAGTAAGTCTTCCCTGACTTGGGGTTCTGGGTGACTTTTGTGAAGTGTACCCCTTCCTCTAAACCTCTCCATTCCTTTTCCTTCTCCCCTCTCCCTCCCCCTTCAACTCTTCTGCCAGAAGAAGGAGCCACAGGCTCTGAAAGCTTGTAAAAATTTAAATACTTTTGTGTCTGTGTTCCCCTGTTGCCCCGTGTTGAGTAGATTTTTTTATCCATCCATTTATATTATATTATCAGTCATTGATTATTTTCATTGAATATTTATGCAGCTTCTTTCAGTTGGTACTTCACTGTAGATAACTGCATCATTTGCAAAAATATTATGAAGTTACTATTAATATTGTCTGCAAAATCATTAATATACAATATGAACAGCAAGGGTCCCGACACACTTCCCTAGGGCACAACTGATGTTACTTCTACGTGTGTTGATGGATCTCCACCCAAGATAACATACTGTGTCTTCCCTACAAAAACTCCTCAATCCAGTCACAAATTTCACTTGATACCCCATACAACCATACTCGTGATAATAAGCATAGGTGTGATACTGAGTCAAATGCTTTTTGGTAATCAGGAAATACTGCAACTACATGATTGCCTTGATCCACAGCTTTCAGTATGTCACATGAGAGTTGGGTTCCACATAGTTGATGTTTATGAAATCCATGCTGTTTGACATGGAAGAGGTCTTTCTGTTCAATATACCTCATTATGTTTGAGCTCATAAAATTTTCTAATAGTCTATAACAACTCTATGTCAAGGGTAGTGGATAGTAGTTTTGTGGATCACTTCTATTACCCTTCTTGTAAATGGGTGTGACCTGTACTTTCTTCCAGTAGTGGGCACAATTCTCTGTTCGAAGGATCTACTATAGACCGTAGTTAGAAGAGGGGCTATCTCAGCTACAAATTCAGTGTAGGTTGTGATTGGCATTTCATCGACCCTTGAAGCTTTGTTCAGTTTGAATTATTGGCAGCTGTTTCTCAAAGCCACTGACACTAATACTAATCTCCATGGAACATTATCATTACTTTGTAACATGGGCATAGGTTCACATTTTAAGAGCTTCAGATCAAAATATTTCAGAAAGTTTTGTTGCCACATAGTACCTGGAATTGAGTGCCAGTTACAATAGCTGGATTGCAATAAGGACAAACACTTCTTGCTGGAAGCATGTTTATCTAGCAGGCACTATAGTATAGTTGGAGGAGAACTATCTCTCAACAGCGTGTGCTGCTCTGTAGTCATGCACTGAATATTCTAGTAAATTTCAATATTCCACAAATAGGTCTCAGAACCATTCATAAATTACAACTACTAAATGGTAATTAACAGCAGAAGGTTGAAATCAAACAAGTTACTCACATGTCACTGATACACCATGGCAGACTGTGTACACCATGTGGCTGTGCTCCCCCTCCTTGCACAGTGATGACCTGCCCCTCCTTGCACAGTGATGACCTGTTGTTTTGGAGTTGACTGTGATTTCCTGGATCTGCTCCTTAGTACGGTAACACTGACACATTCTCCTGTTCTGGTTGAATCGTTACGTCCTAATGATCACTGTGACATTGAAAAGTGGTTACTTCAGTTGAGGGACTGCTATTGGCAGGCACATTTTCCTTGTATTGATAGCACTTATCAGTCTGCTCCCCAGGATATAATTATGGCTTCATGTGAAGGATATAAATATCTGCGCGCTTCTTTTTGCTTGGTGTAGGGCAGTCGTATCTAACTGTGTGTGTAAAATCTGACAAATGATATAGGTTCTGGTGTGGGCTAAAGTAACATTTTAATAATTTTTCCTATAGCTTGACCTTAATTTGACGAAAAAATATAAATGCTGTCACTCCGGTTGCAGGTTTCATCTTGTTGTATATTGTATTGTTCACTGAACTTATCCTGTGTGTCTGAGGTCAGTATGTCTGACAGCTGTCTTGCTTCAGTTCTGGTGATGAGCTGTTTGATGTAATCGTCATGTTAAATGGAAGCAAAGTATTCCTTGTTATTTCAGCATGTCAGTGGTGGATCAGGAAAAATAGCATTAAAACTTTAGTGTATCTCTCTTCTGTGTTGTGTATTAATGTCACAACAGGGATTGTTACAGCCTGGTTTCTCTGTTCAATGTCAATGTGTATTAGGAACCTATCTATCAGTGTTTCAGTAAAATATTCCATGAAGCCATTCTTGTGAAGGTGCAAATGTTTCATCCTGTAGACAATGTTGCATTGCAAGATTACTTCTGTCCCCAGTCTTGACTGAAAAATTTTCCACAATTGAAGGTCATTATATATGGTTTCTGTGCTTCTCAGCAAACCTGGCAGTTTATGAAGCTTCAGCAGTTCGTACAGCCTTGATGACAGTCAAGGGAGTGAGGTAATTAGTGTGTAGCAGTAGTCATTTCTTCCCATTTGTCTTGATTTGGCAAGCCTCCCCAAGAGGTCAGTTCCAATCCATTGAAATGGATCAACTGCAAGTGGAATTGTTACCAGATAATCTTAGGGTATCTGAAGTACATGTACCCCTTGTTGGCACGCGTTGTAGTGACTTACATAATGTCTGATAGACCGGGAGTGATCTAGCCAATGGCATTTGCTTTTAATTCTACCACAGGTCTTCACAAAGTCCAGATGACCTGCCTGTTCCCATCCCATTAGGTTGTAAACATTTTTTTACACTATTCCATTTATTAGTATGAATTCTGCTTTGACAGCTTGTAGCTTCTCTAGGACCAGTGTGGTTTATGCTCGATCTCCCCTGTGTTCTCCTGCAAGTTTCATCAGAGCAACAGTCATAGAAATATCACTAGCCCTGTAATGTTGTTTTAGTGGATTCCAAGAAAGGCATTTATCAAATATTTACAAACATTGTATTCCTGAAGCTTCAGTGCGGGTCTCAACAATTATTGTGACAGATCCTCCTCCTTGTCAGTGGCATAAAGAAAGGCGGTCAGCCACAACAATGAATTGTGTGCCATATAAATAGGTTTGGAACTTGTTCATTGCTGAGGCAGCTGCAAGGTTCTCTTTGTCATTCATAAGGTAATTTGTCTCAGATTTATAAAGTACTCAGGAGGCATTAGAATTCGCCCTTTCTGCCTCTTATTGCATTTGCACTAGAACTTCATGTATACAGGGCCCATTAGCAACATTGTGTAGTTCTACCTTGACATTCTAGTCAAAAAGTGTCACACCTGGTGAAGACATCAGTACCTCCTTAACATACAAAAAGATTTTTTGTCCATTCTAGTGAAAATGTGTCCCTCATGTACACACTTTAGGACAGTTGTCAAGCACCTTAGGTGCTTTTGAAATATCTTTGTGAAGCCAAAAGTATCTTCTTTCTTTTCTGTAGTGCTACAGCTCTTGGTGAGCCTAGGTTTCTTCAGCTATTTACCCCCTCCCCCCCCCCCCCTCTCTCTCTCTCTCTCTCTCTCTCTCTCTCTCTCTCTCTCTCTCTCTCTCTCTGTGTGTGTGTGTGTGTGTGTGTGTGTGTGTGTGTGTGTGTGTGTGTGTTACTTGTTGTGATAAATTTAATTGTATCTTCTCCTTGCTTGTAGCTAGGTGTTACAGTGAATACTGCAGCCTTCTTGCGCCCTTATTGGGCCATACATTTTGCTTACTATTTTTCACTCAAGGTCCTTAAAGCATTTTCATCACTTTCTGTCAGTTGCCATACCTATGATTTTTATGCGGCAGTTGATAGAGTTAGGGAGATGTATACTAAGGGTTTCATTCCTCTTTGCAAGAAGGCTGTTTCTCAAGAGACATAGGCTTGCAAAGTAAGCTCCATTTCCTGCTTTGTATATTTTTCCATATAACATTTGCAATGGTGTTAACATTTGATATTGAGGCTTCCAGATGGTTAAAAGAGGAACTCCTTTGAAACATTTCTCATTTATATTTAGATCTTTAGGAGTTGTTCTGGCCTCAGTGTGTGAATTACCAAATATTTGATTTTATTTACTATGAAGTTGATTTTAATGCATCTGTTTCCATTGGCAGGTATGTTTCTTGAAGTGTACTGGAATTTCTTCCTACTAATGCAATGCCATCAGCATATGCACATACATCGATAGTTTTAATAAATGTTTTTTTAATGATTTTGTTTTATTACACTATGGAGGGCTATATTGAATAAGACAGTGGAGAGACTATCACCTTGCTGCACATATTTCTTAAAGACAGAGCTTTCACGTCCCCTACTGAATATCTACACTTTTGCTCTTGTCTCTATTGTTGTCATTCTGATAAGATTTATTGGTCTGGCACTTCTACCCACTTCTCTCACCACTCTGTACAATTCTTCTCAGTTTATGTTGTCAAAGGAGTGTTTGAAATTGTTGAATATGAAATACAGACTCAATATTGAGTCTGTGAAACTTTTCCATTATAATCAGATATCTGACCAGCTATTCCTCTTCCTGATTGGAAATCACACATATTTCCCAAGTATGCCCTGCACATTTTTGTAGCCTTTCATTTAGTACATTTCTGAAGACCTTGTAATTCATGCTTCGTAGTGTTGTACCTCTGTAGTTTCAGGCGTATTGTTTCTTCTGAAGCATCCTTAGTGTTTTTTCATTCCTGCTTCACTTTTTTGCTTTCTACAGTTATTGGCTCTTTGTTGGTCAATTTCTTACATAGTGATAGTTTTTTAATCAGGAATTTAAAGTTTATCTAAATTCCAGTTCATCCTCTTGTTTGTTCTGTTACTATTTACTAATGATAGCTACTCTGTCAGGATTTATTTTACCAAATAGTGGTCTGAGTCACAATTTGACCCTCTGCACCTAAAATAGAGGTGGAGTGGTGGGAATTCAGTAACATGTGGTCAGTCTGGTTGTCTTTCTCATTGACTGCATACTTCCATTCCAGGGTCTGGGCGTGACAAGGAGGAACACTATGGTTAGAGTAGGTGTTGGATAGTGGTGCTCTAAAAGAGAATGACTTAAGGAATCCCTTTCCCTTGACTAAAAACTATTCCAACATTCTGTTTCTTAAATGAAAAATTCCTTTCTCTGGGTCGAACACCTTTTTTCACAGTGATAACTTAAAGAAATGGTGTCTGGAATACTCTTCCAGATGCTGGAGAGCAAGTGATTCAATTTCAGAGAGGTGATGTATGTAGTAGGGATTGCACAGTATCGTTGTCTTGCAGAGGGAGCAGAAGTTGTTTTGGGGTGCCTGTGCCATGGAGATTGTTTTTGCAGTACTAGGTTTGTGAGGGATTGAGTTGGCAGAATCTGAGAAGGTGCAAGTCATTGTGAAAGGAGGTTTCATACTCAGGAATGTTAGAATAGTTTTTAGCCAAGGAAAGGGATACTATTCCGAACTGGTGCAGAAAGCTCCCAAAATTATCCATCCTCAACCTACAATAATCTATCTCCACACCCTTCACCCATAGTTTGTACCATGTCCTATCACGTCCCAATTCACATCCCATCACCCTCATTGTGCACTGTTCTCTACCAACACACCCACCACTCTTTTCCTCTCAACTGCTCCTCTCCTTTTTCACACCAGTTCCCCCACAGCCTCCAGACGCTGTTCCTAGCAGCCTTGTCCTGCAACCTTGTAGTCCCTGCACACACTGCCAGTCAGTGCTCTTCTCTCCACCCACCCATAGCCTCCCATCTGTCCCCCTTCCCTGCCTTGCTCCAGTTTGCTGCTTTCATTCAGCAAATTGATTGCAGTCTTCCCTAAGTAGCCGGATAAAGCGATCATATCTGCATCAGGTGTGACTGTGCCTTTTGGTCATGAGCAGCATTTGAATGACACATACTCCATGACATAGAGGCTGAGTGCAGTGCTGGCTGGGCTGGTGTGTGTAGTCAGCTGCAGCTCTGGATTTAGTCCATGTGCTAACTTACGTGAGCCCCATTTCCACATACACTGACCACTATTCGGTGGCTGAACCATGCATATCTGTCAAAGCTGAAAAAATACGTCACCTCAGTCATTGATCAAACAATGACTGCTAACTGTTATTTGTGCTTGCACTCATACAAAGCAAGTGTTAGTCACACAATGAAGGATGATACATCATATGAAAGAAGGTTGCACACAATTCTGCCGGTACATTCATACAATTGATGGTGTAATTGAACTTTAATTAACATTTGAAGTAACACCTGCCGCAAAACAAGTACACATATAGCAAGGCAGTGTGCATTTACAGAGGTTGTAACACACAATTTGCAATCATTAGTTATGAAGATTTATAATTTTTATTGTATTTTTCTTTGTATATAATTGTGCATATTTATTTTCGTAACTAATGAGTATTAAAGATATGTAAATTCTGAGTAGTGCAATGAAAAGAGCATTAGAAATCCATTAAGGAGGTAGTCCAAATTAATAGTTGTAATACTATTTAATGGCACAAAATGAAAGAACCCTTTTGAGTATTGCAACAAAGTTTGCAATTATTCAACTTCAGTTACTGGGTGAACTATTAAATGTTCAACTTAATATAAGGGTGAGTCAAATGAAAACTTTAAATATTTTTTAAAATATTATTTATTGTGCAGAAGTGGTACAAAGCTGTATCACTTTTCAACATAACCTCCCCCACACTCAATGCAAGTCCTCGAGCACTTACAAAGTGCATAAATTCCTTTAGAAAAACATTCTTTCGTAGTCCGCACAACCACTCGTGCATTGTGTGGTGTACCTCTTCATCAGAACGGAACTTCTTTCCTCCCAATGTGTCTTTCAGTGGTCCAAACATATGGAAATCACTTGAGGCAAGGTCTGGTGATTATGGTGGATGAGGAAGACACTCAAAATGCAGGTCTGTGATTGTTGCAACTGTTGTATGGGTAGTGTGGGGCCTTACATTGTCATGTTGCAAAAGGACCTTCTGACAACAATCCACATCACTTTGATTTGATTGCAGGCCACAGATGATTTTTTTAGGAGATCTGTGTGTGATGCTCTGGTGACAATGGTCCCTCTAGGCATGTAATGCTTCAAAATGACACCTTTTTCATCCCAAAAGAGAGTCAGCTTAACCTTCCCTGCTGATAGTTCTGTTCAAAACTTCCTTGGTGTTGGTGGTGAGAATGGCACCATTCCTTGCTCGTCTCTTCATTTCTGGATGGTGGAAGTGAAACCAGGTTTTGTCCCCAGTAATGATTCTTGCAAGGTAGCCATCACCTTCTCTTTCAAAGTGCCGAAGAAGTTCTTCACAAGCATCAGCATGTCGTTCTCTCATTTCAGGAGTCAGCTGCCGTGGCACCCATCTTGCAGACACTTTTTTGAAGCTGGAGCATTTCGTGCACAATGTGATGTGCAGACCCATGACTAATCTGTAAACATGCTGCAATGTCATTCAGTGTCACTTGGCAGTTTTCCTTCACTATGGCTTCAACTGCTGCAATGTTTTGTTGGGCCACAACTCGTGCCTGAACTGGACAAGGAGCATCTTCCACGGAAGTCACACCATTTGCGAACTTCCTACTCCATTCGTAGACTTGCTTCTGTGACAAATTATGCATCACTGTACTGAACCTTCATTCACAATGAATTTCAATATGTTTAACACCTTCACTGCGCAAATACTGAATAACATAACACTGTTCTTTCCTGGTGCAAGTTGCAAGTGGGGCGGCCATCTTTATACTAGTACTGTTACTGTATGTATGCATCTGCACTATTCTGCCACCTACAGACCATTCTGCACACTGTTTGTTGCACGCTTACCAACTTACAGGATAACAGTTCGAAATTTTGATTTGTAATTACAAATTTTAGGTTTTTGTTTGACTCGTCCTCGTATATCACTTTAGACGAAAATTTCAGTGCGCAGCTAATGTCACAGTAAAATCATTTAAAATTACTCTGTATGAAAATACATAAGTGAGGCTGGTGGAACTGTGAACCTCATTAAGTGTCATATACAGGAAATCACAGAGGTGATGGACCTTGGCTATATTACATAGCCTCTGTGATGGCTATCGTGATGTGAGGAGAATTCATTACGACCTAGCTGGGGCAGGACCTTTGCTGGTTGGGGAGGGTCCTGTGTGAGTTTATTGAAGCAACATCTTAGTCAGGCTAAGCAGTGATTCCAGTCATTCAGGCTTTAAGAAAAGTTCTACAGTTAGCCCAATAGCTGAACTTAGAAAACTCAAGGCTTAGTCAGGTGTCTAATTATTCTCTACTAGGCGACTATCTGGATTGTGATTCTCATGTGAAGTGGGTTTTGGACTCTTGTTTCTGAACTAAAGTTGGACTCTGTCTTAATTTTGCCTGTGAGGAACTCTGGTGATTTTTGCTTAGAATTTACCATGATGTTTCAATTTGATGATAATTATGTGTAAGTTAGCCTGTGGTTTACTCTCCTTTAATCAATAGCAGTGAACATAATTAACATTTTTCAGCAGTTTTTCAATTTATTAAATTTGATATAGTGAACTTACCTGCCACTATTTTGGGGGCCTGAGTCACTTTTAACCACTTGCTGAAATAGTTGGTCTTTGAGTTTTTGCTAAGATTTTAAAAGACAATAAACTTCTATTGGTGAAAATTGAAACATTGTAGTAGTGGGTCATTATTTCACATAATTTGCACATGGATAATCCTAGTGATTGTCTATCCCAGAATTAATTTTCTTTAGATTTTGATAAAATTTCAGATTCACTACCCACATGGATTAATAATCACATTATGAATGCTAATTTATGATTGTGGTTTTAAATTCATAATTTTTTTTACGTATGATATATCATATGGTGGGCAGTAAGGGGTAAAAGTATTGAGGGATGATATATCATATGATGGGCAGTAAGGGGTAGAATTCCTTACACAATTTTATCACAAGTAATGTGTTAAATTTTTTGTCATTATTTTTCATTACATGAATAAATGAAGATAAAGTACAATAATAATTTCCAGTTATTGTAATGTTCATTTTATTTACATTTTTTATTTATACATTAAGTATATGTGGCAAATTCGTATAGAAGAACCAACAAAATAGCTGTACTGCAGTACCTGAATAAAGTAAGACATTGAAATAATTAAGGACAAATGACAAAAATAACACTATTAGACAACACAGTCTTCTTAGCGTCGATGATACAAAATGAAATATCACTTTGGATGGAGTCCCACATTGCATATTACACTGTGCAATTTTGTGCATTTATGAAACTGTCCACATCTTTATGTGCTCTGCACATCAATCATGTGCCCAGCATGATCAAAACTTATGTCTTCTTGCACCTGTGACAGAAATCTTGGCCTCAAACCTCTTGGCTTTTCAGTGTTGGGCGAAGTCAGAATTGAAAGTGCAATACGTCTGGTAAATTCCAGTAAGCTTGCATTGTTATTTAGCTGCCTGTATAGGATCCACATATTCACAACAGCACCATTTAGGCAGAGCCTGATCATTGGCCAGTACCATTTCTTTGATCTTATTCGAATGCGGTATAGACTTCGTTGATTGTCAAAAAAGTCCACCCCTTCCATGTGATGATTATATTCCTGTACACGGGAAGGCTGTGGTATGGAAACCTTCTTTCTTGATTCTCTGTTCCACCTCAAGCATATACTTTTACCTAATATACTTTCATCCAGTACATTTGTCACCAGAGTCACTTGACTACTGTCTTTCCTTCTTAGAAGTGTGATTAGAATTCTCTGTAGCATGGTACACATGAGTAGTACCTCATGGTGCCTTCTTTATATCTGACATGGGTGCCTTCTCTATGCGGTCATTTCTCAGGGTTCCTATGCATTTGATTCCATTTGAAGTTGAGAGATCCAAGTAGGGGCAAAGAATTAAAGTAATTATCAATGTAAACTGTCCTGTTGTGAGGGATGTAGACCACACAGAGCTTCTCAACTACAGAATGTCCCAGTGACTTATGGAAATCTCTTTGACTTGCTCCAACATATGCCTCAAATTTCATGAGATATCCATTAGATGTAGCTAAGCACCACCTTAAGAAACCGCAGTGAATTGGCTTGCCTCTTATAAACTGTGTCACAAAGTGTGGCCATAACAACACTCCATGGCCTCATCCAAGGAGAAGTTTGATCCTAGAGGCTCTATGATGTCTTGAAATTCCGTATTTAGATGTGAAATTAATGCCCAAACCTTATAAACTTTATCTTCTTTTGCAATGCTGTCATTATCATTGACATGGAAGAATCTATCAATTTTGTCAAAAGTGTTTTTGGTGATAGGATTCAAAACAAGGGCATTGTTTGTGTCAGATCTGGTCTTCCAATACATACGTCTATGCATGACCTTACAATATCTAGATAACAGCAAAATAGCTATGTATTTGTAGTTATCACCATGACTTATTTGTATGCTGTGTCCCTTTTGAGCAGCATATTTTACGTTTTCTTTCACCAGAATCTCAACCAAGTCAGCATCAAAACATTATTAAAAAGATCTATTGGAGTCGAGTTTGATGTGTGGAAATGTTCTGTTACATCAGGTGTAGGATCATGAGATACCTCAAATTTTTGTGAAGAGTCTAGGCTTTCTTCTATCCACTGTCTTATTTACCTAACTTGGAACAACAATTATGATTTGGAACAATAGGGATTTTCCTCTTGAGTGGATAACGATGTAACATTTTCAACAAAGCCATCAATATTTACTGATATTATCTCTGTAGTTTGTCCCATAATCTTCTTTCCTAAACCAGCAACAGTGGCAGGTTGTACTTCTGCATCACTACCTGCATCATCTTCATCAGCGTCCTCACCATCATTTGGCGGAACAAGCACAAATTCAAGCTCCTGACATGTATCAAATATGTCAAACAAAGTTTCATCATCATCTTGTGTGGAAAACGGATATTTAGAACCTCTTCTAAGCCACTCTCCTTTTCCTAATTAAATCTGAAATAAATCAGACCAACTGCAAGAAAATGACCCCTTACTGCCCACTTTGTGATATTCATATGTAAAGGTATAAGCCAGTACCACAACAAAGCAATTGAAGTATTTTTTTCCAATTGGTGCTTAAATATTTCATTTAAGTATTGAAATTACTCATCCTTAATAATGGGAGAGAAATTATGAACCTGCGCATCATAATTTTAAATAATTCATGGAAAATCTCATATAAAGATGTGAAACAAATACTAACAAAGAGATAGAGGGGCTGGCCAGTACTTACCTCAGCTCAGTACAGCCGATAGATACACAAAAAACAACCAAAAATTTACATTCCTAGCTTTCGGAATAAATGTTCCTTCATCAGGGAGGAGAGAGGGGAAAGAAAGAGAAGAAGGGAAAGTGGATTTAGTTACACACAACCCAGGTTATGAAGCAACAGGGAAAGGAAAACAGGGAGGGTACCAAGGATGGAGGCATGGCTGTCAGAGGGAAGCCTCAGACCACACAGAAGCATCCCCCTTGTCATCCAATATTATCCTGGCCTCGAATACATCAATAAATTACTCCGCCAGGGATATGACTTTCTCAGGTCAACCCCTGAAATGAGATCATCCCTTGACAAAATTCTCCCCACACCACCCAGAGTTGCCTTTCGTCGCCCCCCTAACCTCCGTAACATCCTTGTTAAACCCTACAATATTCCCAGACTACCTTCTCTACCCAGCGGTTCCTACCCCTGTAACCAACCCCGCTGCAAAACCTGCCCCATGCATCCCCCCCATAACCACCTATTCCAGCCCCACTACTGGTAAAACATACACAATTCAAGGCAGGGCCACGTGTGAAACTACACATGTCATTTATCAGCTGACATGCCTGCACTGCACAGCCTTTTACATTGGTATGACAACAACTAAACTGGCTGAGCGCATGAACGGACACAGACGAACTGTCCGCCTAGGAGACGTCCAATACCCAGTAGCGGAGCATGCCCTCCAGCATAATTCTAGAGACCTAGGAACCTGCTACACCGTATGTGCCATTTGGCTTCTCCCACCCAACACCAGTCCCTCTGAACTGCGCAGATGGGAACTTGCACTCCAACACATCCTTTTATCCCGCCATCCCCCTGGACTGAACCTATGTTAAACAACCTCACTCCCATTTACTCTTCAGTCTTCTCCTCTTTCCCTTTCCTCTTTAGCCATTCATGCATCTTTTCATCCTACATCTTTATACTTTATACCTCTTTACTTCTGTATGCATCCTCTTTGGTTTGAAGCTGGCACAGTACTTACAATAGAGTATCTTTGGCTTCCCTCTGACAGCCATGCCTCCATCCTTGCTACCCTCCCTGTTTTCCTTTCCCTGTTGCTTCATAACCTGGGTTGTGAGTAACTAAATCCACTTTCCTTTCTTCCCTTTCTTTCCCCTCTCTCCTCCCTGATGAAGAAACATTTATTCCGAAAGCCAGGAACGTAAATTTTCGGTTGTTTTTTTGTGTATCTATCGGCTGTACTGAGCTGAGGTAAGTACATCATAATTTTATTATTACCTTCTGCCTGTCCACGACAAGAAGCAGCAGAGTCAATAGCACTGGAACAAATGCTTTCCACCAGGAAATAAGCAATCCAGATCTCCACTGCTACTGTTAGTTTCAACAGTGGAGTTTCAAACTAACAATAAAACATAAAAGAAATACTTCAGTTTCTGACAAAGTGCTACTAAACACAAATGTGCCTGAGAAGAGCAAGCATACGATAAATCATATGATGGGATATAATGGGTTAATAGCAGGAGGAGCAGTTTTATTTCACATTTAAATTACTATTGCACATGGGCAAGGGAAGCTGAATTTACCATCCTCAATGATGACATTGTAATTTACTGGCCAAGAATATTTTCAGATTTTTTCCCCATCCTGTCACATTTGTGAGTTTGCTTCTGGGACCTATTCTGGTGGCTAACTAGACCTGAAAACTAGGATTATTAGATGTGAACCACAATTAATGAGTTTGTGACACATCTTTGATTCATTATTGTCATGAATACTTGTCTTTTGCTGTCACCATTGCATCCATGCCTTGCCGACATATTCATCGCAGCACTATGCACTGAGGATCTGGGCTCCAGTGTGTCATAGCAGCAGCCACATGTTCATCTCCACATCGGCCCACCGCAGCATGGCTCCACAAACATGGTCTGCCTCCAGTGTACCATGTATCCACCGTCTCCATGCCGGGCAGTCGACTGATGTGTGCAGCCATCAACTTCACATCAGCTGCACAGTGGTTGCAGATTGAGCTTAAGCTGAGCAGCTTCACTATGTGCCTTGTTGTTTGCCACTATACCTGAGGGAAATGAGATTTAAATTTTTGGGGAAGGATCTGAGATGTTGGTATCAGGAGATTAACATGAACTTTTGCAAACTATTAGAGATTAATTGGGAGTAATTGATAAGATTAAAAATCAAGTTAAGAGCATTGATGAATTAAAAAGTCAAAATGCACAACCTAGAAAAGGTTTAAATGATTGTAATGGGGAAATCCAGAACATTTTAGTGGGGCTTACCATGCATATTAGTGATGTAAAGGAAAAGGTGGAAAATCAAAATACTGTTGTCGAGAATGATTTCGGATGCGGAATAGATTCGAGCCAGACAGAATGCGAAAAAGAGATGAAACAGACAGTCTGCACTGAAATCTGTCAGATAGCATGGGCCATGTGGTTCAGTGCCAGATGGAGGCGAAGGAAAAGCTGGGACCAGTAAAATGTGAGACGAGCAGTCTGCACACTGCTGCCCTTAAAGAGACCAAAGAAAGAAAGAGAGAAATTGTGTCTGTTAAGGTCATGGTAAGGAACATTGTTATGAGTCAGGAAGGGACTGCATTTTATGGGGAGTCCCAAAATAATGTATTTTAGTGAAGAAAGAAAATACCAGGTGGTAGATTTCTTGGCCTCATGTAAGAATTGTTTTGTGTAGGATATGTCCGACAAGGCAAAAGTCAAGTTCATGAAATTGCAGCTTGACAGAAGTGTGCAGATTTGGGCAACTCGAAATGTAGCAGAATTTACTGATTACATCATGTTTGAGATGCAACTTGTTAATAAGTGTTGGGTTGTAGCAAAGTAGTTGCAACTGTAGAATGTGTTTCTGAATGGTGCGTGCAACAGCAGTAACCATGGAAGCATGCACAAATTTTGTGAGTCTGAGCTGCAAAAATTGGTGCATTTTTATGGACCGTTGGGTATGCTGACAGAGATTTCAACTCCAAAAAGGTGTTTGCCAAATTATTTGCAGTGGTTTTTGTCCACTGCCTCAGGGAAACCATGGAGAGTTTGCTTGAGTTCATGGAATAAATGGATGGTGCAATGTGACACTGAAACATAGATGCCAGTAATCCCAGAAATTATGAGAACAATAGAGGAAATAGGAGCTGGAAAGAAACTGATTGGGAGTGCTTCTAGTGTTATGTAAATAATTCTCAGGTGAATACACACAACCGTGGGATCAGTTGGGCAGAGATGCACTGGAAAATGAGAGTCAGTGCAGTAATGGACAGCAAAATGGGATTAATCAGTGGCAGCAGCTGGGAAACTACTTGCAGATTTTCTCCTGACTGTGGTCCGTAAAGGGAGGAATAGATATGATTGAAACAGGACTGAAGATGGGTTTATGAGAAGGCTCAAAGATGGTAGTAATTATGGAGAAATCTGAGTGTTCAACATGGAAGCAGTATTGGAAAATGAAGAACTGTGGAGAGGCAGCATGATAGTAAATTCAGAAAGATGCATAATCAGAGAATTGAATCTGTAGACATCAATTTAAATGTATTGTTCAATCCAGCATCTTGTGAGGATGATCATGTCTGTTTGCCAGTGCTATAGCAGGACAGTTGGATTGAGGAATCATTAATGGCGAAGAGAATTTTAATTTTTGTGTGGATTGGGGTAAAATAGTTCCAGTTTTAGATTTTGGTGCTGCTAGCTTATAGGAAAAGGAACCTGTCATGCAGAGGAAGTGGTGGTCAGGCATGCAAAGAGCCTTGTGTGCTGATAATTTATTTACTGAACAGTAAGGAGCTGCAGCAAAAATTATTTCACACACTGTGAATGGCACACTGGGCTCTGACTAGTGCAATTTTGGTAGTAATTTAAGCATTGAAGATAGTTTATATGAGATGAAGACTTTCATAATTGTTATTGTTGAAGAGCAAGTGGTCATAAATGATATGTGTACTGACTGGCATAGTAAAGAGGAAGCTGAATGATTGTGTTGCACAGGCCAGATTTCTAAGGCAATTGTTACCACAAAGGTGAACAACCATGAAGTTTAAACTGGCAAGGAAACTGTGCAGATTAAGTGAAATTCAGCCAGAATTTTGCTGTTTTTGATGACATATTTAATGGTGATATTCATCTTGAACCTCCAATCAATGTTTTAATTAACACCATGTGCATTTATAGCTGTAAGGAGAATGAGAGCAATTTACTGGTGGAAAGTGATGTGAAGAAAGAATACTTAGAAAAAGTTCAGCCTATCATAAATGTTGTTGCGAATAATGCAGCTGTAGACTGTTTGGTCAACACTGGAAGTGACGTGAGTTCTGTTTGAGTTATTTTTTAATCATGGAAATAGCGAAGATGTTGCTGTATATTGTTTTAGCAGTGTGAAAATTAAGATGGTTACTGGCAATCACAGTAAGTCTATTAAAAGTGAAGCCATCTTTGAGGTAGATATGGGTGGAGTCACATATGTGCACGGGTTTTTTTGGTACCAAATCTGAGTGCCAATATGTTGTTATGCACAGACTTTTTGGGTAAATATGTTGGTAACATCAATTACCAGCACAGGTATATTGAGTTGAACATTAGTGCAAGCTGGAAGTGTGTTTAGTTTAAGAGTTTGTTTTCCAGTGAAAGATTGGTGGCTAGTGTATACGTAGATAGTAGCATTAGTGAATTAGATGTAGTTGACAGCATTAGAGATAAGGTGAATGGTACAAAAGGATTCAAAGGAAAGAATAAAAGTGGGTTGTTTTAATTTTTTGTGTGTGTGTTTTTGGACGGACCTGGGAAGATCATTGATTTTTGGTACCGTTTGCAAGTAACGAACCATGAGCCCATTAGGGTATGCCCTTATGTTATACCAATGACAAACCAAGACTTTGTAAGGGCAGCATTGCAGAGGAAACTGGACTGGGGACTTATTGAGCTCAGTAGGAGTGAGTATTGTAACCCAATCATAGTTGTGAAGAAAAGGGACAATAGAGTCAGGACTGTACTTGATGGTAGAAGAATTAATAAAAATCATTGTGTGGGAGACAGAGTAGCCTGGTAATAAGGATGAGCTGATGTAGAACATTAGGAATGTACTATATATATCTAGCATAGATATGACATCTAGATTCTGGCATGTTCCATTCACAGAAGAATGCTGCAAATATATGGCATTCATCTTTGGAGGTTGGTCATACCAATACAAAGTGGTATCATTTGGTCTGTGCACTTTTGTAGTGGTGTTTTTACTGGTAATGAACTATGTACTGAGACAAGCTCTGATAAGTCACTTCACAGCCTACGTAGACAACATTTTGATAGCAACCACAAGATGGCAAGAGCACTGTAGCCAATTGAAGGAAGTATTCACAGTGTTCAGGAACAAAGAGATGAAATTGAAACTGAAAAAAATACATGTTTGTTAAACCTGAACTGGATTTTTAGGACATTGACTGTTAGCAGAGAGCATATGCCTAAAACTGACAATCTCACAGCGATTTTGGGTGTGTTACTCCCAGTAACTGAAAACATCTAAAATCGTTTCCGGAATGTGTTCATACAACCACAAGTTCATAAGCAATCAGTATTTAAATTCTCCAAATCTTTCTAGACCCCTGAAAAGAATGTGTCATGGCTGTAATGAAGGATTTCGATGATGATTTCAGGGCTATAAAAGAAAGTTTGTGCCACAGTATGAAGTTCTACACTGTCTAGACATGATTCTACCTTTCTGCTTTGTTACAGATAGTTTGAATTTTGGCATGGCAACAGTTTTATTCCAGAGAGTAGAAGTGAAGGGGACCACAGAATACCAGATAAATTCTTTTGCCAGTCACATGCTATCTAAGCATGAGTGATGTTATGGAATTTCCGAAAAGGAACCACTGGCAGTAATATGCAATTTTACAAAATGCTGAAGGGACCTGAAATAGTCATGTTAACTGACCACAAAACCCGTGTACAGTGGAGTACATAAAACTAGCCGACATTTTTGTAGCAGATGCTTTGTTGCAGCTGAAAGTAGTAGACAAAGAAGACTGTGAGGAAGGCGACAGCACAGTACTGTTTTGTGTATCTGATGAGAGTTGAGGGCAAAAAGAAGGTTCGAGGCATCTGCAAAGATATGCAGAGAGTGCAGACTGCAAATCCACATCTTAAGCTGATTAAGTTGCTGTTTTGTAATAATGTAAATGAGAAGTTGCAGCACTTCTACAAGATTTTCAAAGTGGTTTTGGTTTAGAGAAAAAAATGAAGACAACTAGGAGTGTAAGTTCTGTTTCCCAGAACAACATGTAGGAGCTTTGATTTAGTTTATCCATGTGAGTCATGGGCGCTATGGACCACAGAAGTGCTTGGAGGTGCTACAGAATTATGTCCTGTTCAAGAACATGGCAAGAAGAGTGAGGCATCAGCTCAGTTGTTGCTACCACTGCCTGTAGGTAAAGCACGCTACTTCAGTGGGTTAGGGAAAAATGCAGAGCATGGTAGCTGATAAAGTTCATGACCTACTTTTGGCTGTCATTTTTGGGTCTTTTCTCTCAAGTTCTGGAGGTGTAAAATACATAGTTTTCACAGTATTTTCCAAATACGTTAAACTGTACACTATGAAGAGAACCACCAGCAAAATAGTGAAAAATAATTTAATAAAGAATTTTTGCCTCGGGATGATGTGCAAATTCCACCATATTTCATCAGAGCAACTGTGCAACATCTTTAGGTGGTTCAACCTTGCTGGTGGCTAGGTACAATTGATGGTATCAACACATCAATGCCCTGTATATACAACATGCAAGCAAAGAATGCACAATGGTTTGCAGATAGATGGTGCATATTGAAATGCCCTCTGCCAAAAATTGCAGAGCGACCCTCCTGCGCATGCACTGTACACTGTGTTTGCTAATAGTGTGGCCACACGTCACACACTAAAAAACTGTACTAGACCAATGCTATGACAGGTTTGTTATCAAAAAATCTTAATTTTCTTGTTGCGAGCTGATAGCAGCCAATGCCAAATTCCATGCTGTGCTCAGTTGAAATTCTGCATCTCTGTTGATGAGATTATTGGCTGTATGGATATGTATTTCTTCCTTAGTAATCCCAAAAGGATGATGCTGGGGATAAAACTTCTGTCTTTTCATAAATCGTGCGATCTCCATTATTCAGTGTTCTGCAACTGCCAACTTTTCTGGTTGACGTAGGCATGTATGATGCTGATGCTCATTGCAGCATTCTTGTACTGTGTGACATGTTTGACCTATATATGCAGCCCCACATTGACAAGGAATTATGTACACACCACATGTCGCACAGTTCAAGAACACTGCAATGAGCATCAGCATCATACATCAACCATAAAAGTCAGCAATTGCAGAACACTTTTTGAAAACAGGACATCACATGATTTATGAAAAGGTGGAAGTTTTATCCCTGGCATCATCTTTCTGGGATTGTTTCATTAAGGAAGCAATACATATCCATACAGCTGATAATCTCATCAACAGGGTTGCAGGGTTTCAACTGAGCACAGTATGGAACCCTGCATTGGCTGCTAGTAAATCACGATGAGAATATTAAGATGTTTTCAATAACGAACCTGTCATAACATTGGTCTAGCATAGTTTCTTAGTGAGTGGTGTCTGGGTGCACTGTTAGTAAAAATAGTGTAGAAAACACACACACACACACACACACACACACACACACACACACAGAGAGAGAGAGAGAGAGAGAGAGAGAGAGAGAGAGGAGGGCCACTAGGACATTTTAGTATGGTGCCATTTACCTGCAAATCATTGTGTGTGCATGATTTTGAAGCCTGCACATTTTTTGCATGCGTGTTCTATATACAGGTCGTTGATGTGCATATACCGTCAGTCGTATCTATCCACCAGCAACGTTGTACCACCTGAAGATGTTGGACAGTTGCTCCGAGGAAATATTGTGGAGTCTGCACGTCATCAGATGGCAACCCACAAAGAAGAGTCACAGTTGTAACAATATTTAATGGCACAAAGTGAAAGAAACCTCCTTGAGTGTTGCAACGAAGTTTACAATTATTCAGCTTTCATTATTGGGTGAATTATTACATGTACAACTTAATATATAACACGTCATTTTAGACTAGAATTTCTGCACACAGCTAATGGTGCAGTCAAATCATTTGTAAGTACTCTCTATAAAAATACATAAGTGAGGTTGGTGGAACTACGGACCTCATTAAGTGACATACACAGTAGTTTCATGGAGGTGGTGGGCCTTGGCTGTATATGGGTGATGGACATCGTGATGTGAGGTGAGTTCATTCAAAAACACACACACACACACACACACACACACACACACACACACACACACACACACACACACACACATATGACCTGGTTGGGGCTGGACTTATCCTGGTTGGGGTTGGGAAGGGTTCTGTGTGAGCTCATTGAAGCAACATCTCAGTCAGGTTAAGCAGTGATTCCAGCCGTTCATACTTCAGGAAGAGAAAAGTTTTACAGTTAGTCCAGTAGCTGGACTTAGAAAACTTAGGGTCTTGTCAGGTGTTTGATTATTTTCAGCCAGGTGACTATCTGGATATTGGCCTCTGTTTGTTGACATTGAAGTTGGACTTTGCCTCAGTTTTACCTGTGCTTAGAATTAACCATTGTGTTTCAATTTGATGATAATTAGGTGTAAGTTAATCTGTGGTTTAGTCTCCTTTAATGAATAGCAGTGAACATAGTTAATGTTTTTATGTAGTTTTTCAATTTATTAAATTTTATATAGTGACTATTTTGGGGGCTTTAGTCACTTTTAATCACTTACTGAAATAGCTGGTTTGACCAGTCTTTGAGTTTGTGTGAACATTTTAAAGACAATAAACTTTTATTAGTGAAAATTGAAACATTGTAGTTCTGGGTCATCATTTCACATAATTTGACTCTGGATAATCTTATTAATTAATTGTCTTACTGGATAATAGCACTAGGAGCAATTTTATTTCATCATTTCAATTGCTAAAGTGTATGGGAAAGGGAAACTGAATTTATCATCCCAATTGATGATGAGAGACAATGGATTGTAATTTACAGCCCAAGAATGTTTTCACTTCCATTTTATCCCCATACCATCATAGTGTTTCCCTTTGTTTTCTGAAGAAGGCTTCAGCCAAAAGCTCAATGTGTAACAGTCTCTTTGTTGTGCTTGTCTGCAACTTAGCGTGTTGTCTTTATGGTGATTAGCAGTGTATCCTTTTCATAATTGTAGTGATAAATGTTAATATATTTATGACAGTGATTCTGAAAGCACAGGAGAAGGTGAGATGAGGCCAAGCGAAGGTGTTTCTCATCTGCACCAATTCCGTTAATCCTCATCAAGCCTTTTAACAAATATACCTGACAGAAAAAATTGTACAGAACATTGGCATTATTGAAAAGTGGTGGTATTCTGATGGGTACCAGTGCTACATAGAAATAAAGGGAACAAGACACTTACATAGCATCAAATGAAGCATGTAGGGATGACAGAATTGAACAATGGCCATTCTCCTACTGGCTGTACACTCACTGTTAAATCAGAATGTCTCATCTGTGGGAGAAAGAATGGCTGGAGTGGAGGAACAAGAAGCTGTAACTGTGAAGCCAACTCCATTGTGGCATTCCTCTTTCCAGTTACACATATGGAATGAAGGGTCAACTGTCTCCATATAGGACAGCCTCCTTACATATGGATATTTGCTCCTGAAAGAGGACTCATCAGTTTTTGCCTCAAATTATGTATGGCACAAGTAAGCTGTTAATGGTACTGATGTGTGGATGTGTGTGCTCAAAACTGATGGTCTATGCTGACTGGTATAGTCCACCTCATCAGGCTGTTACAAACATGTAGAAAACATCAGGTAGGAAATTGTGTGATGTGTTTGCAGGAAGACTGCTAAACCTAGAGAAAGAACAACTAATACACTGAAGTGGGTATATATTAAGGCACCATTTATCAAAATATTTGCACCTACACCCCTAACAGCCTGTATATAGGGCCCCTTCTGAGTAGCTCAGCTGTGTGGTGCAAGTCTTCTTTGATGCCGCTTTGGTGACTTATGCATCAATGATGATGGTTACAAACACACAGTCTGGAGCAAAGAGAAATCACCAGCCTGGCCAGAATCAAACCTGGAGCCCCTGATCAAAAGTCAGCAACACAAACCGCAAGTCCATGAGCTTTTGACTCCAGGAACAAAGACAAGAGTGCAGAATATGTTTTAAAATTTTGTGTATTGTTCAGATACCAGCCTAAATTACTAGGCTGAGGATTTTAGTGCACTGCAGAGTAGCTGGATCATCCATTCTTTTATCCAGTGATAAGTCAACCACAATTTCTGCTGCACTTTTTATATCATCTATTTTAAGAAAGGATAGGAGTGCAGCACTCAGTCAAAATACCAGTCTTTTTTTATTTTTCTTACATACCCAGTTTTCAGCTGTAAATAGTCATCTTCAGTGCATTTGAGTAAGTTTTAATCCAACAAACTCACAGCAGTATATGTCACCACACTGGAGTATAGTCAGAAGATGTATAATAATATACAGCCACTGTGCACATCGGCTCTGGGTAGAATCAAAGTTGGTAATCTTTCATTGTTTCTCTTAGTCTTGTAGTTTTAGAATTGATAGTTGATTTGATTTTGTGTGTGTGTGTGTGTGTGTGTGTGTGTGTGTGTGTGTGTGTGTGTGTGTGTGTGTGTGTGTGTGTGTGTGTATGTGTGTGTTAATCAACATTTTTGCCGTTCTCAGGCTCAAAAAACGTATTTAGTTTCACAGAATACATTTCAAAACCAGGTAAAGGCACCTGCTGAAGGACCTTAATGTGATATCAACATGTGAATTTTGCTTATTTCTGTTGTATATGACAAAGCAATGAAGTAACAGCCACATTTTGATTCCACACACATATAAACAACTTAAAATAAAATACAGGAAACCCTCATAAGAATTTAAATTTCTTAAAGAGAAGAGATAATTTGGGTTTTGTACTGAATTGTTGAGTAGTACATTGAATGTAGACATCACACACTTCATTTCGTCATGTACACAGTTGCACACAGACAGAAGGCTGTGGAGCAGATGACAGCAACAAAACAAAGAACATAAGAAATTTACAGTGTATCAACAAGTAACATACTCCCAACTTAACTAAGAGGCACAACGAATCCCCTGTCTAAGATAGAGACAGTCTGAGATTAAATCTCTAGCTTTTTGATAACCCAAGACGAGAGGCGCAATACTGGAATGTCCTGAACAACTTACTGAACAATTGGTGACAAAGGGGTTCATTATTCCGGGTGGCAACAGGTGGCTCATTTAGAAGGTATGTTAATAAATGTTCACTCCAAGGAATGCTGCCAGTGTCAGGATCAGAATTTATATCAACTACATCATCATTTGTGGGCATGACACTGTTTTCAGATGTGGCACTCTTATTACTAGAACTGGATGGTGACAGTTAGTCTACATATTCCCTATGTATAGCACTGTTAAAATCTTTACAGAATACATGACACTTCCTTCAATTTTTACAACTATACCCATTTCCCATGCATCAGTGTTAACACCATTTTTCATGTGCACAAAGTCTCCCACATTGAATGACTGACTTATCAGGTCTTAACTTGGGTCTGGTCTTTGGCTGGACATCGGCAAACTTGATTAGGCACAATTGAGTCCTTAGATCCCTCCCAGGTGTTTGCTTGTGAATGCATATTCTGCATATCAGTAAGCAATTAACCAGATAACAATTTACCCAGATTGGATATTTTATCATACTTACTAGGTTTCAGTGCATGCTTTAGTGACATCTCACTCAACTTGACCATTTGAACTGGGATGATAAGTCATGGTGGTCAAATGCCGAATTCAATTTTCTACACCAAAAGATGTGAAGTCATTACTAACAAGTTGGGCGCCATTGCCTGATACAATCACTTTGGGCAGATCAAACTATCCAGATATAGGAATTAATGCATCTGCTTGGGCAGAAGTTGTGGTAGAGGATATCTTGATAACTTCAGGGCAGCCGCATGGGGTAACCGCGAGGTCTGAGGCATATTGTCATGGTCCGGGCAGCTCCCCCTTTTGGAGGTTTGAATCCTCCCTCAGGCATGGGTGTGTGTGTGTTGTCCTTCGTGTGAGCTAGTTTAAGTTAGATTAAGTTGTATGTAAGCTTAGGGATGATGACCTCAGCAGTGTGGTCCCATAAGACCTTACCACAAATCATCATCATCATCATCATCATCATATAAGACTGATTATGCCTTTCAGCATTCAGTCTGGAGCATAGCCCCCTTATAAAATTCCTCTATGATCCCCTATTCAGTGGTAACATTGGTGCCTCTTCTGATGTTAAACCTATTACTTCAAAATTTTTCTTAACCGAATCCAGGTACCTTCTCCTTGGTCTGCCCCGACTCCTTCTACCCTCTACTGCTGAACCCATGAGTCTCTTGGGTAACCTTGCTTCTCCCATACGTGTAACATGTCCCCACCATCTAAGCCTGTTCATCCTGACTGCTACATCTATAGAGTTCATTCCCAGTTTTTCTTTGATTTCCTCATTGTGGACACCCTCCTACCATTGTTCCCATCTACTAGTACCTGCAATCATCCTAGCTACTTTCATATCCGTAACTTCAACCTTGTTGATAAGGTAACCTGAATCCACCCAGCTTTCACTCCCATACAACAAAGTTGGTCGAAAGATTGAACGGTGCACAGATAACTTAGTCTTGGTAGTGACTTCCTTCTTGCAGAAGAGAGTAGATTGTAGCTGAGTGCTCACTGCATTGGCTTTGCTACACCTTGCTTCCAGTTCTCTCACTATGTTGCCATCATGTGAGAATACGCATCCGAAGTACTTGAAACAGTCCATCTGTTCTAACTTTGTTCCTCCTATTTGGCACTCAATCCATTTATATTTCTTTCCCACTGACATTACTTTCGTTTTGGAGATGCTAATCTTCATACCATAGTCCTTACATTTCTGATCTAGCTCTGAAATATTACTTTGCAAACTTTCAATCGAATCTGCCATCACAACTAAGTCATCCGCATATGCAAGACTGCTTATTTTGTGTTCACATATCTTGATCTCATCCAGCCAGTCTATTGTTTTCAACATATGATCCATAAATAATATGAACAACAGTGGAGACCGGTTGCAGCCTTGTCTTACCCCTGAAACTACTCTGAACCACGAACTCAATTTACCGTCAACTCTAACTGCTGCCTGACTATCCATGTGAAGACCTTTAATTGCTTGCAAAAGTTTGCCTCATATTCCATAATCTCGTAGAACAGACAATAACTTCCTCCTAGGAACCCGGTCATATGCCTTTTCTAGATCTATAAAGCATAGATACAGTTCCCTGTTCCACTCATAACACTTCTCCATTATTTGCTGAAAGCTAAAGATCTGGTCCTGACAACCTCTAAGAGGCCTAAACCCACACTGATTTTCATCCAATTGGTCCTCAACTAATACTCGCACTTTCCTTTCAACAATACCTGAGAAGATTTTACCCACAAGGCTGATTAAAGAGATACCTCTGTAGTTGTTACAATCTTTTCCGTTTCCATGTTTAAAGATTGGTGCGATTACTGCTTTTGTCCAGTCTGATGGAACCTGTTCCGACTCCCAGGCCATTTCAGTTATCCTGTGTAGCCATTTAAGACCTGACATTCCACTGTATTTGATGTGTTCCGACTTAATTTCATCCACCCCAGCTGCTTTATTGCACTGCAATCTATTGACCATTTTCTCCACTTCCTCAAATGTGATCCTATTTCCATCATCATTCCTATCCCATTCTACCTCGAAATCTGAAGCATTGCTAATCGTATTTTCACCTACATTGAGCAACTCTTCAAAATATTCCCTCCATCTGCCCAAGGTGTCCACAGGATTCACCAGCAGTTTTCCTGACCTGTCCAAAATACTTGTCATTTCCTTCTTACCTCCCTTTTGAAGACTGCTAATTACACTCCAGAATGGTTTTCCAACAGCTTGACCCATAGTCTCCAACCTGTTTCCAAAGTTTTCCCAAGATTTCTTCTTGGATGCTGCAATTATCTGTTTGGCTTTGTTTCTTTCTTCAACATAACTTTCTCTGTCTACCTGAGTTCTAGTATGTAGCCATTTTTGATACGCCTTCTTTTTCTTTTTACAGGCTGCCTTGACTGTGTCGTTCCACCAAGCTGTTTGCTTCATCCTACTTTTACACACTACTGTTCCAAGACATTCTTTAGCCACTTCTAGTACTGTGTCCCTGTACCTTGTCCATTCCTTTTCCAATGACTGTAACTGACTACATTCAACTAACTGGTACCTTTCTGAGATCGCTGTTATGTACTTGTGCCTGATTTCCTTATCCTGAAGTTTCTCCACTCTTATCGTCCTACATATGGACCTGACCTCCTGCACTTTCGGCCTCACAATCCCAATTTCACTGCAGATTAAATAATGATCAGTGTCATCAAAGAATCCCCTGAATACATGTGTGTCCCTCACAGCCTTCCTGAATTCCTGATCTGTTATTATATAGTCAATGACAGATCTGGTTCCCCTGCCTTCCCAAGTATACCAGTGAATGTTCTTATGTTTAAAAAAAGGAGTTTGTGATTACTAAGCCCATACTGGCACAGAAATCCAAGAGTTGTTTCCCGTTCCTGTTGGCCTCCATATCATCTCCAAATTTACTCATAACCTTTTCATACCTTTCTGTTCGATTTCCAATCCTGGCGTTAAAATCACCCATGAGCCGAACACTGTCCTTGTCCTTTACTCTAACAACTACATCACTGAGTGCCTCATAAAAACTATCCATCTTATCTTGATCCGTCCCTTCACAATGCGAATATACTGACACAATCCTAATTTTATTGCTAGACAATGTCAAATCTATCCACATCAGTCGTTCGTTTACATACCTTACTGCAACTACGCTGGGTACCATTTCTTCCCTGATGTAAAGCCCTACACCCCATTGTGCTATTACTGCTTTGACTCCTGACAGGTAGACCTTGTATTCTCCCACATCCTCTTCTTTCTCACCCCCTTACCCGAATGTCACTAACATCTAAAACGTTCAGCCCCATCTTACTTGCAGCCTCTGCCAGCTCTACCTTCTTCCCAGAGTAGCCCCCATTTATATTAATAGCTCCCCATCTCATTACCATTTGTTTGCCAAGTCGTATCTTAGGAGTCCCTGGTTTGTCAGTTAGAGGTGGGACTCCGTCACCTCCAAAGGTCCGAGGCATTTTGCTCTGATTGTTGCCAGCATCATATTTAAAGGTTGCTAGACTTACTTGCCCCGAGTCCCATTGAGTTTTACCCCTAACGGTTGAGGGACTAACCGGTGTATTTGGTAGTCTTTGTCGTATGAGAGGGGAAAAAAAAAAGAAAAGAAAAAGAAAAAGAGAGAGAGAGACCACTTCAGGTCACTAACTGGAGGTATCCACCGAGCTCAGATACATGGTCATGGAAGGTACCACAAAATTGATATTAAGTTTATCCCATGGCTCTCTAGACCATTCCTACAGATGGTAAGATGTCTTGGCTGGAGCCCCACTCACTCTAGAATATCTTTTGCAGGTAGCAAACAGTAGAAAATATAGGAAGGAATAACAACAATATGTGTTGTAACCTATCATAATTTATGTCATTGGAAGCAGCAACATACAAAACTTTGAGCTACAGACTGACTCTCAAGTGGTCTTGAGTTTATTTCTTTTAAAATCTGAGGTTCTAGACTACTTGGAATTATAACTCCACCTTGCCTAGCAACACATCATTGATCAGTAGAGTACTCATTGAATACTCTTTAGAGTGCCTTGCCCCTGGTTATTTTTTTACACAATTCAAGACAACAGATAGAATCTATCTTCTCTTTGGAAATTTCTTTAGTTGTAATATGAACATTATCAAGCATTAGGAAATGTACATGTGTAACATGATCATTATGTCCAGTCTCTCCAGGTAATGGCAATCAGCTTTATAACTTTAACCAGTTCTGCACAGTGTAATATCATAATCATACTATGATGAAATTAAGCCTATCTTAACTGTCTCCTGTCTAAATGACACACCCATAGGTCAGAACTTACTTTTCTCCATGGAGTGAAAATTAAGTTTGTGGATAATATAGATTTAATAGAGTAATTATTACTTGAAGTGCTATGTTCTTTTGCGTAAATGACAAAGACACTTGTCTTATTATGCATGTGTGATATGTAAACGTCACTGAGACAAGGACAGCATCCTCTCAAAAGGAATAAGTATGCTTTGATGCTCTCCATAGTGAGTTGTTACTTGAGACTGGCATAACTGGCTGAAACGCTATCATGAGTAAATAAATTTAATAACAGTCCAGGAAGAAAACATTGTCATTTCCAAAATAGTTCAGCACTCTGGATTCAAGTAACACACAAAAAATAGTTTATGATGACCCCTCGCAGAGGGCCACAACAATTTTATTATTAAATCCTCCTCCATAACTCTAACATCTGCCTACTTAGTAATCATTTTAAAACATGAGCAACCAACTAAAATATATTTTTCCAATGTTTTCCAAGAGTTCTGTTGCTGCAGACACCTAGATTCTTAATTCAACATAACGAGTGGTATCATGGAACATTCTAATGCCCTGCCATGCAATTGGATCTCAATCATGATGTTACATTCGACACAGTTTCAGGAATTTACCATTGTCGATTGTACATTGTGCCAATGACTTTACCTCAATGGTAACACTGGGGGTGTTCTGTCAGGTGACTGAAGTTAAGCCCTGTCAGATTTGGCTAGCACTGGGATAGGCGATCATCTAGATCTGCTGAGTGCTGTTGGCAAATGGAATTCACTCAGCCCTTGTCAGGCCATCTAAGGAGTTACCTGACTGAGAAGTAACTGCTCCGATTTTAAAAACTGACAATGGCCAGGAGAGCAGTGTGCTGATCACATGTCCCTCCATATCCACATCCAGTGCCTCCTATCAGCTGAGGTTGACACTGTAGTCAGTCAGTATCATTGGGCGATCCAAGGCCTGTTCAGATGGAGATTGCACTTGGTTCTCCTTGAATATATATCCTTCAGACAATTATACATATATGACTATAAAGATAGAGTAAAAGTTGTATATGCATGTGTCCATAATAATTTCTTTGAAAAACATTCTCTGAAGAGTGAATATAGCACCTGTGCATCAGAACTGATTGCCTTACTTTGAGCTCTCACCTATAGAATAACTTGCTTCATCTGATAAATCTTCATATACAGTGGCTCTCTCAAAAGTCTCCAGGTGGTAATAGACTGCTTTCCAAAACATCCCATAGTATACGTACAACAATGTAGGAAAATTGTTACTCGCCATGTAGCGAAGGTGCTGAGTCGCAGATAGGCACAACAAAAAGACTGTTAGAAAGTAAGCTTTCAGCCAACAAGGCCTTCATCAGAAATTACATACCATCCTCGATTTGCCATTGCTAGACAATGTATTAAAAGATAGATTGCTACTCATCACAAAGAAGGCACATTAAGTTGTAGACAGGCGCAATTAAAATACACATACACAAAGCTTTTGGCCACAGTCTTCATCAGCAAAGGCAAAACAGAAAAACACACACAACTAATACACACAAGCAAGCCCACCTCATGCACACATGACCACCAACTCTGGCAGCTCTGTTCTGTATGTGAGGTGTGCTTGCTTGTGTGCATGAGTGGTATGTGTTTCTCTGTTTCTCTTCTGCTGATAAAGGCTGAGGCCAAAAACTTGGTGTAGCCAAGGCTTATTAAAGAAGACTTATTAAATATGCAACACAAGTTACAGGTAACACAATTCCTGCCATAAATTCTCATGGCTGATTGTCCTATTGACACTAAAGTGTTAAGATACCAAGAAGAAACATCTTATTTCCTTGTCAGAAAATTGAATTTAATGATAGCTGAAACTGGAGAAGCCTGTATCCCTGGATGATCTCCATATTACATTTCTCATGTTCATTATCATAGTCTTTCACATTCTGTTTTTCTTCATTGTACCTTTCATTCAACCCTGTCACTTCATTTGTAATTTTCATGTCTCAACAAACTTTTATGTGTAAAGAGGACCACAGTTTAATGTTGTAGAACACTTTATCCCTCCAGGTAAAACAAAAATGACAGATAAGAGCTCTCATTGAAACTTCTTATTTTATTTTTAGTAGTTTTTAGCTTTATACTTATGATAATACTTGTTGTCAGTATGGGGGAAGGGGTGGGAGAGGTTGCTTTCTGGCTCAAGTATGTTTTGCATATCTTAACAGTTCTCTGAACTCAAGTTGTTATTAAATACACTACGTCATTGTGGTTACTTACCCTTCCATGAAGAGTCGTGGCTGGTTTGTTGCCAAGAGAGATGACTGTCAAACTGCACTAAATAAATTTGAAAAATTGGCTACTCCACTACTAGCACAAAACTGCTCCACTACTGTCAAAACCTGTAGCACCAGTCTGTGAAGCTTAATCAACGTAGAATCTTAGAATGGCAAACTCTACCAGTATCTGTGTAACAGCAAATTCCTAATCTGTACATTTCTAAATTCAAAAATAATGACATGAAGACTCAGTCAAAGGAGTACTTACATGTGTCACACTAAAACTTGACAGAACTGGACTATAGACACCAATGAAATGCAAACCACAGTCACTTGTAGATTTGTCATGGAGAAGAAATAAAAACTTTGAGGCTTGCCGAAGCCATTTTAATTTGTCAGACACAGCAAAGGACATGCAAGAGCAGCTGAACGGAATGGAGAGTGTCTTGAAAGGAGGATATAAGATGAACATCAACAAAAGTAAAATGAGGATAATGGAATGTAGTCGAATTAAATTATCCCACAGGGGCCAAACCGCAAATAACCCTGAAAGAGTGGTTTGGTGTGGGGCGGTGAAGGGTTGAAGGTGACTGAGGTAGTCATGGTTTGTGGACGACTGCTGCTACAGTAGGGTCGGAGCCTCTGTCATTTCTAAGTGCCCGGGTAACATACAATAAAATAACCTGATCATTTGTCAGAAGATTGTCGAAATAGGTGACTACAAAACAGTAAACTGGAACAACTAATATTTACAGAATTAACACACTGTAAGAATGAAACATTATTATGCACTGTTAATAAATGTATCGTACAAAAAATACCTAATCTTGACTGTTGTGACAAAGTGCTGTCAAAATTGAAATCTAACAGACATTTTTACTTAAGCAGGCTTAACAGTCTCTGTTAAGCTATTCATCTGTAGAGTAGGAGTTGCATATCAAACAGTCTTTCATACTCTAAAAACAAAGATTCCAAGACTTACCAAGCGGGAAAGCGCCGGCAGACAGGCACAATGAACAAAACACACTAACACACACACAGAATTACTAGCTTTCGCAACCGATGGTTGCTTCTTCAGGAAGGAGAGGGAAAGACGAAAGGATGTGCGTTTTAAGGGAGAGGGTAAGGAGTCATTCCAATCCCGGGAGCAGAAAGACTTCCCTTAGGGGAAAAAAAGGACAGGTGTACACTCGCGCACGCACACACACACACACACACACACACACACACACACACACACACACACACACACACACACACACACACACATATCCATCCGCACATACACAGACACAAGCAGACATATTTAGGCAAAGAGTAAGGGCAGAGATGTCAGTCGAGGCGGAAGTACAGAGGCAAAGAAGTTGTTGAAAGACAGGTGAGGTATGAGCGGCGGCAACTTGAAATTAGCGGAGGTTGAGTCCTGGCGGATATCGAGAAGAGAGGATATACTGAAGGGAGAGTTCCCATCTCCGGAGTTCGGATAGGTTGGTGTTGGTGGGAAGTATCCAGATAACAAGGACGGTGTAACACTGTGCCAAGATGTGCTGGCCGTGCACCAAGGCATGTTTAGCCACAGGGTGATCCTCATTACCAACAAACACTGTCTGCCTGTGTCCATTCATGCGAATGGACAGTTTGTTGCTGGTCATTCCCACATAGAAAGCGTCACAGTGCAGGCAGGTCAGTTGGTAAATCACGTGGGTGCTTTCACACGTGGCTCTCCCTTTGATCGTGTACACCTTCCGGGTTACAGGACTGGAGTAGGTGGTGGTGGGAGGGTGCATAGGACAGGTTTTACACCTGGGGCGGTTGCAAGGGTAGGAGCCAGAGGGTAGGGAAGGTGGTTTGGGGATTTCATAGGGATGAACCAAGAGGTTACGAAGGTTAGGTGGACGGCGGAAGGACACTCTTGGTGGAGTGGGGAGGATTTCATGAAGGATGGATCTCATTTCGGGGCAGGATTTTAGGAAGTCGTATCCCTGCTGGAGAGCCACATTCAAGGTCTGATCCAGTCCCGGGAAGTATTCTGTCACAAGTGGGGCACTTTTGGGGTTCTTCTGTGAGAGGTTCTGGGTTTGAGGGGATGAGGAAGTGGCTCTGGTTATCTGCTTCTGTACCAGGTCGGGAGGGTAGTTGCGGGATGCGAAAGCTGTTTTCAGGTTGTTGGTGTAATGGTCGAGGGATTCAGGACTGGAGCAGATTCGTTTGCCACGAAGGCCTAGGCTGTAGGGAAGGGACCGTTTGATATGGAATGGGTGGCAGCTGTCATAATGGAGGTACTGTTGCTTGTTGGTGGGTTTGATGTGGACGGATGTGTGAAGCTGGCCATTGGACAGATGGAGGTCAACGTCTAGGAAAGTGGCATGGGATTTGGAGTAGGACCAGGTGAATCTGATGGAACCAAAGGAGTTGAGGTTGGAGAGGAAATTCTGGAGTTGTTCTTCACTGTGAGTCCAGATCATGAAGATGTCATCAATAAATCTGTACCAAACTTTGGGTTGTCAGGCTTGGGTAACCAAGAAGGCTTCCTCTAAGCGACCCATAAATAGGTTGGCATATGAGGGGGCCATCCTGGTACCCATGGCTGTTCCCTTTAATTGTTGGTATGTCTGGCCTTCAAAAGTCCTTGTTTTCTGGATACTTCCCACCAACACCAACCTATCCGAACTCCGGAGATGGGAACTCTCCCTTCAGTATATCCTCTCTTCTCGATATCCGCCAGGCAACCTCCGCTAATTTCAAGTTGCCGCCGCTCATACCTCACCTGTCTTTCAACAACTTCTTTGCCTCTGTACTTCCGCCTCGACTGACATCTCTGCCCTTACTCTTTGCCTAAATATGTCTGCTTGTGTCTGTGTATGTGCGGATGGATATTTGTGCGTTTGTGTGTGTGTGTGTGCGAGTGTACACCTGTCCTTTTTTTCCCCCTAAGGGAAGTCTTTCTGCTCCCGGGATTGGAATGACTCCTTACCCTCTCCCTTAAAACGCACATCCTTTCGTCTTTCCCTCTCCTTCCTGAAGAAGCAACCATCGGTTGCAAAAGCTAGTAATTCTGTGTGTGTGTTTGTGTGTTTTGTTCATGTGCCTGTCTGCCGGCGCTTTCCCGCTTGGTAAGTCTTGGAATCTTTGTTTTTAATATATTTTTCCCATGTGGAAGTTTCTTTCTATTTTATTTACAGTCTTTCATACTCTGTTTGAACTGTGCTCTATCTGAAGCAAAGTTCTTAATGGTTGCTGGCGATTTATTGAAAATGTGTGTTCCTGAATATTGGACCCCTTTCTGGACCAAGGTAAGTTATTTTAGGTCTTTATGTAGATCGTTCTTATTTCTAGTGTTAATACTATGTGTTGAACTATTGGTTGGAAATAAAGGTATATTACTTGCAACGAATTACATTAAGGAATAAATACACTGAGAAGCAGTGGTTAGAATACCAAGTTCCTTGATTCTTATAACAGGCTTTTGCACCCTAAAAACTTTTCCTCGGTTTGATGAATTACCCAAGAATCTGATTCGGTATGACACAATAAAATGAAAGTAAGCAAAGTACGCAAGTTTTTGTTTATTTATAACTCTACTCTGACATCATGTTCACTACAAATACAGACTTGTTTAGGCACTTAAGCAATTCTATGGTATTTCCTTCCCAATTGAATTTATTATCGAGTTGTAATCTTAGAAATTTAATACTGTCAACCTCTTCAATCTGCATGTCTTCATATGTTATTCACAAGCTGGAAGAGAATCTCTTAGAGGTTCTGAACTGCATATAGTGGGTCTTCTCAGAGTTTGATGACAGTGCATTAACTTTAAACAATTTATTAATGTCAGTGAACATTTGATTAGCAGCTATTTCTAAATCTGTACTTGACTTGCTACTTATTGCAATGTTGGTATCATTTCCAAACAAAACAAACTTAGCATGTGGCAATGTAACAGACGAGAGGTCATTAATGTACACAAGAAAAAGCAATGGACCCAAGATGGAACCTTGAGGAACACCACATGTAATTAATTCCCAGTCAGATGAAGACTGACTGCTTACTGCACAGGTATTTTGCAACAACACCCTTTGTTTCCTGCTAGATAGGTAAGACTCAAACGATTTCACGGCATTGCAGGCAACACCATAATATTCTTATTTACTTAGGAGAATGGTGTGACATGTCAGACAGATACAGAATTTCACCAGAAAAACAGTGACATTGTCATGTTGAACATAGATGTATCAATTCTCAGGTTATAACCATTATGTGTGGCAGAAGTGACACACTCGACAGCATAAGTGCATACCGAAATGGCATCAAATGGAGTTTTAAATGGTGCAAAGTGCAAATCACATACCTTATGTGTTATTTGTGTTTAAATGTTTGGTAATGTTTACTCATGTACACATTTTAACCATTATTTCCTCATTTACAGCATACAAAAATGTCGTTAATGCAAGAAGAATGCATTGAAATCGTCTTGATGTCCGGAGGATGAAGCAGATGGCTCATTGCTGAGGATTTTAACAGTCACTACCTGACCGGACAACCCATTTCTCATGGTGCAGTTGCCAAACGTTTGGTCAAATTCTGGGCAACAGGTTCCATCACAGATAAACTGAAAGCTGGAAGACCAAAACCCGCCACCAATGAAGCAACAACAGTGAGTGTGCTGGCATCATTTATCAAGAGTCTGCAATGGAGCACTTGCTGTCTGTTGCAGGAATGTAGGGTTACCCATGCCTCAATTCTGTGAATTTTATTGCAGCACTAAGGACAACTGTACAAAAATTCAACTGCTCCAACATCTCAATGAGGATGACTCACATGGTCGGATACAATTCACAGAGTGAGTGTCACAGCAGCTGCAGATAAACTCCGGAATCCCCCATGAGGTACTGTTCAGTGATGAAGCCAATTTCTTTATCAATGATGAAGCCAATTTCTTTATCAATGATGAGGTGAACAAGCAGAATCACAGATTGTGGTGTGCGTACTGTAAGACCTTTGGTACACACACCATTAGATTATTTGACTTGTCGCTCTAGCGAAGTAGGTGAGTGTCAGCAATATGTCTCGTGGTCTTATCGTGGCGTGTTTATCTTCTGCCGTTTGGTCAGATGATAGAAATGCCACTTGCACGCTTAGAGTGTCAGATTGACGGTGACCAACTTTAAACAGAACTTGATTAATTTTCACACACATTTATTAAAACAATAAAAATCATAGATATTACATAACTGATTCTGGATGCTGTTTACAATTGACAATCTGAAGTTCCTTTGGTCTTGGTACGTTAATCTCATTCTCACATATCTCTGACACTTGACTAGGCGCAGACTGAAACTTGACTACAGACTAATGCAGACTGGTGCAGACAATTGCAGACTCGTACAGACTAAAGCAGACTGACTAATCGGAGGTCTGTACACTCGTTATAATACCTCGAGCGTTCAGGTATCACTGTGCGAGTGTGATCCATGAGGAGAAAAGGTTCTACGTTAGCAGCAATCTCATTGGCTGCGTTACATATTAATACGTGGATCGGCGGAAGCAGAATTCGGTCCGTCTCTAAGATAGTGCCATCTCATATGGGAAAGTTGTGTATGCACTGACTACACGGAACTATGTACACAACACAGATATTGGTCAGATACAAATCCGCACTGGATTCATGCATCTAAAACAGTCAGCTTGCAAAAAGTGATGGTCTGATGTGGCATGTGGGGTACCCAAGAAGTGGTGGAACCGTCTTTTACTGAAGGTTCAATCACAGCCAACATTATCTGAGGTTGCTGGATGAAGAAGTGTTTCCTTCACTGTTAATTGAGGATGAGACATTTCCAGAATTCTTTGAGTATTATGGTGCCCCACTGCATTGTGGACATAGTGTGTGGGTTTACCTGAATGTGCAGTTCCGCAAAAGTAGATTAGTCATAGGAGTGGCCACCATATTCACCAGATTTAACTCCTTTGCATTTTTACCTGTGAAGTCACATTGAGATGCTGGTTTATGCTGTGAAAATATGGGATCTGATTCACCTTAAGCATCTCATTGCTGATACATGCAGTCAAATTTAGCAAGATGTGTCAGTGTAAGTTCATCCGGACTGGGATCAGAGGATAGCATTAACACTCCAACATAAGGGACAGCTTATCAAACAATTTCTGTGACTTGATGTTCTCTCGGGAGTGTGTAATATTGTCTTAATGCCTTTTTGGTACATAACGCTCATGATGTGTATCACTGCTGCCACACATAATTGGTTATAACTCAAGGATGAATAAAGCTGTGTTCCAAATAACAAAGTAATCATTTTTCTGGTGAAATTATCTGTCTGTTTGATATGTCACATGACCACTTTGCGATTGGAAATTTGGTGTGCATATATGCTTGCTATTTCTAGAAAAAGAGCTAGTGCTTGAAAGCTGGTGTGAATATCATTTTCTGTTATGTGTTTTTGTGTTCTACGCGTCGATCCTCTATAGGTGAGTGGTTGCCTTTCCTTCATTTTACATATTGTTCCATTCTGGAATTCCTATTTTGTTATATAGGACTATATGAACTTGGAACAGATACACCTGTCTGCTTCCCAAGATTTGTGGCCAAAATACGTAGATTTTGTAGTTTTGGACTTACTTTGTGTGTAGTGGATTTCTACAGGGTGATCCAATATGTAAAATGAAGGAAAGACAACCAAGAGCTAGTGCTCTAAAGCTAGGATGAATAGTGTTTTCTGTCGAATGTGTCTGGCTCCACTCTTGCCATGCCAACAGCAGTATGCATATTAGTATCTGTGACGTTGCCTTTCCCTTTCTGTACAGTCTTGGCTGGATTGTGGAGTGCACAAACGGTGTATGGATCAAAAAGCCTGATCTACCATAAGACCATCAATCCTATACATGACTACAATTTGGGCTGGCTAAAAGCATGTTTACGATCAGCCCCACATTCAGTTATCTGGTGACCATTCAGTGCTGGCTTCTTTCCAGAGTCACCAGTCTTTGTTTGCCCTGCCATGGAACCTGTTTTCAAGAATCACCCCTGAGCAATTAGGCTCCATGGGCCCTGCAAAAATCAGTATGGAGTATACTCCTGTCCATTTAGTTAAACACTCAGAATTATTTTATATTTGCTGGGGTTTAGGAAAGTTGGTACAGTTGGAGACACAGTTTATATCAAATTTTAAATGAATGTCACAATATTATGAAAGGAAAGTTGCCTCTCACCATATAGTGGAGATGCTGTGTGCATGTAGGTACAACAAAAATACTCTCACAAATAAAGCTTTTGGCCAATAACACACATGCACATGCACATGCGCATGCACACATGACTGCAGTCTCAGGCAACTGAGGTCATACCATACTGGATTTTCCAAGTTAGATTTAAACAAATGTCACAAATATGTGGCTCTACTCAGAGATGATAAGACTATTAGCTGCTCCATAATTTAAGAACATTGTAAAAATTAGTTTACCAATTGAATGCACCATGTTTGGTGCAGATTCACATGCATAGTTAGACACAGTCTCAAGGGTGCTCGGGCAAACGAGATGTATTCTTCATGTGAAAATCCTGATCTGCTCTGTTCATTGCCTGCACTTAGAGATGCACAGTGTTTCACCCAGCAAATAAGTCATGACTGTCATACACATTCTCCTCCAGCTACTATAGCTGGGGAAAGAGGTGTATTTATATTGGATACCATAACGTATCATAATTTATGAAACAGGTTAACCTTACTTAGGACCAACAACAGTTATTAAACACAAATAACATGTGTAACAACAATGTGAAATTGTTTGTTTGCTGGCGAAATCAACAGTAATAGTTTATGGGGAGGATGGAGGCCCAGGGTGGGGGGTGAGAGTGTGTGTCTGGGGGAGGGGGGTGTAGGTAATAGTAATAAATAAATAAAGGACTTTGACTAGAATTCAAAAAGTTATGAGTTTGAATCCAGCCATTGCTTAAATTTTGAATGAAATCATCAGGAGTGGTAGCCGAAGACTTCTGGTGTAAGGAGTCACTCTTATTTTGCTAGTGGTCTTGTCAAAGAGGGTGGAGGAGTGAATGGAGGTACAGGGCATCCTCTTGCCCTTGGGGTGGGACACAACCCCTAAACAGTGGAAGAAGACCAATGATGTGTGGGATGAGGACGTGGAAGGCAGTAGAAACCACTGCATTAAAGACAATTTATGTGTATCCACAGGACAGGGGCCCTGTAATTAAAAATGAGTCATGATGGTCTCTCCAGTGTCAGTATATTGTTTGAATTGACGAAAACCGCAACAGCTGCATCAAAATATATTTGTTAATCATGACTAGACTCGTGATATCATAGTCACATCTTCACCTAACAGGCTGTTTACCTTTAAATACACAGCATCTTTAAAACATTGTTCAATTAAATAAAGAAGTCCCCTATCTTCCAGCAAGAAATTGGCATCACAAAGTATGCAACCATAGCCCAGGCATAGGTGGGACATGTTTGCATGTAGCTACCAGTTACACTAGTAAATCATTTTGAGACAGCTGTGGCAGTTCTTGTCAATCAAAATATATCATCACAGCTACAGTTGCCCTTCATACCAAGTGATTGGAAATTAATATCCCATTTGGATATTTTGAAGGGGAAGGTAACCACGAGAAAAAGATTGGATAGAAGTTTGAATGTGGTAGGGAAGCTAGAATATCTACATCTATATACATATCCCACAAGCCACTGTACGGTGGATGACAGAGTCTATCTCATACTATTACTAAGTATTTCCTTCTGAGTTCCATTCACAAATAGTGAGAGAAAAATGACTGTCTATATGCCTCCAGATTAGCCCTAATTTTTCTTACCATGTCTTAATGGTCTGTTGGTGGCAGCAGAATCATTCTGCAGAGAGCTTCGAATGCTGGCTCTCTAAAATTTCTCAATATGGTTTTATTGTAAGAACGCTGGTTTCCCTCCAGGGATTCCCATTTGAGTTTATGAAGCATTTATGTAATATCCCTGTGTTGACTGAACCTACTGGTAACAAATCTATCAATAGGCCTCTGAACTGCTTCGATATCTTCCTTTAATACAACCTGGTGGGGATCCCATACACTCGAGCAATACTCAAGAATGGATTGCATTGGTGTTCTTATTTATAAATGAGTCCCAATACACTGAAGTTGATTGCTCACCTTCCCTATTACCATTCTTATGTGATCATTCAATTTCATATGACTTTGCAACATTACACCTATATATTTAATCGATGCAACTGTGTCAAGTAGCCTACTACTAATGCTGTATTTGAGTGTTATGCAATTGTTTCTCTTGCTCATCTGCATTTACTTGTAATTTTCTACATTTACAGCAAACTGCCACTCAACACACCAACAACAAATTGTTTATCATTTTGTATCCTCCTACAATCTCTCAGTGACACCACAGTATCATCAGCAAACAGCTGCAGTTTGCTTATCACCCTGTCCATCATATCATTTGTGTATATAGAAAATAAAGAGTGTTCCTATCACACTTCCCTCAGGCACTCCTCACAAGACCCTTGTTTGTAATAAAAACTCACAATCAGTGACAACGTACTAGGTTCTAATACTTAAGTAATCTTCAAATGACAACATATCTGTGAATCTAATCTGTATGCTTAGACCTTAATTAACAGTCTGCTGTGGGGCACAGTATTAGACACTTTCTGGAAATGTAGGAATATGAATCTGCCATGGTGCATGGGTTATCAGATGAGAAAAGGACAAACTGAGTTTTGCATGAACGATGATTTCTAAGTCCAAGCTGATTTGTAGATAGAAGCTTTTCTGTCTTGAGGAAATTTATTTTATTATAAGTCACAACATGTTCAAGAATTGTGCAGCAATCTGATGTTAAGGATATTGGCATGTAATTTTGCAAGTCTATTCTTTTACTCTTCTCATATATAGAAATCACCTGAACTTTTTTCCAGTTGCTTGAGACTTACTGGTTGAGATATTAGCAACAAATGCAAGTTAAATAACTGTCCAATGCTGTAGACTGCTCTGTAAAATTGAACCACAGTGGAAAGTATAAAAAGGGGAATGCAAAGTTCGGCTAGAAATAGTGAAGGTCAGTGAAATGAAATGGATGAACTGGAAAGGAGATCAGGATTTTCATCGGGTGAATATAGGGTAATAAAGCAGCACCAGAAAATAGTATAAGAGGAGTAGGATTAATAATGAATAGGTAGGTAGGACAGAGATTTAGTTACTGTGAACAGTGCACTGATGGGTTTGTTCTCATCTGAACTCACAATAAACCAAGTATACACATATATTTCCTAATGTCATGAGCAGAACTTGAAGAAGAAGAGAAAGTTTATGAGGATATTGAACAGGTAACTGAGCTTGTAAAGGAAGATGATAATCTAATAATAATAATGGATTTCAATATGGCAGTAGGGGAAGGAATGAAAGAAAGAGTTTGAGGAGAATGTGAGCTTGATACTAGGAATGAGAGAGGAGATACACTATTCAAGTTCTACCATAAATTTCAGTTAGTAATATTGAACACACACTTAAAAAATTACAATAAGAGGGACAAGGCCTGGAGACACAGGGAGATTCTAGCTTGGTTACATCATGGTCAGAGAAAGATTCTGAAATCAGATATTGGATTGTAATGCATACCAATGAGTAGATATAGACTCAGATCACAATATATACAGTAAACTATAAAGGAAAATTCAGACTCTCTTAGATGATTATCAGTTTGGCCTTTGGAAAGGTAAAGACACTAGAGAGGAAGATCTGGCATTGCTCTTGATAATGGAAACAAGACCTACGAAAAATCAAGACACATTTGTAGGATTACTCAACCTAGAAAAAAAATTAGACAATGTAAAATGGTGCAAGACGTTTTAAATTCTGAGAAAAATAGGAGTAAGCTATAGGGAAAGATGAGTAGTATATTATATATACAGAAATCAAGAGGGAGCAATACAACTGGAAGAGCTAGAATGAGGTACTAGTTTTCACCCCTAGTGTTTAATCTATATATCGAAGAATCAACAGTTGAAATAAAAGAAAGATTCAAGAGTGGAATTAAAATTCAGGATAAAGAATATTAATAACACTTGCTGATGACATTGTAATCATCAGTGAAAGTGAGGAAGAATTACTGGACTGCTGAATGGAATGAATAGCCTAATGAATTAAGAATCTGGACTGAAAGTAAACTGTGGAAAGACAAAAGAAATGAAGAGCAGCAGAAATAAAAGTAGCGATAAACTTAAATCAAAACTGGTAACTATGAAGTAGATGAGAGAAGAAATTCTGTTACCTTTGAAGGGAAATAATGTATTACAGTGGTAACATGGACATAAAAGGTAGGCTAACACAGAACAAGAGGACATTCCCAGTCAAAAGAAGTCTACTGGTATCAAACATAGGAAGACATTTGTGGGATTGTATGTTTGGAACATACCATTGTATTGTAGTGAATCGTGGATGTTGGGAAAACATCAAAAAATTTAAGATGATTTGCTATAGAAGGATGCTGAAAATTAGGTGGACTGATAAAGTAAGAAATGAGGAGATACTTTGCAGAATCAGTGAGGAAAGAACCATAAGGAAAACACTGACAACAAGAAGAAAGAGCATTAAAGACACACCTTATGACATCATGGTATAACTTCCATGGTACTAGAGGGAGATGTAGAGGGTAAAAACTGTAGGAGAACACAGAAATTGGAATAATTAATTGAGAATGTAGGATGCAAGTCCTATTCTGAGAAGGAAAGCTTAGCAGAGTAGATAGTCATGGCACTCAGAATTCACAGGAAGAGGCGATTTGGACATCAGTGACTGCGGAAGAGAACCTTTGTGGCAGCCGTATAACTGCCCATTATAGGAGCTCATGTGACCAGATTGTGTTATCAGCCATATTTCTGCTGGTGCCCTCACCAGACGTATGTGACAATACACATATTGATTCAACTGTATCATCCATTTGCATGTTTAGTGGGAGTTACTATATCCCTCACCTCTTGATTAAGGACATAGGACTAGTAGATGTCCAACTGGTGCTGTGAAAGTGACTGGGAGCTGGACCATGTCATGAGAGGAGGATTCCTTTTCATGCCATCTGGTAAGTCTCCCCTGACCCTGGGTTCTGAATGACTTTTCTGGAGTTTTCTCATTTCCTAAATCCAGTCCCTCTTCCTCCCCCTTCAACAGTTCTGCCAGAAGAAGGAATCATTGACTCCAAAAAACTTTCGCATTTCTTTACCCTTTATATGCTTTTTCCCCGCCAGTGCTCGGTGAGTGTAAACTATTTGAGTAGATTTAAAGATTGTTACAATGTTTTGTGAGAACAAAATATTTGTATCTAACAAAAGTTTTAAATTTAAAATATGGAAGGACTGAAAATGTTGATTTCTTAGATCATTTTGTAGATGCAGATTGGACAGTCAGTAAAGTAGATTGTAAGTAAATGCCAGGCTCTGTGATAAGGTTATATGGAAATGTAATATTTTTGAAATCTAAGAAACAAAGGAAATGTTACAAAATCTTCTACTTTTCCTGAGAAAGTGGCATTTTTAGTAGCTGTCACTGAGATTAAGTTAATTGTAGATGTTCTGAATATTTTTGATGCAAAGTCAGATGAGTCCATTAAAGTAAAAGAAGACAACTCAGGTTTAGGCATTATTGCTAGATCTGGTAAGTTTACAAAACATTCAAAGTATATTGAAGTACACTGCCATTTTGTGAATTAATGTTATATGAATGGAACTCTAGACATTTGTAAACCAGATTTGGAAAACAATGTAGCTGGCATTTTTACCAAATGTTTGAATGTGTATACATTTGTAAAATTTTGAGTTTTGTGATTGATTAAGCTGTAAGCATGTTGGAATGTGGTGCATTTATATCAAGAGTATTGGCAGTGTCAAGAATGTTCTTAAGGGCGAGTTGTTATATGTTTATTGCGCAACAGGCACTCAGTTCCATCCTGTGAGTATGTGCACAGTGTAAAGATTTATGTATATTGTATTTAACTTGTTGTTAATCAATATTCTTAATAACTTTCAGGGAGAGCAAGCCATAAAAAGTTGACCAAAAGGTATTTTTGATGACAAGAGAATGGAAGTTTGCAATTCAGATCTAGATGATGCAGGAATTAAGATGGAAAATCAATATCATCAAACATTGTTTCAATGCCCAAAAGTAGTACAGGTGAAACCTGCTTCCCTGAATTCCAAAATGATCTGACACGAGAGACTTTGAAACTAATGTATCTTCTCTTTCTGGCATATTAAAGTGAGAGAATTATTTAAATTTTGCTGAAAATATGCAATATATGAATAAAGGTTTGCCCAGGAATGATAGACTACAGATGTGATGCCATGATGATGTTAGTAATGTTACACACATCAAGATACAACCAAAGTTTCTACTGCACTGAATCACCATTATTTAAAATCCTAAGCCTTTGCACACCATGACCTTTGGATGTATCAGGCCCTGATGGCTATTGAATATCGTCACTGTTAAGGCTCACTGACCACGAAAAAAGTAATGAATATAATGTGGACTTTGTAAAAGTAGATTTGCAGAGTCAACTTTTGGAGAATAAAATACTTACACGACATGATGCAATAAACAGCCACTTGTTCTGCCTTCAAACAAGGTGTGCACAATTTTGTGATACATCTACCATGATAAATAGAAAGTCACCAAACAAAATTAATCTGGTAGTAGCAAAATGTTTCTACAAAAACTGCAAACACTACTATTAATGAATAAAATTATCATCATTCAATAAATCAGAAATTATACTGGAATGACAGCATGCACCTCCTAATCCATCGAGTGATACAACAAAAGTGAGTAGCCAGAAGAGGAATCTCAGCTTTGTAATACGTTGCTTGTTTCTCAAAGAGTGAAAGTAATACAGAGGTTACTTGTTACACATTACACATTCTTTATGTGAGTTACAATTAACATCTGTTAATCAATCATTGATATTACATATACATTTTGTGATATAAGAGTTTCTGTCAGGTTGATAGTTTCTTCAAACATAAGAAAAAATAAAATAAATTAAAACATCTTTTTACAATACACATAACTGCCCTGCTGAATTCTAGAAGTTGCAGATTTAACAGTACCTCAATTTGAGGATTTCGTTGCAATTAACTCAATGGAGATGGGGCATGGCCACATGACACATTTAAAAACACACTGATGGGAAAAAATTGCAACATCAAAAAAAATAATAAATGCAGTGTTATGAAATTTTGGGAATACATTTTTTTAGATAACATATTTATGTAATTAAGACTTCAAGATCACAGATCTAAGTGCAAGATAATCCATTACAAAAGTGAAATGCTAATACATTAGTAACCGGTGTAACTGCCAGAATGTTGATGAAAGCGTGTAAATGAGCATGCATTGTGTTGTACAGGTTCTGGATGTCAGTTTGTGCGAAGGAGCCCCACACCTGTTGCTCTTGGTTGATCAATACAGGAACGGTTAATGCAGTTTGTGGATGACACTTGAATTGTCGTTCAATGATGTACTGCTCGAGTAAAGACAGATCTGGTGATTTAGCACCTCAAGGCAATGTGTTGATGCTGTGTAGAGCATGTTGGGTTCCAACAGTGGTATGTGTGTGAGCACTATCCTGTTGGAAAACACCTCCTGAAATGCTGTTCAGGAATGGTAGCACAACAGGTTGAATCACCGAATTGACACACACAATTTGCAGTCAGGATACATGGGATAACAATGAGAGAGCTCCTGCTGTCATACAAAATCACACTCCAGACAGTAACTCCAGGTGCCTAGCACATAGACATGTTGGTTTCAGGCCCTCAGTGAGCCTCCTCCTAACCAACACACAGCCATCACTGGCACTGAAGCAGAACCAGCTTTCATCAGAAAACACAACAGATCTCCACCCTGCCCTACAATGAGCTCTCACTTGACACCACTGAAGTCACAAATGGCATTGGTTTGGGGTCAGTAGAATGCAAGCCACAGTGTGTCTGACTCAGAGCTGTCCTTGAAGTTACTGATTTCTTGTAGTTTGTTGTGTCACTGTGGTGGCAACTGCTGCTTAAATTGCTGCTGCAGATGTAGTATGATGTGCCAGAGCCATACGCCAAATACAATCATCTTACCTCTCTGTAGCACCACGTGGCCATTCAGAGCCAGATCATCTTGCAACGGTACATTCACGTGACTGATAATTAAGTGCAGAGCACAGCATCCTGGACAAATGACAGCATCCTACATTCAAGATGTCTTGGAGCTGTGTAAAATAGTGGATCCTAGACTGAAGGAGGAAGATAATGTTGCACATCTCATGAAGGGTGGTGCTGAGGACATGTATCAAGCCCTACTCCTGAAGAAGGTTTCGACAGCAGACAACTTCATAAAATGGTGTCAGTATATCGAGACAATGCATCAAAAAAGAATTACATGCGAGAAGTTCGAATGGCTTCCAAATGTCATATTGATGTCTGTGATGGAGGAAGCAACTGGTTTCAAAAGCATTCTTCATCAGGTAGTGAGATAGGAAGTTCGGAAGGCACTTAGATAGTGCGGCAAGTACAAAACCAAGAAGCTTCAAGAGGTCACAAGGGAGGAAGTGGAACAGACATTGAACCCAATCTCTCGTCCTTTATTTCCCTTTAAAAAAGTGAAAAAGTCGAGACCCAGCCAAAGTTATGTTCCTACAATGCCGTATGAGGAACCTGTTTGGGCACCACAGAAGACTGACATCTGGAGGACCCAGGATAACTAACCAGTATGTCTCCACTGCAGATGACTGGGACATGTGGCATGCTATTGTGTGCTATTTTCAAGAAAGGTGGTGTATATTCCATGACACCCATGCCACAAGACAGCAGACCAATCTTAACCAACGGCAACTTTGGGATGACAAAGATGAACAAAAAGGTGTGAATGAAGGACGGCGTAGGTCACCATCGCTGCAAGCTAGTCACTGGAGAGGACGCTCTCGAACTCGCTGATCAAGGTCTCCATCGGCATTTAGAAGCTCCAGCCGATCACCTAGCCACTGCAATGTGGAAAACTAAAGGGTGCGACCTTCCGTGGAGGTGAGGCCGCCAAAGAGAAAAATCCTCTGCCATTGATCACTACAGAAATGAAAGGAAACTACTTCAATATCTTCATGGATGGCCAACCAGCCCAAGCTCTTGTGGACTCTGAAGCATCATATTCAGTCATTTCGGAGGAGTACATTGTCAGTTGCAGAAAACCATATTCATCGACAACAAAACATCTCTGCTGAAGGTGGCTGATGGGAAATATGTAAAACCTGCAGGAAAATGTGTCATTTATGTGGGTATAAATGGCCATACACAGCACTTAGAATTCATTATCGTACAAGAGTGTAGCCATGATGTCATTCTCTAATGAGACTTTTAGAAAGCTTCTCAGACAATTATAGATTGTGGTCACTCGAAATTATGCTAGACAAGAGGAGATACTGTGGATAAAGATGTGTATCCGAGTGTGTGGAGACTATGTGCGATGGATGAAGTGATCATTCCTGCAGTCAGTGATAGAAAGAGAATGTCTTGCTGTGATCTGAGCCATGTGCAAAATTTCGACAGTATCTCTATGGAAGGCCATTCACAGTTGTTACAAACCATCATTCACTTTGTTGGTTGACAGATCTTAAGGATCCAACAGGATGACTTGCCGGGTGGGCGCTGGGCACTAGCACTACGTCTTCAGAAGTATGACATTACCATACTGTACAAAAGTGGAAGAAAACACCAAGATTCTGACTGTCTCTCAAGAAACCCTGTGCAGGACTATCGAGACTTTGATGAAGATAGTGACTGTCTCGATGCACTCCAGGTTCTCTCTGCTGAGCAGAAGGACGCCAAGATATTCAAATTATGCTTACCTTAAACCGGTCAGAGGATGTGAAAGGACAATTTAAGGTAGTTAGTGGATTACTTTACAAGAAAAACATTGATCTATTTGAAAAGAGGTGGCTACCAGTGAGTCCTAAACACATGCACTTAGATGTTCTACAGAAATTCCATGACACACCTGAGGCTGGACGTTTAGGATTTATTGAGACATACAATTGGATCCGCAAGAGATTTTTCTGGCCAGGTTTATTTATGAGTGTCAGTCACTATGTGCTGCACTGTTAAGAGTGCCAGAGGAGAAAGGCGGCGCCTCAGAAACCACCTGGCTGACTCATACCAATTCCACCAACCGAAACGCCTTTCCAGCATGTTGGGATTGACCTCCTTGGATGGTTTCCAACGTCTGCTAGTGCCAATAGATGGTTTATTGGTTGCACTGATTATCTAACATGCTAAGCCATTACAAGAGCTGTGAAAACAGCTGAAGCATCTGTGGTAGCCAAATTCATCATGGAAGACATTGTATTAAAACACGGTGCACCAAAGTTGTTAATTACGGATTGAGGGAAAGTTTTTCAATCGAATCTTGTGACAGCGATAAACCGTTGGTGCAACATTACTCATCACATGATGACTGCCTACAATCCACAAACTAACGGGCTTACTGAATGCCTTAAAAAGATCTTGGATTACATGCTATCAATGTTCGTCAATGTTGAGCACAGCAACTGGGATGAGGTGCTACCTTTCGTGATGTTTGCCTACAACACCGCCAAACAATACACCACATGGTTTACGCCATTTTTCCTAATGCATGGGCGTGAGGCGACGCTGTGCTTCTGTTACATACTGATGATGTGGACAACGACTACATCAGCCAGGTGTTAACCGCAGCTGAGGCATCTCAGCAGTTAGCTTGACTCCACACACTGCAGGCTCAAGAAAACAATCACCAAAGGTATGATGCGAGCCACCACCCTGTTGTCTACCAGCGTGGTGACCTCATCTGGATCTTCACTCCTTTTCGGAAGGTTGGTCTCTCTGAGAAGCTCCTCAGACAATACTTTGGACCTTATAAGGTTGTAAGACAGTTGTCTGATGTTACTTATCAAGTTGAAGACTTCGATCCCAACACAAGACTACAAAAGATCAGAGATACGGTCCACATCCTTCGAATGAAGCCCTGTAAGGATCCTGCAACCCAGGGTAAATTTGAAGCTTTAACGACAGGCAATAAGCACCACTATTTTACACATCTCCAAGGCATCTCGAATGTAGGATGCTGTAGTTTCTCCTGGAGGCTGTGCCCTGCACTTTAATTTATCTTCAGCCTTGCACTTCTGTCATGTGTCGCCAAAATACTTGTGCAGTTCCACCTGAAATACTTCCCAGCTTGTGAACTTCTCCTCGTTGTTCTCATACCACTGCTTGGCAGTGCCCTCCAAGTAGAAAAATCTGTTAGCCAAACACAAGGTGTCATTTCATTTGTTAAATTAGCTATACGCTCATATACCTTAAGCCACTTGTTTGGATCTTGGCCATCATCACCAGAGAACCCGGAAGGATGTCTGATGTGGTGGCACACAGTTGCTGTCATCGTAACGTCCTCTTCTTCTTCTGTCTCCAATAGATTGCGATCTGTTGAATATGGCTTGAACTCGGGTCCTCGCCACGTAAACAGTGGCTCTGTTGTGGCCTGATGGGAGCCACTGTGTCATCGATAATGTGCGCTACACAAGTTCCAATACCTAGCACCTCCACCAGAATAATGTCACGTAGAAGAAGGTGTAATTAGATGAATGATGAACACTATCTTCACTTAACGAAGGTTTATTCTGCACTAGCACATACAAGAGTGTGGAGTGAACTGCCTCCAGCCAGAACACATATGGTATATATACAGTTACAGAACATTCCAGTACAATGATTCTTGACATTTGTGAATACTTCTACAATGTACTCGAACTGAATATAGAAATTAAAATTTTACAGTTCAGGTGAGTTTTGAACTCACTGCACTCCATGCAACAGCGTAGTATCATAACCACTACACTACAGTGACTGCACTACTTAAAGGAAACCTGATTTACTTCCTTGTAGTGGCATTACTGGCAGCACTCTAATGCAACTGGAGCAGGATTTGAATAGACATCATCATTCAGATGTAGAAACATGCCTACCAACTTTTTTTATGTTGCTTAACTCATTCTCGATGTTGCTACTTTTTTCCCATAGTGTAATTTCTTTTGTTTACACCTTTCCACTAGTCAACAAAAAATTACTTCCTGTACAAAAAAAAATTTGAGCATTTAATGACTCTCTCAGGAAGTCCAAAATCATTTTAATCCACACAGGCATACTTGTTTGGTCACCCATTTGGATGCAGGATTGAGGATAACTGGAACTTAAAACCTAAATCTGACCATTCAGACTTCCTAATTTTCTATACTTTTTGATTACAAGGTTTTCAGCAACTAGTACATTAATGTAAAGTAAAAGATAATATTCAGTAAGTTCTCAGTCTGCACAGAGACAAAGAATAATTGTAGTTCTCCACATGCCAGACAACAAAAATTTAACTTTTACATAGATTTAACGTTTTGTTTGTTTTAGTTTGTCAGAAGTGAATGTTTATCTATATTGTGGTCAAAAAGTGTATTACATTTTGTGCGATGGAGTCACAATCATAAGCACTTCTGAAAGCCTCCTTGCCTCACGAGGTTTAGCAACAGTTTTCTATTAGTCCAAAACTGCATTGGTCACACACATGTATTTCAAAAATGACAATTGATTTTCACTGCAGACTGTGTTGCTGAGACCGGTAGAAGCACTTGCTCCCGCATTGCATTGCCACTTCTGTGCACAGTGTTCATACATTCAAAGTGTCCTTTGTTGTCATCGTGGAAATGCATTACTTTATTTGGAGAGTCTACCTGCTGCAGAATCTGCCACTGAATTTGCTCTGCACTTCACAGTTTGAAATCACAAAGGTAAGTAACCACCCCACTAATTTTTCTGTCACTGTTCTCTGTGCCATTGCACATATGTTAGCTTATGAATGTCACTCACATGAGCATCCACAATTGTCCTACATGTGTTAAAACAAATACTTTACTTGCACTGTCACATTCACTATGGCACATTTTTCTTCTCTTTTTACATACCTCATGTTCTGTACATTTTTTGTTTTGTCAATCCTTGTGTCTTTTTTTAATCCTAATGGATCAGAATTTTGTTTTCATCAACAATAACCTTAAAGTTTTCTGAAATCTTATACATTAATTTTACAAGAAAATTTTAATATCTGTATAGTTATTTGACTTTCATAATGACCAAGGGCATTATAGATACAGATTGATTTTTGTACTCCCTTTCTTTTATTTTGAATCTTTGTTTTAACTGCACATGTATACAAATATTCAAACAATTATGTTACAATTCTTTTACAATATCGTTGTTTGCTCACACAGGTAACAAAATCTTTACTTTCACAGGGTTAATGAACATACACTCCTGGAAATGGAAAAAAGAACACATTGACACCGGTGTGTCAGACCCACCATACTTGCACCGGACACTGCGAGAGGGCTGTACAAGCAATGATCACACGCACGGCACAGCGGACACTCCAGGAACCGCGGCGTTGGCCGTCGAATGGCGCTAGCTGCGCAGCATTTGTGCACCGCCGCCGTCAGTGTCAGCCAGTTTGCCTTGGCATACGGAGCTCCATCGCAGCCTTTAACACTGGTAGCATGCCGCGACAGCGTGGACATGAACCGTATGTGCAGTTGACAGACTTTGAGCGAGGGCGTATAGTGGGCATGCGGGAGGCTGGGTGGACGTACCGCCGAATTGCTCAACACGTGGGGCGTGAGGTCTCCACAGTACATCGATGTTGTCGCCAGTGGTCGGCGGAAGGTGCATGTGCCCGTCGACCTGGGACCGGATCGCGGACCGCAACGACGCACGCCAAGACCGTAGGATCCTACGCAGTGCCATAGGGGACCGCACCGCCACTTCCCAGCAAATTAGGGACACTGTTGCTTCTGGGGTATCGGCGAGGACCATTCGCAACCGTCTCCATGAAGCTGGGCTACGGTCCCGCACACCATTAGGCCGTCTTCCGCTCACGCCCCAACATCGTGCAGCCCGCCTCCAGTGGTGTCGCGACAGGCGTGAATGGAGGGACGAATGGAGACGTGTCGTCTTCAGCGATGAGACTCGCTTCTGCCTTGGTGCCAATGATGGTCATATGCGTGTATGGCGCCGTGCAGGTGAGCGCCACAATCAGGACTGCATACGACCGAGGCACACAGGGCCAACACCCGGCATCATGGTGTGGGGAGTGATCTCCTACACTGGCCGTACACCTCTGGTGATTGTCGAGGGTACACTGAATAGTGCACGGTACATCCAAACCGTCATCGAACCCATCGTTCTACCATTCCTAGACCGGCAAGGGAACTTGCTGTTCTAACAGGACAATGCACGTCCGCATGTATCCCGTGCCACCCAACGTGCTCTAGAAGGTGTAAGTCAACTACCCTGGCCAGCAAGATCTCCAGATCTGTCCCCCATTGAGCATGTTTGGGACTGGATGAAGCGTCGTCTCACGCAATCTGCACGTCCAGCACGAACGCTGGTCCAACTGAGGCACCAGGTGGAAATGGCATGGCAAGCCGTTCCACATGACTACATCCAGCATCTCTACGATCGTCTCCATGGGAGAATAGCAGCCTGCATTGCTGTGAAAGGTGGATATACACTGTACTAGTGCCGACATTGTGCATGCTCTGTTGCCTGTGTCTATGTGCCTGTGGTTCTGTCAGTGTGACCATGTGATGTATCTGACCCCAGGAATGTGTCAATAAAGTATCCCCTTCCTGGGACAATGAATTCACGGTGTTCTTATTTCAATTTCCAGGAGTGTAGATAAATGTGAAACAAACCACACACAAAAGGCTTTCATGGTAGCACAAACACGCTTGCCCTGTTTTGACTCTGTCATTGAATCTTTAAGCCCAATGTAAGGCTATCATAGCCTGCCTTGCTTGGATATATACATATAAATGCAAATAAACTTGGAAATTCTGTTACTAACTACCTGTAAAATTTCCTTTCTATTATCTATGTATGTATATTATGTAGAAGCTTATTTACAGTTCCCTGCATTTATTTGCTATTTTACTGGAACCATCTCTCTGTTGTTTCAGTCCTGTGATCTACTCTTTTGACAGTACTTAACTACACTCATGCTCATAAATTAAGGATAATGCTGATACATGGTGAAACAACGCTCTGGTGGGTGGTTTGCGAGTTTAAATCACCTCGGGTCATGACCATGCAGTGCATTTGACCTGTGGTCATCACATGGTGGCACTGGCAGCAGTCCACATATGCAGAGGTGTGTTGTTACATGTCAGATACAGTGCAGCAAGTAAGTTTGCAGTCGTTTTCAGAGGTACTAATGGTGACTGTGTGCTGAAAATAGCTCAAAGAACAAATATTGATGACGTTATGAGCGGTAGAATACCAGGGCGACTGGAGGCTGGTCAAACATAGAAGGTCATGGCATGGGCCCTCCATGTGCCACAAAGTGTTATCTCAAGACCGTGGCAATGATTCCAGCAGACAAGAATCGTGTCCAGGCACTACAGTATAGGTCGGCTACAGTGTATAACACCACAAGTAGGCTGATATCTCACCATTAGAGCCCACAGACAGCCACAGTACTGGAGGTTGCCTTGCTCGGGACCTAACTGCAGCCACTGGAACAGTTGTCTCCAGACACACAGTCTACAGATGACTGAACAGACGTGGTTTATTTGCCCAGAGACCTGCAAGGTCCATTCCACTAACCCCTGGTCACAGGGGAACACATAGAGCCTAGTGTCAAGAACACAGTACATGGTCATTGGAACAGTGGTCCTAGGTTACGTCCACAGATGAGTCTAGGTATAGTCTGAACAGTGATTCTTGCCAGATTTTCATCTGGTGTGAAACAGGAACCAGATACCAACCCCTTAATGTCCTTGAAAAGGTCCTGTATGGAAATCGTGGTTTGATGGTGTGATGTGGGATCATGATTGGTGCACGTACACCCCTGCATGTCTTTGACAGAGGAACTGTAACAGTCAGGTGTATCGGGACATCATTTTGCACCAGTATATCTGCCTTTTCAGGGGTGGGTCCCACCTTTCTCCTGATGGATGATAATGCCTTGTCCCACTGAGCTGCCATTGTGGAGGAGTACCTTGAAATAGAATATATCAGGTGAATGTAGTGGCCTGCATGTTCTCCAGACCTAAACCCTATCGAGCACATCTGGGCTGCTCTCAGTCGATGTATCACTGCACATCTACAAACTCCTATGACACTTCAGGAACTCCAACAGGCACATATTGATGTCTGGGTACATTCGCAGGAAACAGTGGCTTTTTGTAGCACACGTGTTTTGGGATGGTTTTCTCAACTTAGCACCAGTACCGTGGACTTACAGATATGTGTCGTGGGTGTTCCCTATGTGCCTATGCTATTAGCGCCAGTTTTGTGTAGTGCCACATTGTGTGGCACCACATTCTGCAATTATTCTTAATTTATAAGCATGAGTGTTTATTAACTTAGGTCACAGTTAGGACACAGTTCATTGATTTCTGCTTTGTACTTCCATATTGATGAGTTCATGTCACATTAGTGATAACTGTGTATTACTAGGTTCACTCATTTAGCATCCCATTTCTGATATGTGTTACATATAAAATTATTGCAATCAACATTATTTTCACTTCTGGGTACTGTACTTCTTGCTTTACACTAAAAACTACCTAATGTGGTTCCCATAAGCATAGTCCTCAGTTGTCATTTGTATTTGTGCTAAAGATCATTGTGTTCAAAAACACATATCCATTACTCATTGGTAATTTATGTATGTAACCATGTCTCTATTTTTTGTTGAGTGTCGTTGACATGTGAAATTCTGACATATTGGACTACTATATGCTGTAAAGTTTCATCTAGGTTTTTAGACCTCTATAATTACAAATACATCACATCATACAAGATACAGAAATAACATAAAATTTTATTACTATTATACATAACTTTTTAGATCTTTGTGAGGATGTAATCCACATATTTTCTCAGAGTCTGCACTGGTTAACAGGGAACATCTTCTATGATGCATTCTTAGTGCTCTAAATGGACTAGTATACATCAGTTTCCATTTCTTATTCATCATTAATGAAGGTTTTGGATGGTTTTTAAGGAGTACCTTGTCCCCATATGTTAAACTCTTGTGTTTTCTGTAACCTTTCTTTTCACCATCTGGTTCGCATCTTTCTGATCTCTTTCTTTACATCATGGCATTTTGTCCTTTGCCTGGGGTGAGTAGATGAGCAGTCGATTTTGTGGGTAACTAGCTCCATGTTATATTGGTAGCACTTAATGATCTCAGGTAGGTATTAATACAGGGTGTTTCAAAAATGACCGGTATATTTGAAACGGCAATAAAAAACTAAACGAGCAGCGATAGAAATACACCGTTTGTTGCAATATGCTTGGGACAACAGTACATTTTCAGGCAGACAAACTTTCGAAATTACAGTAGTTACAATTGTCAACAACAGATGGCGCTGCAGTCTGGGAAACTCTATAGTACGATATTTTCCACATATCCACCATGCGTAGCAATAATATGGCGTAGTCTCTGAATGAAATTACCCGAAACCTTTGACAACGTGTCTGGCGGAATGGCTTCACATGCAGATGATATGTACTGCTTCAGCTGTTCAATTGTTTCTGGATTCTGGGTACACCTGGTCTTTCAAGTGTCCCCACAGAAAGAAGTCACAGGGGTTCATGTCTGGCGAATAGGGAGGCCAATCCACGCCGCCTCCTGTATGTTTCGGATAGCCCAAAGCAATCACACGATCATCAAAATATTTATTCAGGAAATTGAAGACGTCGGCCGTGCGATGTGGCCGGGCACCATCTTGCATAAACCAGGAGGTGTTCGCAGTGTCGTCTAAGGTAGTTTGTACCGTCACAAATTCACGAAGAATGTCCAGATAGCGTGATGCAGTAATCGTTTCGGATCTGAAAAATGTGCCAATGATTCCTTTGGAAGAAATGGCGGCCCAGACCAGTACCTTTTGAGGATGCAGGGACGATGGGACTGCAACATGGGGCTTTTCGGTTCCCCATATGCACCAGTTCTGTTTATTGATGAAGCCGTCCAGGTAAAAATAAGCTTCATCAGTAAACCAAATGCTGCCCACATGCATATCGCCGTCATCAATCCTGTGCACTATATCGTTAGCGAATGTCTCTCATGCAGCAATGGTAGCGGCGCTGAGGGATTGCCGCATTTGCAATTTGTATGGATAGAGGTGTAAACTCTGGCGCATGAGACGATATGTGGACGTTGGCGTCATTTGGACCGCAGCTGCAACACGGCGAACGGAAGCCCGAGGCCGCTGTTGGATCACCTGCTGCACTAGCTGCGTGTTGCCCCCTATGGTTGCCGTACGCAGTCGCCCTACCTTTCCAGCATGTTCATCCGTCACGTTCCCAGTCCATTGAAATTTTTCAAACAGATCCTTTATTGTATGGCTTTTCGGTCCTTTGGTTACATTAAACCTCCGTTGAAAACTTCATCTTGTTGCAACAACACTGTGTTCTAGGCGGTGGAATTCCAACACCAGAAAAATCCTCTGTTCTAAGGAATAAACCATGTTGTCCAAAGCACACTTGCATGTTGTGAACAGCACACGCTTACAGCAGAAAGACGACGTACAGAATGGTGCACCCACAGACTGCGTTGTCTTCTATATCGTTCACATCACTTGCAGCGTCATCTGTTGTTGAAAATTGTAACTACTGTAATTTCGAAAGTTTGTCCGCCTGAAAATGTACTGTTGTCCCAAGCATATTGCAACAAACGGTGTATTTCTATCGCTACTCGTTTAGTTTTTATTGCCATTTCAAATATACCGGTCATTTTTGAAACACCCTGTATATTTCATTAGTGTATTGGCAAATTTATCTTGCTGTATAGCATCAAGGGTTCGTGATAGTGCTAATTTGATACGAATGTGGTTCAAACTGGATTCCACATCCATGTTATTGTGATTTTGATTCATCAAAACAGTAAGACTGCATGATACTGACATACAGTAATTCCTTCTGTATAATCTTTACCCTGTTACCCTGGCAGTGTCTGCCATGCCATGCTTTAGTTTTCAACAGATCCTCAAAGACTTCCTCACCATGAACTGTTAAATTTTATTTACCACATGAAAGGTCAATGACACTGTTCCTGTGATACATAAATTCTAATTCAATTAAGCAGCTTTTGACAATTAGGAATGTCCATTTCATTGCTCAATTACCTATATGCAATGTAACCTGTGCTTGCCATTTCCCACTTTGTGATTTCGCACCAATAGCTCCCAAAATCTTGCAGTTCTGCAATGGCGAGGTGAGTGTCTGATGAGTCTCACCATTTTATTGAAAAAATTGCTTGCCACAACATTCGTAAGTTCTTAATCTATCACACATCATGACCTTTCAATGTATCAGGCCCTAGTGACTGTCAAACATCATCATTGTTCGAGGTCTCATTGACAGTGAAAATATTACACTGGTTGCATCCATCAAAGTAATAGTAGGAATTGTTCCCACAGTCATACTAACAGCTGCCTGGACCAAGTCTTCTGTCTGTTGCATAACTCCTCACGAATGTCCATATCTGCATTTTATCTCGGCATATCTATGATGCAATTACATCTACTGCTCTCACTCCACCTGCAGCTTGCACCAGAGGGCTAAATACAGTCATGTTTAGTTTGTCAACCCACCTCGGATTGGTGGAGTGTACCCTGCAACACAATTCTAACAGATTAGTTTTGTGGTAGCAACCAGTTTTGATTCCCTGGTTGTGACCAGCTTGGATTATCACTGGGTTTTGGCCTTCTCCTATCCCCTATGTCTTTGTTGTTTGTGTGAGGTGTTCCAATGTTATTTATCCTGTGATGCCCCAACGTATTGCCATGCCTGTTCTGCCCATCATTACTGTGTGTGTTACTGGCATATCCTGGGTAAAACCAGTGACCATTGATTCTCTTTTGTTTCTTTTTTTTGTTGAAATAGGAAGTACTATTTTGACAGGGAGTCTGTTTACATTTGCAGGTTTGTGCATGATTGTGTGCTGTTGTCACACTACACAGCATTTGTAGACTGATTGTTATGGCTGCAGCTAGATGCTGTGTGTTGATCAGTGCCATTGCCAGAGTTGCAGTTTCATTCCTTATGCATGAAATCCAGCAAATCAAGAACAGACATACTGTATATTGCTCTAAATTTGCTTCATGCACATGGATTAATTTCTCCTTTATATGCAGTGCTAACTAAATTTTTAACAGTTTCATAATACCTTTGTGAGACATGAGTTCCTCCCAATATGTCATTTTGTTTAGATGTCACTCGAAATACTTTCAATAAACTGCCTTGCCTCCTTTTATAGGGCTCAGGATCATACCCTTCCTTCAGAAATCACTCCTTTATGGATCAAGACCAGTACTTATTTAAGCAACCTCTTTCAAATTCTTCACAACTTTGAGACATTTTTCAGGTTTTCCATAGTCCAAAGGATGGCATCCCCAGCCACAAATTTGATGTTATGCTGATTGTTCCACATTTAGGGTAACACACCTCTAAACTCTCGTATGAACACAACTGAATGTGGTGACTTCTCTGGTAAAATACCTGAAAGTGTCTACGTTTTAGAAGGCTTTTTTGTAACAGTATAGCAGATAATGTCAGTTCTGCCTCCACCCAACCGAATAGTGTCTGTATAGGGACTGATTGGTCCTGTGTCTTCTGGTCCCATAAACTGTCTGACATTTAAATGTGCTTTACCAATCATATCACCCACAGTGGTACTTATTGGTGATGGATCATATGTGGCACTCTTTATTGCTGCTATCTCTTGCTACAGATCATGGACCCGATTATTCGCTTGTTCACAAGATTATGGTACATTGTGCTTTAACTTGGTCTTGATTTATATCAAGTATTTTTTTAGTAAATCATTAGAGGGACTGCACTTGTGCAATACTTATGGCTCTCACTTTGTGCAGCAGCAGCAGCACACAATTCAGTGTTGTGTGATTGCATCGCTTGCATCCTTAACCAGAACGAGACGTCATTCACAAATTCTGTTGCTGCCCATCAGAACTTTCTGTGATCTTACGCTCTTACAGCACAACTAAATTCTGAAGCTGAGTTGTGAGCCCTTGTACTAATGTTTCAGATGTGGCTTGCACTGTCTGTAGCGTGAGCACATTATTTGTTAATTTTTGTATTGAGCCCAGTATATCTTCATACTTGTCTTTTAATGCTGTTATTTCAGAATGTATTCCTGTGAAATTAATGTTGATCTGATTGGATTGTTACTTCATGACCTGATCAGGTGTTGTTTTAATTTGATGCAATTGTTCTTTATATATTTGATGTAATGTTGATCTACTTTGGTCAGGTTGTTCCCATGAAACTTCATTAAATTTTTCTTCCATCTGTTCATCTAAACTTTATGCTAAACACTCAGAATTACGTTTCATTTGACTATCTTTTCTTTTGTCGTGAACATTTAATTTCTTGTCAAGATCTTGTGAAAGGCTATTAAAATTATATAATTGTTTTGATTACTCTTTCACAACATTGCTTAGTGTAGCACTCACACAAGCTTATAATCTTTGTTAAAAATCACAAATGGGGCTGCTGTTGCAGATGTTTGCTGGCCTGTTCTGATTGGGAGGCAGATGTACTTCAGTTTTGATTACATAAAATTAGATGTACTCTTTGTCCTAGTTGATCCATGGTGAGGAGATCCTTTGGAATGTGGAACAAGTCAAAAAATGAGAATACACAATCAATATTTACAAAATATGGAAAGATCCTGATGTAAGTTCCACAGATCCCAAATAAAATTGCCGTTATGAGTGTGGACTCAGTCATTAAAAAGAAAACTAACTTAAATGTATTTACATTTAAAAGGATATAAAACTTGTCAGTAAATATTAAATGTTTAACCACTTAGCAGCAGATGATAATTCTTAGGCTATTGTAGTCACACATTATCAGATAAAAATAAAATAAAAAAACATTTTACAGTACTTATTCATAATGACTGTATAAAATTTGTACAGAAGTCAGATTGTATTCAGTATTCTCATTATGTGACATTAACAACATACCTAAATGAAATAGAAAGAAACTTCCACATGGGAAAAATATATTAAAAACAAAGATTCCAAGACTTACCAAGCGGGAAAGCGCCGGCAGACAGGCACAATGAACAAAACACACAAACACACACACAGAATTAGAAACCGCCCCCGGTGTAAAACCTGTCCTATGCACCCTCCCACCACCACCTACTCCAGTCCTGTAACCCGGAAGGTGTACACGATCAAAGGGAGAGCCACGTGTGAAAGCACCCACGTGGTTTACCAACTGACCTGCCTGCACTGTGACGCTTTCTATGTGGGAATGACGAGCAACAAACTGTCCATTCGCATGAATGGACACAGGCAGACAGTGTTTGTTAGTAATGAGGATCACCCTGTGGCTAAACATGCCTTGGTGCACGGCCAGCACATCTTGGCACAGTGTTACACCGTCCGAGTTATCTGGATACTTCCCACCAACACCAACCTATCCGAACTCCGAAGATGGGAACTTGCCCTTCAGTATATCCTCTCTTCTCGATATCCGCCAGGCCTCAACCTCCGCTAATTTCAAGTTGCCGCCGCTCATACCTCACCTGTCTTTCAACAACTTCTTTGCCTCTGTACTTCCGCCTCGACTGACATCTCTGCCCTTACTCTTTGCCTTTAAATATGTCTACTTGTGTCTGTGTATGTGCAGATGGATATGTGTGTGTGTGTGTGTGTGTGCGAGTGTACACCTGTCCTTTTTTTCCCCCTAAGGGAAGTCTTTCCGCTCCCGGGATTGGAATGACTCCTTACCCTCTCCCTTAAAACCCAAATCCTTTCATCTTTCCCTCTCCTTCCTGAAGAAGCAACCATCGGTTGCGAAAGCTAGTAATTCTGTGTGTGTGTTTTGTTCATTGTGCCTGTCTGCCGGCGCTTTCCCGCTTGGTAAGTCTTGGAATCTTTGTTTTTAACAACATACCTACATCAATTGGTTGTGCTAAGAAATTCATAAATGGAGTAGAAGGAGTTGCCCACCAATAAGTCCTTTAGACTCTTCTCAAACTGAAATTTATTATTAGTTAAATTTTTTATGGCTGTCAGCGCCTCATTGAAAATGTGTATTGCCAAATAGTGGACACCTTTCTGAACCAAAGTACGTAACTTTAAATCTCTGGGAAAGTTATTATTATTTCTAGTACAGATTCCATGAACTGAGCTGCTGGTTTGGAAAAATATATATTTTAATGATAAATTTCATTATGGAATAAATATATTGGGAAACAGCAGTTAGTATTACCAGTTTCTTAAACAGCCTGAAGGAGATATCAAGGTGGTAAGGTAATGACTACGGTTATCTCTTCTAATCATCAATACTTTTATTGCATGACAAACTTACAGGTCGAAGACTAGGCAGGAACTGAGGTCCCGGAAGTATACAAAACAAAGAACAACTCGAAGACATAATACATGTATGATGTTCTGGCCTATCGATCTGTGGATCGACGCCACATAACCCACCCCCCGCCCCCTACAGTATGGAGTACATACCCGAAGGCGGGGGGGGGGGGGGGGGGTTGGCAAGAGTTTAAGTGGGTTACAGTGGGTTACAGTGAGTTCCTCTGCATCTAACAGCATGGGCCGTGTGGGAGGAGAGCGTGGAGCAAATCCTGGAATGCTGATGCTGAAGTCTTGAAGCCACGTCGGCGGTTGTAGTCGGCGGCCGATGTAAGACCGCTGGTGTGGAAGGGTGTCATTGGCAGGGAACCTAATAATCACCTTTCCACTTGGGCTAATGTAAGCACGTAGGTTGCCACACGTAGCACTCCGAGAGATTTTGAAACGTTTCACTGCACAGTGTGACACACCACCTAACGAGTCACACGAATCGTCACACGCAAGCAACACCAATACGGTATCACCACTAACGACGACAGATAATCCACAAATGTCATTAGGATGAACGTGGGTAGAGAGCTAATTGGCGCCTGCTAATGAAGAGGTATGCTGAGCCGGTGGGGTGGGGAAACCGTAGCACTGTGAGGGCAGTGTGCTTCGAGTAGAGGGGTGAGTGTCAGATGGTGAGGTCTGAGTGGGTGTGGTAGGAACCTGCGGTCTGCACCAGTTAGAAGAGTGATGCAGTGTGCGGTGTGCTACCGCAAGAAGATGGAACTGTTATATTAGAGCCCTGGGACCTAGGGGCTCTGCTATGGGAGCCAGGAGGCGGAAAACCCTGTAATGAGTGTGGGCTCGTTGATAGAGCCAGTGTAGGCATGAGTTTACTCGAATCATGAGCAGAGGAAGAAGGCCGAGGGTGGCCAGAGAGCATGATCTCTTCAACGGTGGCTGAGGTAGGGGGAAACTCAATGCAAGCAGGATTAACCCTGTTGAGGGAGACAGTAGTTACTGAGCCTTTAATTCCGATGTGCATTGTGTTACTGGTTCATTTGGCAACTCTGTACGGGCCTGTGTAAGGGGCTGTAACGGGGCTTTTACAGTGTCATCGCGAAGGAACACAAATTCGCAAGTGTTGAGCGCGTTGGGAACATATGTGTTCGGCGGAGTGTGGCTGGAAGGGGGTGGGGGTTGAAGTTTGTTACAGTGTAACCTCACCCGTTCTACCAAGGACGGCCGGCAGTTCGGACGGTTTGGCGACTGGAGTAGGAGCAACAAGTTCGCCTGGCAGTGTAAGGGACTGGCCATAGATGAACTCGACCACTGAGCTTTTAAAGTCTTCCTTGAAAGTGGTCTGCAAACCGAGTAAGATGAATGGCAGGGCTTCTGTCCAAAGGAGGCCATGGCAACTTAGGGCCATCTTAAGTGTCCTATGCCAATGTTCCACGAGGCTGTTGCTTTGTGGGTGGTATGCTGTTGAATGAATTTTCTTGATGCTGCACAGCCTACATAGTTCAGAACACAAGGCAGACTCAAATTGACGGCCTTGGTCGGTCGTCAAGTAAACAGGGCAGCCAAAGCGTGAAATCCAAGTGTCTATAAAGGGTCGTGCGACTGATTTGGATGTAATATTGGGTAGTGGCGCAGCTTCCACCCAACGAGAGGTTCTGTCTATAATAGACAGCAGGTATCTGTAACCCTCGGAGGGAGTGAGGGGGCCCACCAAGTCGATGAGAATGTGCTGGAAGTGACTAGAAGGAGCGGTGAAGCTGCCTAGTGGGGGCGATGTGAGCTGCAAAACTTTATTTTGTTGGCATGGAATGCAGGCACAGGGCCAGGCTTGGCAGTCGTGATGCATGTCACGCCATACGAATCGCTCTGAAATAAGTCTGGTAGAGGCTCTCACACCTGGATGAGCTAGGTTGTGTAATTTGTTGAACACTTTTCTCTGTAGAGGTTTGGGTATAAAGGGACGCAGTGTACCAGTTGATTTGTCACACCAAACCTTGCCTATGACATCGGGAAAGGTGAATCGCACAGGTTTGAGTGACGAGCTGTGATCGGAAATATGGTCCATAGTGTCCGTGTCGGCAGACTGCAGCTGAGGCAAGTCAGAGAGGTCTATCAGAGTTGTGAGAGTGCTGACACAAGACAACAAATCTGCGACCACATTACCTGCATCCTTGATGTATGGTACGTCAGAGGTAAATTGCAATATAAAGTCCAAATGACGGAAGCATCTAGGTGGGGGGGCAGTCGGGGGGTTCTTTACAGCAGCAACCAAAGAATTATGGTCAGTTAAAATGTAGAAGTCCCTACCCTCAACCTTGGCGTGAAAGTGTTTCACAGCCTCGTAAACTGCCAAGAGCTCACTATCAAAGGCTGAGTACTTTTTTTAGCGCTGTTGAGCTTTTTAAAAAAGAACTGCAAAGGAGAGGTAGTATCTCCGACGGTTTGGCTGAACAGCACCTACTGTGGTATCACTGGCATCTGTGGTAATAAAAAATGTAGCATCCGGATGCGGGAGGGCAACAGTCACTGCATTTGCTAGTAGGTGCTTATGTTTGTCAAAAGCTTATTCCATGGCAGGGGACCGGGCAGATACCGGTCGAATTTTTGCCTGCAAGGGCGTCTGCTATGGGAGCCTGAATCTCAGTTGTGACAGGCAAGTGCTTCCTATAATAGTTAACTGTTCCGATGAACCTGTGCAGCTCCTTAAACGAGTGAGGGCGTGGCAAATCCAAAACAGATTTGTTTTTGTCCTTGGGAGGAGTGAGGCCCTTAGCTGACACGGTGTAGCCGAAGAATCTTACCGAAGTCTGGTGCAACTGAAGCTTCTTATTATTCAGTTCAACACCGGGAGCGGTAAGAGTGTCTTTAACAGTCTGCAAATGTTCCTTGTTCTTTTGCAAAGTAGGACTGAAAATAAGAATGTCGTCCAAGTAAACGAAAGAAAAATCCAGATGAAACAACACCTTGTTTATGAATCACTGCCAAGTTTGTGCAGCGTTACGGATGCCAAAGGCCATGAACTGGTACTGGAAAAGGCCGAAAGGTGTTGTAACAGCTCTCTTTTCAATATCCTCTGGTGCCATCGGAATTTGATGATAGGCCCTCCTACAGTCCACTACCAAGAAATATTTGGCACCTGCAAGAGCATGGTTAAAATCCGCGACGTTAGGAACCGGGTACTTGTCTATGATAGTACGAGAGTTCAACTTAGTATAGTCGCCAACCACATGCCAGGTGCCGTCGCTTTTTGTGACGAAGTCAATAGGCGAGGTGCAGCATCCGGCAGATGCTTCAATGTTGCTGGCTATTAAAAGATCGTCTATTTGTTTGCAAGCCACTTTCATGAGTTCTGGCTTGAGACGGCGTGGTCGGCGAGAGATAAGCAGCCCGTCTTGCAAGTGAGGTTTGTGGGCGGTGCTGTCTGTAACCACAGAAACGTGTGACGTGGTACACGAGGCGACTGTCTGTGGTATAGTGTGTGCGGCGGCCGCTAGGCTGGGTTGTGGCGTGGACGGCGAAAGTTTGCATAAGTGCCAACTATCGGGTGGCTGGGAGTGACAAACAAGTGAGCTACGCAAAACAATGTTGGTACACTGTTTATTAGTAACCGAAGGCACCGCTCTCGAGCTTGGTGGCAGTAGCGATCGCAAATGAACAGCTGATGGCAGTAAATCAAAAACATTAACCTGCGCCTGGGAAGTTAGCTGCCCAAGTGAGGAGGGGGATGGATGTGCAATCGAATTAACACAGTTAGAGCTAGCGGGAGTGCAGACACTGTACAGTTTAATTGGCCCATGCTCACAAATGCACTCGGGCGTGAGAACACTTTAGTGGCACCGACTAAACTTGTGTGTTGCCGAGGCATCGTCTGCTGCAAGCTGCTGCCGTGCCGTGCCATGCCATTACTTAAGTCGTTGAGGCGACAGCATAGCTCAAGTTGTTCCAAGTGCAGGCATGTAGACTTGACACGCTCCATGAGCCACTTATTGGTCCATGACAAGAGCTCAGAGGATGGGTTATTACACTTCCTAGCCAGGTGGACCTGTTTAGCAGTACTATTGACACTTGACGAAGCACACGGAATGTGTTCCTGGGTAGGGTGGTAGAACACTGTATTCTTGACGAGGTCAAGCCACAGTTTGAGGTGTCGTAGAAAGTCAATGCCCACTTGAGGTTGCACTCAAGCGAGATGGACACTGTATATGAAGTAGAACCTAAGCACGACAAATTAGATGAGTTTACAGCACGTAGGACAGTTTTGTGTAGTCAGATCTTTTCGGTAGCAAGACGAGATGGAAGTAGGGAAACATCTGCACCCGTGCCGATGAGAAAGTTTGTGCCAGAGTTCAAGTCACAGACGTAGATTTGTCCATTCGAAGCAGTAGTGTTGGACACAGAATGGAGTGTGGGATGGTGCCTGTTGTTTACGTTGCAGGAGGTGGCGCCGCTGCCTACCTGCAGTTAAAGTTTGGGTAGGAGCAGGGCGGTTTACAATTGCGTGCTTGTTCCCCGAATTTTGCATGGAGGAAACAGTATTTATGGGCGGACATCTGCTTCTGCGAGTGGTCAGACAGCGGCGGCCCAGAATCTTCCACAGAGTCAGATGTGCTGTGCGGATGTGAAGTGCCGGTAGTGTAGTGAGATTCACAGACTTAGATTTAGTGGGGCATCCACGCTGGGGCCCGGGTTGTGGTTGGAAACTGGCGTAGCTGCTGGACTGCTGGGCACGGCGTTCACCTAGTAGAGCGGAGTAAGCTCGGTTGGCGGCATGCAAGCATTCTCTATTTGGTCTATATTCGTAGGCAGAGATATCCGTTTGGACAGACAGAGGCAGCTTTTCCGTCCAAATCTTGGTGAGCTTGGCGTCTGGCGTGTCACATTCACTGACGAGAAGTCGAAGTCATCGCCACAGCTGGGATTGAGATCTGTTGCCGAGGCGTTCTTCATAGACGAGCTGTTGAACGTTTTCTCTTCTTGTCTTGGAGACACGTTCCAGTATTGCTTGTTTAGCTATAGCTGTTGTTCGGAGGAGGTGACTTAACCAGGTCATAAATTAAGTCAACACGGTCATGGAGGTAGTTCATGAGACATGTGAAACGGTCATTGTCATCCAGTGCACAGACACTGAAAGTTTGCTCGACCAGGTTGAACCAGAATTCCAGATGTGCAGGTTTGAATGCCGGAAGTTTAGGTAGATTCGACAAACTGGTGGTCGAAGAATGCGGGCAGACACTCGCGGATGCAAGAGTAGGCAAGTCAAAGTTAACCCTGCGTCGTGAGGGCGTTAGAGAGGAAGCAGACATGCTGGCTGTGTTCATAGTAGCTGGAGGGGAAGCAAAATCCATTAGCAGGAAGTCCGGCTTGGAGCGAAGCGGGACCGGTTGTTGCAGCGGAAGGTCACAGTGGTCACGGCAGTTGCTTCATAGGTTGTTATGCAATTGATCCTCTACATCTGCAACAAAATTGTCCATCACAGAATCACTGATGAGCTTGGTGGAACTTGACACACTCAAATTACTGCACTGATGAACACTCGGAGTAACAGGCTGGCAAATGTCATTCACATAGTGTGCAACCGGCGCGGAGTGATACACACGTGGAGCTTGCACATTCAAAAAGATGTCCTGTTGTGGCACATTATGAAAACTGACTCCAGATCAGAAGGTTGCATGATCAAATCATGCCGAGCTCACAACTGAAGGAGATATCAAGGTGGTAAGGTAATGACCACAGTTCTCTCTTCTAATCATCAATACTTTTATTACACGACAATCATACAGGTTGAAGGCTAGGCGGGAACTGAGGTCCTGGAAGTATACAAAACAAAGAACAACTCGAAGACATAATACACATATGATGTTCTGGCCTATCGATCCGTGGATCGACGCCACAAGCCTCTGCAGAATGTTCTCGAGTTCACACCATAAATAACTGATCTTGCATGTTATTGGGCTCAGAAAACTTTAGCTTGGCTTGTTGAATTACCCCAGAAAATGACCCCATATGACATTATGGAATGAAAGGAAGCATACTACACTAGCTTTTTTACTTTTATATCACCTACATCTGACAACATTTGCACAGCAAATAGAAATTTCTTTAGGTGCTTCAGCAGTTCTGTGGTATGCTCCTCCCAGTTATATTTGGCATAAAGCTGTAATCCCAAGAATCTAACACAGTCAACTTCTTCTATCTGCTTGTCATCATATTTTAGGCTTCTACTAGCAAGAAACCTTGTACAAGTTCCAAACTTCGTATAGTATGTTTTTTAGGCTTAGTGACAGAGAATTTGCTAGGAACCCATTATTAATGTCCATAAAAATTCCATTAGCTGACCTTTCTATAGCTATAATTGATTTACTATTTATTTGCAATGTTTGTAGCATCTGCAAACGAAACAAACGTGGCCTCTGGTAATGTTACTGATAAAGGTCATTGGCATACAGAAGAGTAAGTTAGAACCCTAAAATGAAGCCTTGGGGGACACTACATGTTATCGGTTGCTAGTTCAGTGATCAGTTTGGTGACAGCTGCCTCCATAATGTCAACATTTGGCTCCACCAGTTATCATTTTCAATATTTTCTTGGCTCTGTATTTCTTCTATGTGGTCCATATTTCTTATCTTGCCAATATTCATCATAACACAGCTATTAATTTTGAAAAAATAATCTTATTTACTTCAGTTGTCGTTGCATGTGTTTCAGTAATGCAGTTAGCAATAATGAAATTCTTCTTGAAATTTGAAGAACATGCACAAAATATTACAAGTCAAGACAAGATCTCACCAACATCTTAATTACATTGAATGCAATAGTGGCCGTCTTAATGTCATGACCCCTGAGATTCCAACAATTGTTCAAGTTAAAATTCTGAAAATTGCAAATTGAAAAATTTATGATAGGATATGATATGCAAACCCCAAGATTTGTGACATCTGATAGAAAGAGATAAAGCAATGATCTCCTTACCTGGTATTTTTGTAGTTTGTTCCAATGACAATAATATTTTTGTAATGTTATATAATTTTCTTATCTGCAAATAAATACAAGTGAGTAACTCTTTCTTAATTCTGTCTTCTTCTTGGACTTATATATTTATATACTTTTCCTCTTATTAGGCATTGTGTTGGTGTAATATGTGCAACAAAGAGATTATTTGTAATATATAATACATACATAAACTTCAATATGTTCACAAAAACCATGCAGTCCACATCACCCATTGTAATGTATCTTTCCTTTCTGACAGATAAAAGTGACAGAATTATTTAAATTTTGATAAAAATATGCACTGCATGAATAATGATTTGCCTCATGGAAAAACACCTGCAAATGTGATGGCATTACACACATTGAGATAAATTCAAACTTTCTACCATACTGAATCACCATCATTTAAGTTCTTTAGCCATCACACATCATGACCTTTTGATGTATCTGACCCTGGTGACTGTTGAACATCATCATTGTTTGAAGGGTCATTGATGATGAAAATGTTATACTGACTTTCATGTAAAAAGTAGTAATAAATGTTATTTTGGACTTTGTTAAAAATAGATCTGGATCTGCATGTTCGACTTGCGTAGAATAAAATACTTAAACCGCATGAAGTGATAACCTATCAATCATTCTGTCTTCAAATAATGTGCGAACAGCATTCTGATACATCTACCTGAAAAATATAAGATCGTCAAATAAAATTAATCTGTTAGTAGCAAAAGGTTTCTACAATAACTGCAGACACCAGTGTTCATGAATAAAACTATTATTATTTGAAGTATCAGGTATTAGACAGTAATGGGTAAATGAAAGTGGATTGATATTTGCTTGGATAATTAGAAAAATTGATTGGAAAGAATAGTTGAGAAAATTTTGAAGGTAATTTATGAATCTGTGCACAATCTTGGGTGAACTTTAACTGATACCAATTCAACAGACCTTATATATCATTACATTCAACACCAACAAACATAATTTACATGTCATACTGTTGTTACCAGCATTGTGCGGTACCAAATAATCACTGCAACCATTGAAATTGTCAATCTGTCTTTAAGTTCTTAAACACACGAAGCACAATATTTTTAGTATTAGTAAACCAAATTCAGTAGGTGCCTATCAAGTCTGAGTCATTACCTTCACATTAATTCCATGGTGTTTAGTCGTGAGCATGACAATGTCAGTGCAGGAATTCTCCTCCAGATATGGTGTTAATTGTTGTTGTCTGAACTGAACCTCTTGATGCAGGATCTCAGCAGCGAGTGAAGTGATTAACAGATAGAAGCTGAACTTATACCCATGTGAATAAGCGTTTCTGTTCTAATAACTTTTTATAATACTTTCAATTGTAATGTAACGGACTACTGAAGAGTGCGATACCACCCTTATAGTCGCATCTGCCCTCGCAGGGTCAGTGCTCCAATTTCATTTCTATGATTTTTTTATTTAATATTATTGTATGTAGTATTTAATTTTGCCCAAACCTTTTTTATTATATTATTCTATAATGTGAACTTTATTTGTTTATTTCTGGAGAATATGTTGGCACCAGTGTGAGCCAAAGACATTCGTGTGTGAAAGGTACAGAGTCGGACAGTGTTAAGGTGACTGTGGGAGTGAGTTAGTTGGACTGTTGAGGGGAGAGCGTGGTTTTGTGAGGTGGACTGTTGATGGGAGTACGGAAGGAAGTCTGTCGTCTTATATAGAGAGTATCTATAAATAGTATGTGATATGAAGATGGAAATTATTGTGAAAACGTTAAATTAATAAAAATGAAGAATCAATTGTAAAACAAAAAGCGAGTACCAGTTTTCATTAGCACACAAAGACCCGGACCTAATATTAACAATGTTACATGGATGGAACGCACCACGGCGAGAATCAAGACAATGAGACCAAATTCAGCATCTAAAGGTAAGGTATTTTAATTAGTTTTAGTATTCTGTGATGTATCATTCTTTTGTCTAAATATTAAGCTTAACATTGTCTGTTGTAGATACAGACCACCCAAGCTGGCGAGGTGTCGTCAATTGATCATCATAATCTCAGGGTTTGAAATAGCATTTAAATGAATTAAAAGTTTGTCACTTGATATTTGATTTTCACCCCGGATGAAAGAGGGTACATTGTAATTGGGGGCTCGTCCGGGATCCATTGCATTATTGGACTGATACTCGTTTCACACTTGAAGGATTTTTTTCTACCAGGCAGCCTGAAGGGGGCACTACGGTGAGCTGTGCACCAAATCTAGGTAGCTGGACCCTGCTGTATCAGAATGTACAAGGACTATGCAACAAAATGAGTGAGCTGGAAGTAATTTTAAATTGTAATGTTAAGGAGGTTTCTGTGCTGTGTATCAATGAGCACTGGCTTCGGGACACACAGATTTGTGCAGCAAGTATACCAGACTTTAACTTAATAAGTCGCTTTTGCAGGGAAAATTATAAATGTGGAGGTGTATGCATCTATGTTAGAAGCAATGTTAAATCTAAAGAGATAAAACCTAGCAAGGTGAAGTGTGCAGAAAAAGATTTTGAATGTTGTATTTGTGAACTTACAGACTGTCAAACTATCATTGCTTGCATCTATAGGTCTCCATCAGGTGACTTTAACCAATTCTTATATTATATAGATGATCTTTTAAATGAATTGAGAGGCAGGTCAAAATGCACAATAGTTCTTGGTGACTTTAACATTAATTTTAACAAAAGTAATAAGAACAAGGCACAATTACTACATCTGTTTAACTCATACAACATGCAACCTACTGTGTGGGAAATTACCAGATATGGGGAGGGGTCTGGAACAACACTTGATCAGATATTTACCAACAAACAAAGCTGTGAGTACAATATTGAAGTAATAGATACAGGCTTTTCTGACCATATGGCTTTAAAAATGATGATAAGGAATGAGAACACTAAGAAATGCACGATCACTGAAAAATATGTACAAAGAAGACTTATTAATGCAAACAACATAAGGGTTTTTAATAGTATGCTAAAAAGGGTGCAGTGGGGCGTAGAACAAACTGATGATGTAGACAAAAAGTATGACAGTTTTTTTACTGATTATAAATATTGCTACGATGTGGCATTCCAGTTAAAAAGAATTAAAGTTAGTGAGAAGACAAAAACATGGGTAACACAAGGGATTAAAAAGTCAGCAATCACCCTTAGAAACCTAAGCAAACATGCTAGAATAAATACAACAATTAAACCATACTATAGGAAATAGAGAAGGGTCTATAGGAAAGTTTTACAGGCAGCAAAAAGGCTAAGCAATGATTCATACATTAACAAGGGAAGCAATAAATCAAAATCTATTTGGAAGGTTATAAACAATAGCATAGGAAAACGTAAAACCAAGACCCATAACTTCAAAATTAAAAGTGAGGGGAAAGTGATAGAAGATGCTCAACAGATAGCCAATATATTCAATGAACATTATGTGAACATAGCACCGAACCTAATTAAAGGTCTATGCAATTCAAACAACAAAAACATAAAAGTACCAACTTGTGAAAAGACGATGTTTCTGTACCCAGTAACAGAATGTGAAGTTAGAAATGCTATTAATAAACTAAAAAATAAAATGTCTTGTGGTATTGACGGAATTCCAGACAAGGTAATCAAACACAATTCTACCAGTATAGATACTAACCTAGCTGACATTATTAATACTTCTTTCAGGACAGGGGTGTTCCCATCAAAACTAAAACTCTCCATAGTAAAGCCACTACACAAAAAGGATAGTACAGCTGACATAAATAATTATAGGCCAGTGTCATTATTGTCAGGTTTCTCTAAATTAATAGAAAGAGTAATGTATGAAAGGCTAGCTGACTTTCTGAATAAAAATAAAATACTGACTAATGCTCAAAATGGGTTTAGAAAGAACAGGTCCACAGAAACGGCAGTCTTCCAATTCATGAAAATGGTCCTAAATGCCTTGGACAAGAATGAGTTAAGCTGCGGGATATTCTTAGATTTATCTAAAGCGTTTGATCTAATCAGCCATGATTTATTGCTTATGAAACTAGAATTTTATGGGGTCCGGGGACTTGCCTTCAAATGGTTCAAGTCTTATCTCTCGGATAGACAACAGAAAGTACAAATATACCATGAAGGCAAAGAGTATCTTTCTGACTTCAAAAAAACTAGCTATGGAGTGCCCCAAGGTTCCGTGTTAGGCCCTCTGTTGTTCTTGGTGTTTATAAATGATTTGCCAAAGCATCTGACAGTGGCAGAAACGGTGATGTTCGCTGATGACACTAGCATTTTCATAAAAGGATCCACCGAGGATAATCTACAACAAAGTGTCTCAAGGACAATAAATGAGACAGGAAAATGGTTTAGTGATAATGCGTTGATCATAAATAAGGATAAAACAGCATTGATGAATTTCAGTAATATTAAAAGTAAAACTAGAAGAACAGTAAAAGCTGAGCTAGGGAGCTATGTTATTGCACAAGCTCCACATACAAAATTCCTAGGTATATGGGTGGATGAGCACTTGAGATGGGAAAAGCATCTAGAAGCTTTGTGTAAAAAACTAAGTAAATGCTGCTATGTGCTTAGAATGCTTCGGGACTGTTGCAACACTGAATCATTGCTGTGTGCCTATTATGCTTATATGAACAGTTTGCTTAGATATGGTGTGATCTTCTGGGGAAATACAGGTATGGCAAAACAAGCTTTCAAACTTCAAAAAAGGGCTATTAGAATAATGAAAGGGGTTCCCCGTAGAATGTCATGCAGGGAAATATTTAAAGAATTTAAAATAATGACTCTTCCTAGCTTATACATATATGAATGTGTCTGCTTTCTGAAAACTCACCAGGAATTTTCAACAGTAAATAATCAGATTCATAAACACGAAACAAGAAATAGAGATGATTTTCACAGAGAGGCCCACAAAGGAGCACTATACCAAAAAAGTGTCAACTACCAGCCCAAAATACTTTTTAATGCATTGCCTGCTGCAATAAAGAAAATTAAAGAATGTCATAAATTCAAAGTAGATCTTAAACAATTTTTAATAAGAAACAGTTTTTACAACATTGAAGAATATCTAAATATGGGAAAGTAACATTATTTATATAAAGTGAAGTAAAATACTTGTATTTATTATGCAAATTTTTGTAACACATTAAATAACAGAAATTATATTGTAATTGTCTAATAGGGGAAAGTAAGATTATTTATATAAAGTGATGTAAAATATTTGGATTTATTATGCAAGTTTTTGCAACACATAAAATATCAGAAACTATATTGTAATTGACTACATCCATACAATGTATATTGTTAACGGATGAATAAAGAGATTGATTGATTGATATATTAACAGGTATGGATTAATAATGTATTAGAAAGAAGAGGAGAACGTTCTAAATGAAAGGAAATGTAATCTACTGACAAATGGAAGTAACAACCCAACAAGAATAAGAAAAGTAAATAATAACGGACGTGGGACCACGCGGAAAAACGAGATAAGTACACCTATTAAGTTATTTGTATTGTTGACATTTTGGGCGTTTTGTCGGTGCAGGGGTTTCTTAATTCGATTAAAAATGACCGTGACAGACGAGTTGGAACAAAATCAGCAGGGGGATAAAAAGTCTATCGAAAGTGTTCAAGCAAGTGCTAGTACAGAAATGGCAGATAAAAAATCGGAAGGAAAGGTTGAAGAATTAGATATGTCCGCTATGTTGCAATTACTGTTAACACAGAATGCTGAGCAATTCGATACTTTTTAACAAACGGTTCAGTTGTCTGAATAAGCAATGTTCTGAACAATTTAGTTTCTTGAATAATGTAATTACAGAAAACGCGAAAAGTATGGAAAAGAAAGTGTCTGATTTAGAAGAGAAGCTTTTAAAAGAAAATAGCCAATTGGCTAAGGAATTCTTTAATGAATGTTCAACTATCAGATCGGAAATGAAAGAGACGAAAACCAGTTTGGAGGAGCGAACCGACGAAATTGAAGATAGGGTAGACAATGTAGAAGATAAACTCAATGAAGTCGAATCAACAATCAAACGGGAAGTGGAAGAAACCGCGAAGTATTTTGAATCATTTTCGAGTGAGAGAAAAATTAAAGATAGGGAAATGATTACCAGAATTGACTTACATACGAAAAATGTCGATGACAAATTGTCATTGTTCGAAAACAAGGTAACAGAAAAAGTGAAAATTATTGAACATAATGTAGATTCTTGTAACAATGTAATTAAAGACAATGAGCATGTGGTAGTTCGGCTACAGAAACAATTAAATGAAATTCGGGATAATTTAGCTATGAAATCGGTAGCGACTTCATTTAACGGATTTTGGCCAGGTACAAACGTGCGTAATTTTCTGGGAGACGAAAAATTACACCCAGTTGATTTCATTATGAACTGTCGTGACAATTTTTCGTTCGAAATGAGTGACACCAAATTTGTTAAAAAATTCTTAGATGGAGAAGCATTGTCATGGGCTAATCTAACCGCCAGTTCTGATTTAACCTATAGTCAATTCGAAAAAAGTTTTTTGAACAAATTTTTTTCAGCATCTGTTCAGGCCAAAATCAAAAGCGATTTTCTTAATGGGCCTAATTATAAAGAATGTGATGGTACAATGAGGGAATTTTGCGAGAAACAGCTAAGAAAGTTGACGCATTTAGACAGACCTATTGATGAACTAATGCAAATAAACGCTCTAAAAAGGAGGTTACCAAATAGAGTTCAGTGGGACTTGGTATATGGGCCAGATGATTCAGTTGAACAATTTTTGAGTTACGTGGAGAAATTGGATCGTGCATTAGAAAGAAGCAAAAGATTTAATGGGCATCATTATGAACAAAATCATGGAGGGTGGAACCAAAATTCTAATAATGGGAATAATGGTAGGCGCAATAATCATAATGGGAATAATCAGCAGGATCGTCAAGGTAATTTTCAGGGAGATTTCAGTAGAGGAGAGAATAGCAACTGGCGTCAACATGAGAATAAGGGAGGTAATTATTATGGTGGGAACAGAAATACACAATGGGAAAATCGAGATAGAAGACAAGATGGGAATCGGCAAGGCCTGTTAAACTAAGAGCCGTCCCAATGAGGGCCTGTCAGTTTGGGACTAACAGATATTACAGAAAAAGACATAGTAATAACATGACAAGAGCACCGGAAATTGATAAGAGACCATTTGATAAACAGTTTTGGCAGCAAGTCAGTGAGAAGGCTATGAGCACAGATAATTCTAGACACATTAGTAATGAAGATTCAGAGGTTAGTGGGGAGATAATGAATAATTTGTTTAGGCAGGAAGAAAGTGATGTGAGGGGGGATGTAGGTGGGTGTTCCTATGTTAATAATAGTTGTGATACCTTCGGAATAAATACATTAATGTATTCTGATGAAATTGCAGTAAATCGAGATCTGAGTGATGTAAAAACTTCTGTGGGTGAGAATGTCAATCAAGTACTGAATAATAGGGTTGTAGAATTAGAAGAAGTAGAGTGTGATGTTGATGTGAGAAGTCGTGCCGAAGTAGCCAAGGTTAGGGAAGTTGAGTCAAATGGTGAGATGTTAAATGATGCTGAGGAAGAGGCAGTTCATGATAGTGATGATATGGAATATAGAAGTGAGATAAGAGTATTTGTTGTGATTAAGAATGATGCAGATGTAGTTATGAAGGAGGGGGGTAATAGTGTTAGAGAAAATAATCATTCCGTACAAGAGGTTCAGGCTGCAGTCACGTGGGTTAATACATCACCAGTAATCGAGGGGATAGACGGGGATGACATTAATATTGCGAATGAAGAGAAGGTAATTATTAACTTAGGAAACCAGGGACAAGAGTTCATTTGTAGATTCTGGGACAGCCTTAATGAGACTAATAAACATAGTGTGTTTTGGATACAATTATTATCCATCTGTGATAAGGTATATCCTATTTGGTGGGAAAAAACAAAAACAGGTATAAAATGTAAAGAATTGCCTATGATTACTGATAATAATAATGTGTTTAATTATGTTTGTGTTGAGAATCCTAGTTGGCTTCTGCACAATGTGCAGACTGAAAATAGTTTAGCTTATGCCAATCAAAATGAAGATCTGAATTTTAAAAGCGTAGAAGATGAATTGATGCATGAAGATGTTGGTGAGCAGGAGAGTGAAATTGTAGGAAGCTCATACATGCAAATTTGTATTAATGATTGGACAGGTTATTGTTTGATTGATACTGGAAGCCCGATATCAGGAATCAGTGAAAAATTGAGGGATAGGATAAATAAAAACCATGAATTTGCAGAATTACCAGTAGTTGGGGTTAAAATTAGGGGAGCGACTGGAAGATTCAGTAAAGCAGTAAAATGTCAAATTCTTTTGTCTTTCAAAGTTGGAGATGTGGTCTTTGATCAGAGTTGTCTTGTCATTCCGGACCTGAGTGAGGACTTAATTCTAGGTATGGATTGGATAGTAAAAGTGGATCTGGGATTTAATTGGAAAAACAAAACTGTCAAATTTAGGGAACCAACAGATAAAAATAAGTTGTATGCAGAGAGCTTCATTGAGAAGAATAGTAATAGTCATAATCTGATCAGGGGGGTGAATTATTTAGATGATGGGAGATGCACTGATCCTTTTGAAAAACAGACTTCTATTGATGACAAAGATTATCAAAGCATAATAGAAAATAAGATTGCTGAAGCAGAGAGCTTAACTAGGGAACAACAATCTGATCTCATGGAACTTTTAGGGGAATATTCTGATGTATTTAGTGACAGATCAGGCAGAGTGAAAGGGTATGAATGTAAACTTGTACTCAAACCGCATGATCCATTTTTCATTAAACCTTATGGGATTCCATTAAGCAGGAGGAAAGCTGTAGAGGGGGAGTTGGAAAAGATGCAGACTTGGGGGGTTATTCAGAGGTGTAATAGCGAATATAATAATCCTATCATAGCCATTGCCAAGAAGGATAATAGTGTAAGACTTGTCCTAGATTCTAGGTTCCTCAATAAATTATTATGTAGGGAACTGATCATCCTGAAAACATTGATGAATTACTACACAAGTTTGAACATGTAAAGTTTATGTCTAGCCTCGATCTGACCTCTGGATTTCATCAAATACCATTAGCAAGGGAATCTCAGAAATACACAGCATTCTTATATAATGGAAAATGTTATACCTTTAGTGTAGTACCATTTGGGCTGAATGTATCTGTTGCAGAGTTTATCAGAGCTTTAGATTATGTGTTGGGAAAGGAATTGTTACATAAATTAACTATATATGTAGATGATATTTTGGTATCCAGTAAAAGTTGGGAAGAACACATAGGGTTACTTAAGGAAATTTGTGAGGAGTTTAGAAAAGGAGGAATTTCACTGAAGTTATCGAAATGTAAATTTGCAATTAAAATTTTTGGGGCACATTATATCTGACAATGGAATTATGCCAGATGATGAGAAAATTGAAGCAATTGCAAAGTTTCCACCACCTAGGAATAAGAAACGGCTAAAGCCATTTCTCGGACTGTGTGGATTCTATAGGAAGTATTGTGCTACTCAGGCTCTTAATGCACCTTGTTTAGGGAATTTGCTTAAAAAGAATACTATATGGGATTGGAATAAAGATTGTCAGATTGCTTTTGAAGAGATTAAACACCAGTTGGTAAATAGTAAAATCTTATGTAGGCCAGATTTTGGGTTGCCTTTCTGTATTATGACTGACAGTAGTAATTATGGTTTAGGGACACACCTTTTCCAAGTGAGAAGTCAGAATGGGGTGGAAGAACATAGATCTATTGCTTTTGCCAGCAGGACATTGCAGAAACACGAGAGGCAGTACACCATTACAGAAAAGGAACTATTAGCCGTTCATTGGGCTTTCTCCAAATTTAAGAATTATTTATTGGGTCACGAGGTGATAGTCTTTTCAGATCACAAAGCACTATCCTACTTACAAGAATGTAAATTATACCATAGTAGAATCATGAGATGGGCACTTTTTCTTCAGCAGTTTAACTACACCATCAAATATATTAAAGGTGATGAAAATTGCATAGCAGATGCTCTTTCAAGGCATCCTTTGGGGGAATCTATTGGTGACAATGGTGATGAAGGAGGGAATGAATTTAAAATTATGTATTTAAAAGGCATAAATGAGGAGAAAGATGTCGTGAAAATCTGCAGTGACATTAGACGGTTTCAGAATCATGATGAAGAGTGGAAACTAGTGAAAAGTTATATTGGAAAGAAGGGAAAAGAAAAAGTAGGGCAGTATTACAAAGTTCATAGGGGAATATTATTTCGGAGGATGAAGGAGATAGTGAGGTATGGAAGTTATGTTGGCCATATGAATTTGTCAAATTACTTGTAAAATATACCCATGAAAGTTATGGTCATTGTGGGGCAGCAAAATGTATACAAAAGATTCAAGAAAACATTTACTTTTACAATATGGCGAGGACTGTGAGGAAAATCTTGTCCACTTGTGACTTGTGTCAGAGAGTCAAGGCAACCAATCAAACGAATAGAGGTCAGATGCAAAATATACTTCCGAAACAGCAGCTTGATGTTGTAGCAATTGACTTGTATGGGCGACTGCCAACCACTGGAGGAGGGTTTATTTATGTTTTTGTAGTGGTGGACTTATTTTCCAAATTTATTAAGTTGTACCCATTGAGGAATGCTACTAGCAAAAACATTATTTCATGTTTTACCCATGACTATTTTAAATGTGTAGGTGTACCCAAGGCAATTCTTAGTGACAACGGATCACAGTTTACATCCAAAAGTTGGGAAACATTTATATATAGAGAGGAGATCAACCACATACTTATTTCAGCTTATCACCCATCCAGCAACCCAGCCGAAAGATACATGTGTGAAATTGGGAGATTATTTAGGACTTACTGTCATACTGACCACAACACTTGGATGCATTACATTAGCAAACTTGAAGATGTGTTGAATAGCTTACAGCACAGTTCAACAGGATTCTCTCCACATGAGATACTTTATGATAAAAAGCCACCAAATCTTATTAGTGAATTGATTGAGTTTCCAGCATGTAACAGCTTGTCAAAAGAAGAAAGAGAGGAGATTGTAAGGAACAACATGAAAAAGCAAGGGGAAATTAGGAAAAGTAGACATTATAAGTGGGGGAAAATGTGCGAGTTTAATGTGGGAGATTTAGTCCTAGTGAAAACAGTAGAAAAGTCAAAATCATTGTGTGGGAACTTGAGAAATTCTTTGATATTTATATATGACCATTTGTGATATCTGAGAACCCACATCCAAATGCCTATAGGTTGATCTATCCTGAACCTAGAAAACTTTTTGGTCTACGTAACATCATGGAGTTGAAGCATTATAAAAGTCCAAGCTAAGTTTACAGTGTCACAATTTTGAAAACTTGGGACTCTGTCTTGATCTGTATCTTTGCTGTTTAATCTTGCATTTTGCTTTGTATATATTTATGGTTATTACAATGAATATCTTATGCCCTTGCCTTGCACGATGAGTGCAAAACTTAAATGTTTCTTTATACTCATGTGATTTGAAAATATAGATTTTTAATCTTAGTATCATTGTGTTAGTGTAAGTTGATGAGGCCATACTTCATCTGTTTGAATATGGCTATGTTGTGCTCAAAAGAGCTTATTCATTTAGACATTATGCTTAATATCTTTGTTATTGATATTTATTATACACAGTGTAAACTGTTTGTAACATTTTGTTACTGAAGACCCTTTATGAACCAGACTTTATGAGTAACTGACCAACACACTCTTATGCTAAGTATTTGTGTTGGGGAGAGAAGTTTTAATGTTTCTATTCTTGTTTATGCTTATGGAGTTTTAACTTTTGTATTATCATTTTTATTGCATAACTTTGTCTTGTCCAATAACTATGGACTTTTAACGCAATATTGGGCCATGTTGCTTCAAGACAGGGCACTAGTCTTATCTTGTTTGAAAACATGTGCACTGTGCACATAAGTAGATACCTGGACAGGCATTTACTCTTGAACCAGTGAAACAATTATCATTTCTGTGAGAAACTTACCTGAACTATAGTTTTAGAACACTTATATCTGCTATACATTGTTTTTCTCGTTGAGGCATAACTCACAAAATATGAGTACTTAAGTATAATAATTTGTACCATTGCCTGTTGTGAGGCTTATCTACTATTACCTCAAGTATTTATGGATTTAATAGGATACCACACCCTTTAGAAATGTACATTTTGATTTACTGATACCTAACATAAAAACACAATGATAGGACTGGAGAGAAATAACAGTAGATGAGATTTTTCAGTGGTAAACTTTTATTCGTGAATCCTTTTTATGTAATATTTAAATTTCTTTATGCCTTGCGTTATTACTTAGTCAAAATTTCGGAGGTGTGACGTTTGTTCTGTACCACTGAGACATCTCATTCGAAACCTACCTTGCCACTGACAATATTGTGTTTGTAATACACAAACACTTAGGTAATTCTGTCAAGATTTGATCCTGAGATCTATGAAATAACTGTGAAAGCAGTATATATATGATAAAACTGTACACTCTAAATGACATTAGAAATTTGGAATTAATCACTTACTGAAGATATACATTGAAACTGCAGATATCAAAATGCTGACTATTTCACTTACTTGTGCACAAAGCTATGGAACTTTGGTTTTGTTGCGTGGTCAGCTCAGTATAGGTTAATTAAATGGGGATTAGACGTCATGTCTTATGACATAGGCAACTACACTAACCACAAATTTACACTTGTGAAGTGACTTATATGCTACGATATGGATATGTGACTGCGAGAAGTTATGACCAGAGTACCATGTCTTTACTACAAACTGTGTGAGTTGAAGTATGAGGATAAAAACTGCAATTAATCTTGAGTGAACCAGCGTTCATACTCTAATAGTGATGGTGATCCTGTTTTGCCACAGTTGTGTATACTATGTGGTTCTCATGGAGACACATAGACAGTGTGCGCCTTGGTACTGGTTGGACTTCTGCATACTGTTTAGTCTTGTGTCCTGTGCATATGGCCAAGATTGATTGAAGGCTGAGTATTGATGGCAGAAGGTGGATGATTCTACAATATAATTAACTAATCTACATGTCTTATGTGACAAAGGAACTAGGTATGGAGAGAGGACTACACTCTGTACATAGATGTACACTTTACATGATTACACATTGCCTATGCCATGAGTAGAGGGAATTTTCATATATATATATTTATATTTTCTTTGAATTTAAGGATTAGAAGTGTGTTTGCTATTTTATTATCTTATATTGAATAACTGACCTGACCAAGCAATTGCTAGCTTCTGTTCTGATCAGTTGAGAAAACAACAACACTTATGTGGACGGAGCTCTGTATCTCCACAGATTTATGTTTTACTGACTAACTTTGAAAGAAATTGATCTTGTATAGACACAGAATATTAGATAAGGGTAGGTTGGATGAGTGTCAGCATGGAGTGGATTAGGATTAGAGGATAAAGTACATGCAGGAACTGACAAACACAAAACTTTGTATAGTATTTACATGTATTCACTTTATTACTATTTAACTTATATTGGTGAGAAAAGTATGTTCCCACTACCTTTGACGGGGTTTACAGATTCCCATTGCAATGCCACCTCTGACTTTGTACATTTGAATTATTTTATACATATGTACGAGTGAAGCATGATACCACTGATGATGGCTGGGTTAAACATGATCCCATTGCACTGCCATTTCTAAACTCTCACTTTTTAGCTATTTTACATTACATTATGGAAAACTTATTGATATGAGGACGCTGAGATGCTTATTTAACTGAGATTGTTCAAATGATACTCTTTACAATAATAATTTAAAAAAATATTAGCCACATATTTCTCAGTAGATGTCTGAACTAAATTGAAAATAACCTTTTTAGCTGATGTTAAAACCAAGTCGATATAAGACCACATTTATCTCTTTTATGTCTTACTTTTAGTGTCTAGTATATTTGTACAATCATTATATAAATATGTAAGTGAACTCTGGTAATCAAACACAGTATGGTAGGGAAGAGGCATCCTGGGTGAGATACCAATGTATTTATATGTGACTAATTAAGTGTTGTATGATTTCAGGAAAATTACCATGATATAATTTGACAGATGAGGCGATTAAGGGGACAAATTCAAGAGGAGAAGACCAGCAGAAAGAGCCGAGAAGACAACTATTGAAGATTACATTAATTACATTAAAAAAAAAAAAAAACAGTGGTTCATTGCTTTGCGTATCTGTCGAGATCTCTTGCAAAATATTTTTGCATGAAATCTCGAGGTGTGTGTGTGTGTGTGTGTGTGTGTGTAATGTAACTGACTACTGAAGAGTGCGATACCACCCTTATAGTCGCATCTGCCCTTGCAGGGTCAGTGCTCCAACTTCATTTCTATGATTTTTTTTATTAAATATTATTGTATGTAGTATTTAATTTTGCCCAAATCTTTTTATTATATTATTCTATAATGTGAACTTTATTTGTTTATTTCTGGAGAATATGTTGGCACCAGTGTGAGCCAAAGACATTCGTGTGTGAAAGGTACAGAGTCAGACAGTGTTAAGGTGACTGTGGGAGTGAGTTAGTTGGGCTGTTGTGGGGAGAGCATGGTTTTGTGAGGTGGACTGTTGATGGGAGTACGGAAGGAAGTCTGTTGTCTTATATAGAGAGTATCTATAAATAGTATGTGATATGAAGATGGAAATTATTGTGAAAAAGTTAAATTAATAAAAATGAAGAATCAATAGTAAAACAAAAAGCGAGTACCAGTTTTCATTTGCACACAAAGACCCGGACCTAATATTAACAATGTTAGATGGATGGAACGCACCATGGTGAGAATCAAGACAATGAGACCAAATTCAGCAACTAAAGGTAAGGTATTTTAATTAGTTTTAGTATTCTGTGATGTATCATTCTTTTGTCTAAATATTAAGCTTAACATTGTCTGTTGTAGATACAGACCACCCAAGCTGGCGGGGTGTCGTCAATTGATCATCATAATCTCAGGGTTTGAAATAGCATTTAAATGAATTGAAAGTTTGTCACTTGATATTTGATTTTCACCCCGGACGAAAGAGGGTACATTACATAATAAAAGGTTAAAGTACACAATTTTAACAATGCTGGTATGATGGATCCAAGCATGCATCTGCATGCTACCACTTCCTGAAATAAATGGGTGAAGATACATGAATTAATAAACTGAGGAGCATATTTCTTACTTCATTTCATACAGATTTTTAACAAAGTATCACAACATTATCCTTGCCACAAAACAAACTCATTAATTTATTTTGGCAGTGTCTTTAGTTTATTGCTGAATCAGTTTACTTATAGCTTATATATAAGAAAAGAAAGAAAAATAATATGATTCAATACAATTGCCTCCCACTGTGCACTGACGTTATACGGAGGTGCACAGTAGTTAAGCTTATTTCCTCTTTTGAGGTTTGATAACCCTGGCCAGTATGGTCATCCTGAATGGTTATCAATTTATATAGGCATGTCAGCTACTTCTAACATATACATATATAAGTTTTCTCTCCTAATAAAGTTCATGCTGTAACCACATAGTCCCAGTATTGTCAGTCAGCATTTGCACAGTGTTTAGCTTGCGAAGTATGTGCGCGCAGCCCAACGTCCATTATCACCACAGTTCATGCTCACATGTCCAGTACAAGGCCAGAGTGTCCATATCATGCATGTACAGTGGCTTCCAGTGCTCAAATTCGTGAAGCTCGTGTTCAGCGGTGTGATCATTTGTGAAATCTTCGGTGTGGTGGTAACTGGTTTCCATATTAGTGGCCTGAGAAATTTATTTTACCTCGTCGCTCTCTCTTATTCAGTAGGGAGACCAGCCGTTCATCCAACATCTGTCGACAAGGTAAGTTCCTTGCTGCTTTTGTGACATCGTCAAGCACAGAAAATTCAGGTTATATGAAGTATTGGCATTTTTAGTTTATCTTGCACACACACTCATATTGTTTTAACACATGTGCACTTAACACATTGCAGCCACATGTTTTTGTTCTTTGTTTCGGAGAAAATTTCATTCAGCTGCATTACATAAAGTTTCTGTAGTGGCCTTTTCGCATACTGTACACATAAAAAAAAATTCAAATACAATTACAAAATACACTTATCTTACTCATTTGCTGACATGCCATCATTGTCATTCATATACATTAAAGTCTGTCTCATATTCTCTCCCCTCTTTATATATAGGATCATTACTTGTCATTTAATTTTAGTACATTTAATCAGATTTCATTTTCTTTACATTATTCAATTCCAATTTTATGAGCACACATTTTACTCTTGTTTGGTTATACATACTTCATATAACATTTGTACAGTATTAGATTCTGCTTTCATTTATGGCATATGTTGACAAGCATTTCATTTCAATTTACAGTGACTTCTTGCCAGAGCATATTTATCAGTTCAAAAATTATCAAAGAAGTAAACAATAGTCGCTACAACAGGTACTACATACTGCTCAGATAACTATGCATGGCCTTGCCTCTTTAGCATTCTTCAGGAAGGATCTACGAACTACTGGGTTGCGTAAATTTTATGGAAACACATTTATTTGCTCAGTTACATCTCTTTAATAGACTTAACTGTGATCACGAGAACAAAATAGTTTGTTTTTTCTAAGCGCAACTCAAATCTGATGATACCAATCAAACCAAATACGTATTCAGTGCTTAAAGGCAAGCTCAATATTTACTTTTTATGTTTAATATGTAAAGGGTTACCATTTCATGTGTTGAGGTATACAGAGTTGTATCATCAATATGATATGTTATGAATAATGAGCATAAAACAATGTTTGCATAAGTAACAAGTGTGCATAAAAATTTCAGTGTAATTCAGGGGTTGATGCATTCATGAGTAGTCGACACTCACAGTAGTCAGGTTTTGACCTCTTGATTATTTAGTAATACTCACCCTTAGTGCAGCATCATGATATGCGATGTACTGCAACTGTTTTCTTCTTCACATAGTTTCATACTATCATATTCATACGTATCATAAACTTACAACTTTATTTACTTGCGGTGTGGTCCTTTCTTGTGTTTACATGCTACCTAACACTCTGCAAGCATTTATCATTCTTCACTTTGGGGTGCGTCAATGCATCTTTCCCTGTAAGAAAAAACTTAATACTATCGTAATACTAAATATTCATAGATAAGTGTACAATGGCTCAATGCCACAGTTACAGCAGTTGCATGCAGTTGTGTTTTGATGAAACATAATCCATGTCATTTGTGCATCTCTTCTTACCTTATAAGTCTGAAAGATAAAGTGTATTAGAGGCATGGTGTGACCACTTATTCAGTTTGCCACTTATGCAGCAAACACACACACCATTGTTCTTGTTTGGGATGGTTCCTATGGAACAGAACACCTTTGCAAACAGTAAAAAACCTTTTTTAAGTTTTCATTACCATTTCACATAAGTTTCGCTCTTGCCTTACCCCAACATGTGTCTTCCTATTGTAATTGCTCCATGTGTTTACATATGTGGACATAGTATGGCCAGAGTGTTTTGTCTTCCATCAACATAGCTCTTATTTCACATCCCTGCTCTAAAAGATTGTTAAATTCCTCTAAGCACTGTGGTAATAGAGAAAGAGCATCAGCTATTATGTTCTTGTTTCCTTTATGTACGCTATTTCAAAATTGAATTCTTGAAGATACATACACCAACTAGCTATCCGTTGGTGTAGCAATTTATAAGTTAACAAAAATGATGACAACTGATGATCACAGTATACTTTTGTGTGTTTACCCCAAAAGAAATTTTCTAACTTTTTAAAGTACCGTATTACAGCCAAACCCTCCAACCCCGTAACTGAATATAAACGTTCATCTTCAGATAAGGAGTGGCTGGTGAAGCTAATTACTTTAAAGATGAGTTTTCCCTCTTCTTCTACTGTTTGAAAAAGGCATGCACACAAACCTTGAGAAGACAGGTTGGTGCATAAGCAAAAATCCTACTTCATGTCTGGTTGAGATAAAACATTAGCATTTAATAATGCTTTCTAGATGTTCTCAAAACTGCTTTCACATTGCTTGTCCTATAACCAAGGTCTGTTTTTCCGGAGAAGATTGAGTAAAGCATCACTGTTCATAAGTTGGTTACAGATGAATTTCCTGAAAAATGAGACTAGGCATAAGTATGCTTTTAATTGCCTCTTGTTTTGAGGAACAGGGCAGTTCCTAATGGCATCAAGTTTTTTAAGATCTGGTAATATGCATGCTGAACAGATTATGTGTCCTAAAAGTCTTACCTTTTCTTGACCAATATTAGATTTTTGGAGATTTGCTGTTACTCCATGTTTGGAAAAGCAGTTCAATACTTGTTCAATTAATCTTAAATGATCTACCCTAGTAGGAGTGGTGACTAAAAGCCCATCCACATACATGTTATCTTACTGAAAAGTTCAGGTCCTAGCACTTTGCCCAGAGCAGAGATAAATACATCTGCACTTACATTCAATCCAAACAGTACTATTTGAAATTCAAAGCTCCTGCCCCCACATGTGAAGGCAGTATACTTCTGACTTTCTTCATTCTTCATATAGTTTTATTAGCTAATAGGAGGACGAAAGACCAATTATAGTAAGAAATATAGCATTTTGGAATTTCACAAGCTATTCCTTTAAATTGTCTGGACATGTTCATACTGGTACAGTGATCTTATTAATGCTACGTGCATTAAGGACTAAGTGCACCTTGCCATCTGGCTTACTCATGGCCAAAGTAGGACTGCAATAAGTGGAAAATGATGGTTGTATTATGCCCCATTCAATCATCCTGTTAAACTTTTTCTTACTGCTTCCCTCTTTGTCCATGGTATAGGGTATGAAGTAGAACAAAAAGTTTCATGAGAATATACTTCCATTTTGTTCACAAAATCCTTAATGATACCTGGTCTTTGTTCAAATACATGTATATCAGCAAGTACAAGTTCTCTCTGTTCCGCTTGCTGTTCTTGAGAAAAGCACTTTGATTCACTTACCTCCATGTTTATTGTGTCAATGTTTACCTCTTCTGGTGCCAACAGTTCGTTGTTGTATAAACATGACTATGGGATTTACCAACTGAACCTCAAAGTCACGAGTAACTTCAGTTTTACATCTATCAGTACTTTTCCAGATTAGATCTATTGCAAATACTTGGTTGTTTACTGTGAAATGACATTGGCACTCGCCTTTATACATTTGTACTTGGTGTGTCCTAAATGTATCCATACCAATTAAACAATCAATGATTAATTTCTCTACTATAAAAACATTGCATCATACAGAAAACGGTCGTAATTGAATGAGAATCAGAGCTTGTATTTTGACTCCTTTCAATTTCTGACCAGTTGTAGTTTGTACCTTGCAATTTTGCACTAGCAGTGTGGGCATACATCCACATTTCTTCTGTTCTTGAAACACACCCTGTGACATCAAATTAGTCATAGCATCTGTGTCAAGCACAATGGGTACTTCAAGGTCAAATGTTTTGGCTTTAAGCTTGTACCTTGCCCCCTGACAAGTTTTCCTGTGTATCCTCATTACTTTGATACAGATCATCTTTCACATCACTATCTGTTGAAGCAAGTGTTGATCAAGCTTGTGCCCCACTCTCCTCCCAGGTAACAAAATGGGGGCCTACTATGACTGGTTCAAGTTTTCCAGCATTGCAGTGGTATCAGTCTCTGGGTGAGGTGTAACTTCTACTATATGGACTGTTGGTGTTTGATTACGCCAGTTAGTATGCTGTGAGGCTCTCAACTCAAATTCTCTTTGCCTTTGCATGTTATTTGGCATACGTGCATTCTTTGCTGGCTTAATTCATCTGTCTGTGGATTATTTGGCTCTGTTTTTTTTTGCCTATTTCTTTTATATCTGCCCTTGAGTTTACGGCTTTTGCCATTACTGTTGTGATTACCGTTACTGTTACCATAGGTCTGCGTGGGGTAAGGTTGCCATCTGTGTTGTACTACAAATCCTTTGTTCCCTTGTTGGTCCATAAATCCCTGTGGCACTATCTGCATATTAACAAGCTTGGGTTGTACTGGTCTCTCTTCGTTTATCAAATCTATTGAGTCCTGTACAGATAGAAAGTATTCGGTGTCATGTTCTGGAATGATAATTAGTTTTTCCGATAATGTGGGCAAGTAGACGGCTCTTTAAAATTTTCAGCACGTTTACTTGAGATACCAGGTTCATCCAGTATCTGATTTTATTCAAATAGTTTTCAAAATAGCCCCTTAAGCTTCCTTGTTTGCTATTCAATGGAGTTGGGTTGAATGCTTCATGTCTGAGCGTCTCTTGTATAGCCTTAGACCAATATTTATCCAGAAACTGCTTATAGTAATGACAACATTCCGCCATGTCCTTAGCCCATGGCAGAATGTCACCCTGTGGGTAGTCAACAACAAATCTAATTTTCTGGGCTTCAGTCCAGGTACAAGATAAAAAGTTTCGAAATGCTCCAATAAAGACAAAAAAGTTCCTCCCCCTCCCCCCCCCCCCCCCCCCCCTTCAGAGGTAAATACCAGAAATTGTCAAAGCCTAAGTAATCCTTCACCTACAAGTAATGTTGACAAACACACCACGCTGTCAGTGACAGGCATGTTTGTTTGTGATTGTTTGTGACATAGCACATGGCAACTGCGCTTGCTCGACAGGTACAGCTGCCAGCAAGTGTTGTTGCCAATGCTATTTTCCTTCAATGGGCTAGTGATGTATTGTGCGTGACCAGTAAAATTATCTAATTTCTCTAAAAGCGTGGGTTTGTTTTCTGTCAAATGTTGTTTTGGAATGTCAGTATTTTTAGCAATACTGCCTCATAACCTTCCTCTGCTTCCTTTATACCTAAATTTATTTTAGCTAAAAATTGACTTTCTTTCTCTTTTAGAACTGCTTCTACTGTATCTAGATAAATCTTGCACTCTGACACTACCTTTTCAGCAAGGGTGTTGCCCTTATCCAGCATCCTGGCTTCAGCATTTTCTGTTATTTCCTTTACATCTGCACGCATCCTATGTCTCTGTCTTTTGGCAAATTTTGACTCAAAACTTAATTGGTCTACTCCTAGAGTTAACTTTTGTACTTCTGTAGGTAAGTTTTTGCACATATCTTGCAGCTTGCTGACTGCATCCATCACATTTTTTACTGACGCATCCACTTGGAATTGTGTCTCCTGAATTTGAGAATCTGCTCCACTAATGTTTTGTAACTCGCCTGCAAGTTGTCCCTCTTTATCATCTATGGATGATACTCTTTCTGGTAACATATTTATATTGCAAGATGTGTCAGTAATTATTTCTTGTTTTAGTTGTTTACCCAGCTCTGTCAACTTCCTGGATAGTTCGTCAGATAATTCAGTGCGTATAGTTTTGCTCACCTCACTGTACTCTTGACTATTACTATTCTGGAAATCATTAAATGCCTTATTTTGCTGTTTAAACTGTTGTCCTATATTTTCATGCTGTTTTGTGAACTGCTGTGTATTTGTTCCATGAGTTGTGTCAAATTGTCTGTCTCACTAGTTTCCTGTTTCTGCATTTTCGATGTTGTGAGCAATTAACCAAAGGAATTTTCGCTGTCATACCCTTGTTTCACTATTTGAAAAAATGTTTCCCAGTGAGAACTGAAAAATTGTCTCATCGAGCGTGATAAAAGTGACATCATGATTAGTTATATAACCAGTGTCATCATTTATTGATAGTGGGACACCAGCCTCATTGTTTTGGTTTCCATCAGCCAGTTTATGAGTTGGCATGCTACTTTCAACTGTTGCCAAGTTCAGATTTCAAACATCTTGGCATATAGATTTTTGTAATGAGTTTTCAACAATGGCCATTTCCATTGACTCCATTGTGAATAGTTTATAAAAATTATGAATAAAATTTTTCAAAAATTAAATTTTGTCTGTATGAGTACTTTTCAACTAATGTAGGTTTAGCCATGTATTCACTAATGAACCTGATTATTATCTGGCACACTCATAGAATTTAAAAGACTTATTTTGAACTTTAATGATGATTTTGTATAAATTTTAGTCCCTTCTGTAGAAATGCACTTTCCGTACAGGATATTAATTGGAAGGAAAAGAGATTACTACTGCCAGAGAGACAGTGTCAAGTGTGGCCATATGAGCATATGGCGTACCAGCTTCCTGAAATTTGCATTTCCGGCTCATGTCATTTGTAGGCAGAATTTAATTTTAATTTGCTCCTTCCAACAGTTTTATTATTCCCAATCTTGTTGATTGTTGTTGTTGTGGTCTTCAGTCCTGAGACTGGTTTGATGCAGCTCTCCATGCTACTCTATCCTGTGCAAGCTTCTTCATCTCCCAGTACCTACTGCAACCTACATCCTTCTGAATCTGCTTAGTGTACTCATCTCTCGGTCTCACTCTACGATTTTTACCCTCCACACTGCCCTCCAATGCTAAATTTGTGATCCCTTGATGCCTCAAAACATGTCCTACCAACCGATCCCTTCTTCTAGTCAAGTTGTGCCACAAACTTCTCTTCTCCCCAATCCTATTCAATACCTCCTCATTAGATACGTGATCTATCCACCTTATCTTCAGTATTCTTCTGTAGCACCACATTTCGAAAGCTTCTATTCTCTTCTTGTCCAAACTAGTTATTGTCCATGTTTCACTTCCATACATGGCTACACTCCAAACAAATACTTTCAGAAACGACTTCCTGATACATAAATCTATATTCGATGTTAACAAATTTCTCTTCTTCAGAAACGCTTTCCTTGCCATTGCCAGTCTACATTTTATACCCTCTCTACTTCGACCATCATCAGTTATTTTACTTCCTAAATAGCAAAACTCCTTTACTACTTTAAGTGTCTCATTTCCTAATCTAATTCCCTCAGCATCACCCGACTTAATTCAACTACATTCCATTATCCTCGTTTTGCTTTTGTTGATGTTCATCTTACATCCTCCTTTCAAGACACTGTCCATTCCGTTCAACTGCTCTTCCAAGTCCTTTGCTGTCTCTGACAGAATTACAATGTCATCGGCGAACCTCAAAGTTTTTACTTCGTCTCCATGAATTTTAATACCTACTCCAAATTTTTCTTTTGTTTCCTTTACTGCTTGCTCAATATACAGATTGAATAACATCGGGGAGAGGCTACAACCCTGTCTCACTCCTTTCCCAACCACTGCTTCCCTTTCATGCCCCTCGACTCTTATGACTGCCATCTGGTTTCTGTACAAATTGTAAATAGCCTTTCGCTCCCTGTATTTTACCCCTGCCACGTTTAGAATTTGAAAGAGAGTATTCCAGTCAACATTGTCAAAAGCTTTCTCTAAGTCTACAAATGCTAGAAACGTAGGTTTGCCTTTTCTTAATCCTTCTTCTAAGATAAGTCGTAAGGTCAGTATTGCCTCACGTGTTCCAACATTTCGACGGAATCCAAACTGATCCTCCCCGAGGTCCGCATCTACCAGTTTTTCCATTCGTCTGTAAAGAATTCGCGTTAGTATTTTGCAGCTGTGACTTATTAAACTGATAGTTCGGTAATTTTCACATCTGTCAGCACCTGCTTTCTTTGGGATTGGAATTATTATATTCTTCTTGAAGTCTGAGGGTATTTGGCCTGTCTCATACATCTTGCTCACCAGCTGGTAGAGTTTTGTCATGACTGGCTCTCCCAAGGCCGTCAGTAGTTCTAATGGAATGTTGTCTACTCCGGGGGCCTTGTTTCGACTCAGGTCTTTCAGTGCTCTGTCAAACTCTTCACGCAATATCGTATCACCCATTTCGTCTTCATCTACATCCTCTTCCATTTTCATAATATTGTCCTCAAGTACATCACCCTTGTATAAACCTTCTATATACTCCTTCCACCTTTCTGCCTTCCCTTCTTTGCTTAGAACTGGGTTGCCATCTGAGCTCTTGATATTCATACACGTGGTTCTCTTCTCTCCAAAGGTCTCTTTAATTTTCCTGTAGGCAGTATCTATCTTACCCCTAGTGAGATAAGCCTCTACATCCTTACATTTATCCTCTAGCCATCCCTGTTTAGCCATTTTGCACTTCCTCTCGATCTCATTTTTGAGACGTTTGTATTCCTTTTTGCCTGCTTCATTTACTGCATTTTTATATTTTCTCCTTTCATCAATTAAATTCAATATTTCTTCTGTTACCCAAGGATTTCTAGCAGCCCTCGTCTTTTTACCTACTTTATCCTCTGCTGCCTTCACTACTTCATCCCTCAGAGCTACCCATTCTTCTTCTACTGTATTTCTTTCCCCTATTCCTGTCAATTGTTCCCTTATGCTCTCCCTGAAACTCTGTACAACCTCTGGTTCTTTCAGTTTATCCAGGTCCCATCTCCTTAATTTCCCACATTTTTGCAGTTTCTTCAGTTTTAATCTACAGGTCATAACCAATAGATTGTGGTCAGAGTCCACATCTGCCCCTGGAAATGTCTTACAATTTAAAACCTGGTTCCTAAATCTCTGTCTTACCATTATATAATCTATCTGATACCTTTTAGTATCTCCAGGGTTCTTCCACGTATACAACCTTCTTTCATGATTCTTAAACCAAGTGTTACCTATGACTAAGTTGTGCTCTGTACAAAATTCTACTAGGCGGCTTCCTCTTTCATTTCTTAGCCCCAATCCATATTCACCTACTATGTTTCCTTCTCTCCCTGTTCCTACACTCGAATTCCAGTCACCCATTACTATTAAATTTTCGTCTCCCTTCACTATCTGAATAATTTCTTTTATTTCATCGTACATTTCTTCAATTTCTTCGTCATCTGCAGAGCTAGTTGGCATATAAACTTGTACTACTGTAGTAGGTGTGGGCTTCGTATCTATCTTGGCCACAATAATGCGTTCACTATGCTGTTTGTAGTAGCTTACCCGCATTTCTATTTTCCTATTCATTATTAAACCTACTCCTGCATTACCCCTATTTGATTTTGTGTTTATAACCCTGTAATCACCTGACCAGAAGTCTTGTTCCTCCTGCCACCGAACTTCACTAATTCCCACTATATCTAACTTTAACCTATCCATTTCCCTTTTTAAATTTTCTAACCTACCTGCCCGATTAAGGGATCTGACATTCCACGCTCCGATCCGTAGAACGCCAGTTTTCTTTCTCCTGATAACGACATCCTCCTGAGTAGTCCCCGCCCGGAGATCCGAATGGGGGACTATTTTACCTCCGGAATATTTTACCCAAGAGGATATGCAACAAATACAGTGAAAGTTTTGTCAGTTCTTTGTAACAATATTATGAATCATGTATCCCAGAAATTGTTATCTCAACAATTGAAAGGTCTGTTCATATTTCACTCAATGTCGTCCTTTAAACGGTCACCATTGAATAGGTAAATGGTGAAGGAAATGGATTAATAATTGCTTGAATAATTGGAGAAATTGATTGGTAAGAATAGTTGAGAAAATTTTGAAGGTAATTTATGAATCTGTGCACAATCTTGGGTAAAATTTAACTGATACCAATTCAACAGACTTTATATATCATTACATTCAATGTCAATAAACGTATTTTGCATTACTTCCTGCTGCTTCCAGTAGTGTGCAGTATCAAATAATCACCACAGCCACTGAAATTGTCAATTCATCTTTTAAGTCCTTAAACACATGAAGCACAATATTTTTAGGACTGCTTCTCCAGGTATGGTGTTAATTGTTCTTTTCAGAACTGAACCTCTTGATGCAGTATCTTGGCAGCAAGTGAAGTGATGAACAGGTAGGGGTGTAACTTGTTTATACATAGAAGGGTGGTTTGAAAAGTCTGGTAAAGAAGCAAGGAAAACTATTTGCTTCATAAACAACTCATCTTACTTCTCCTCATAGTCTCCTCTGTGATCCTCCAGCTTTTTTGTCACGTTGGAAAAATAGATTCTGTCAAACTCTGCAAAATACTCATTGACTGCAAGTTTCAAATTAGTGAACAGGAAGAATTCATTTGGGGCCAAGACTGGTGAAATCCCAGTTACATAATTTCATCACTGCTGTTGCTGATGTTTGGGATGGTACAGTATCAGGGTGAAAGAGCTTTTTCTTTGGTCCCGTTCAGTTCTATGTAATCTATGAGAATTATTCCTTGGAAATTCCAAAAACAGTTGCCATCACCTTGTTGTTGCTGTGGTCTTCAGTCCTGAGACTGGTTTGGTGCAGCTCTCAATGCTACTCTATCCTGTGCAAGCTTCTTCATCTCCCAGTACCTACTGCAGCTTGCATCCTTCTGAACCTGCTTAGTGTATTCATCTCTTGGCCTCCCTCTATAATTTTTACCCTCCATGCTGCCCTCCAATACTAAATTGGTGATGCCTCAGAACATGTCCTACCAACCGATCCCTCCTTCTAGTCAAGTTCTGCCACAAGCTCCTCTTCTCCCCAATTCTATTCAATACATCCTCATTAGTTATGTGATCTACCCATCTAATATTCAGCACTCTTTCCCTTATTCAGTGCACTTTCATAAGCCTTCTTCCATTGTTTTGACTGCTGTGTGCTGACTCTGGTGTGTAATGATGGATCATTGTGATTAAAGACATTGTATTGAAACGTTGCGCTGGATACACTTTTGGCCAGTCGTGCCAGCCACCTCGCACACAGTTTCTTCATAGCCAATTCTCCACACAAGATATTAAGTACGCATTCAGTTGAGGTGCCTATAGTCTAAGCCATCTCAGGAATTTTTATTTGGCAGTCTCACATTACCATATCATGGGTTTAGTGAATGGTTTCCCTCTTGGTGAACTCAGTTGGATGCCTGGAGCATTTAAATTCATTAATCCAATGGTAAATGGTCTTTAATGATTGTGCAGTATTTGCATGAACTTTAACCAATTCTGTTTTGGTTTGTGTGACACTCTCGTACTTCAAATGAAAATGTTTAATAACAGCATGAAACTTGGTTTTCTCCATTTTCAATTGCAGTCAACACACAACACAGTTCAGACAGTGATCAAATGCAAACTGTACAATGTACATTGTTGAAAGTCTTTATATGATCCTTGCAATAATCATGCTTACCAGCCATGAAGGTGCAACAAAAAAGTTCCAGTCTTTCACAGTTATTTACCAGATTTATCAAACGATACTCATATATTTTAAATCAATAGCCATGTAAAGCAAACAATGTTGTGCTCTATGAAAAATGTTTTGGAAAATCTCCATTTTCAAGACACATCAGTAAGTTTGGATCAGAAGCTTATGTACATGTTCCTAATCAGTTCAGACCAAATTGGGATAGTAAATTTAAGGAATTGACCATGGTTGTCAATGATGGATATAGTGCCCATTGCTGCTTCTATAATCCTGAGTCATGCTTCTATAATCCTGAGTAAAAGAAAATTACTCTCTCCTGCAGTGTCCCTTCCATGAAAAACAAACCTGTCACATAAAAATGAAACAGAGAGAGACTTAATTTTACCTCGGATGCCCATGCTGCAGATGATAGTCAACAGGAATCCAAAGAGGATGATGTTGTTGTTGTTGTTGTCTTCAGTCCTGAGACTGGTTTGATGCAGCTCTCCATGCTACTCTATCCTGTGCAAGCTTCTTCATCTCCCAGTACCTACTGCAACCTACATCCTTCTGAATCTGCTTAGTGTATTCATCTCTTGGTCTTCCTCTATGATTTTTACCCTCCACGCTGCCCTCCAATACTAAATTGGTGATTCCTTGATGCCTCAGAACATGTCCTACCAACCGATCCCTTCTTCTGGTCAAGTTGTGCCACAAACTTCTCTTCTCCCCAATCCTATTCAATACTTCCTCATTAGTTATGTGATCTACCCATCTAATCTTCAGCATTCTTCTCTAGCACCACATTTCGAAAGCTTCTATTCTCTTCTTGTCCAAACTAGTTATCGTCCATGTTTCACTTCCATACATGGCTACACTCCATACAAATACTTTCAGAAACAACTTCCTGACACTTAAATCTATACTCGATGTTAACAAATTTCTCTTCTTCAGAAACGCTTTCCTTGCCATTGCCAGTCTACATTTTATATCCTCTCTACTTCGACCATCATCAGTTACTTTGCTCCCCAAATAGCAAAACTCCTTTACTACTTTAAGAGTCTCATTTCCTAATCTAATTCCCTCAGCATCACCCGACTTAATTCGACTACATTCCATTATTCTCGTTTTGCTTTTGTTGATGTTCATCTTACATACTCCTTTCAAGACACTGTCCATTCCGTTCAACTGCTCTTCCAAGTCCTTTGCCGTCTCTGACAGAATTACAATGTCATCGGCGAACCTCAAAGTTTTTACTTCGTCTCCATGAATTTTAATACCTACTCCAAATTTTTCTTTTGTTTCCTTTACTGCTTGCTCAATATACAGATTGAATAACATCGGGGAGAGGCTACAACCCTGTCTCACTCCCTTCCCAACCACTGCTTCCCTTTCATGTCCCTCGACTCTTACAACTGCCATCTGGTTTCTGACCAAATTGTAAATAGCCTTTCGCTCCCTGTATTTTAACCCTGCCACCTTTAGAATTTGAAAGAGAGTATTCCAGTCAACATTGTCAAAAGCTTTCTCTAGGTCTACAAATGCTAGAAACGTAGATTTGCCTTTCCTTAATCTTTCTTCTAAGATAAGTCGTAAGGTCAGTATTGCCTCACGTGTTCCAGTATTTCTACGGAATCCAAACTGATCTTCCCCGAGGTCAGATTCTACTAGTTTTTCCATTCGTCTAAAGAATTCGAGTTAGTATTTTGCAGCTGTGGCTTATTAAAGTGATAGTTCGGTAATTTTCACAACTGTCAACACCTGCTTTCTTTGGGATTGGAATTATTATATTCTTCTTGAAGTCTGAGGGTATTTCGCTTGTTTCATACATCTTGCTCACCAGATGGTATAGTTTCGTCAGGACTGGCTCTCCCAAGGCCGTCAGTAGTTCTAATGGAATGTTGTCTACTCCGGGGGCCTTGTTTCGACTCAGGTCTTTCAGTGCTCTGTCAAACTCTTCCCGCAGTATTGTATCTCCCATTTCATCTTCATCTACATCCTCTTCCATCTCCATAATATTGTCCTGAAGTACATCGCCCTTGTATAGACCCTCTATATACTCCTTCCACCTTTCTGCTTTTCCTTCTTTGCTTAGAACTGGGTTTCCATCTGAGCTCTTGATGTTCATAAAAGTGGTTCTCTTATCTCCAAAGGTCTCTTTAATTTTCATGTAGGCAGTATCTATCTTACCCCTAGTGAGATAAGCCTCTACATCCTTACATTTGTCTTCTAGCCATCCCTGCTTAGCCATTTTGCACTTCCTGTCGATCTCATTTTTGAGACGTATGTATTCCTTTTTGCCTGCTTCATTTACTGCATTTTTATATTTTCTCCTTTCATCAATTAAATTCAATATTTCTTCTATTACCCAAGGATTTCTATTAGCCCTCGTCTTTTTACCTACTTGATCCTCTGCTGCCTTAACTACTTCATCCTTCAAAGCTACCCATTCTTCTTCTACTGTATTTCTTTCCCCTGTTTCTGTCAATTGTTCCCTTATGCTCTCCCTGAAACACTGTACAACCTCTGGTTCTTTCAGTTTATCCAGGTCCCATCTCCTTAAATTCCCACCTTTTTGCAGTTTCTTCAGTTTTAATCTACAGTTCATAACCAATAGATTGTGGTCAGAGTCCACATCTGCCCCTGGAAATGTCTTACAATTTAAAACCTGGTTCCTAAATCTCTGTCTTACCATTATATAATCTATCTGATACCTTTTAGTATCTCCAGGGTTCTTCCATGTATACAACCTCCTTTCATGATTCTGAAACCAAGTGTTAGCTATGATTAAGTTGTGCTCTGTGCAAAATTCTACCAGGCGGCTTCCTCTTTTATTTCTTAGCCCCAATCCATATTCACCTACTACGTTTCCTTCTCTCCCTTTTCCTACACTCGAATTCCAGTCACCCATGACTATTAAATTTTCGCCTCCCTTCACTATCTGAATAATTTCTTTTATTTCATCATACATTTCTTCAATTTCTTCGTCATCTGCAGAGCTAGTTGGCATATAAACTTGTACTACTGTAGTAGGTGTGGGCTTCGTATCTATCTTGGCCACAATAAAGCGTTCGCTATGCTGTTTGTAGTAGCTTACCCGCATTCCTATTTTCCTATTCATTATTAAACATACTCCTGCATTACCCCTATTTGATTTTGTATTTATAACCCTGTAGTCACCTGACCAGAAGTCTTGTTCCTCCTGCCACCGAACTTCACTAATTCCCACTATATCTAACTTTAACCTATCCATTTCCCTTTTTAAATTTTCTAACCTACCTGCCCGATTAAGAGATCTGACATTCCACGCTCCGATCCGTAGAACGCCAGCTTTCTTTCTCCTGATAATGGCATCCTCTTGAGTAGTCGCCGCCCGGAGATCCGAATGGTGGACTATTTTACCCAAGAGGACGCCATCATCATTTAATCATACAGTAGAGCTGCATGCCCTTGGGAAAAATTATGGCCGTAGTTTCCCCTTGCTTTCAGCCATTCGCAGTACCAGCACAGCAAGGCCGTTTTGGTTATTGTTACAAGGCCAGATCAGTCAATCATCCAGACTGTTGCCCTTGCAACTACTGAAAAGTCTGCTGCCCCTCTTCAGGAACCACACGTTTGTCTGGCTTCTCAACAGAAACCCCTCCGTTGTGGTTGTACCTACGGTACGGCTATCTGCATCGCTGAGGCACACAAGGCTCCCCACCAATGACAAGGTCCATGGTTCAGGGTGGGGGGGGGGGGGGGAAGAGGATTATAATAGTGAACAAATCAAAGAAAATGAACGGATGAATTTGACAGAGCAATTTAATCGGTGAGCACCTGCTTGTTTTTAGGGCCAAGATCTAGCCTACTTTGCCATTATCTTTGAATCTCAAACTTTTGAAAAAGCAATGGTGTCACAAGAGTCAGCAAACTGGAAGCAAGCAATGCAAGACGAAATGGCTCTTTGAAGAAGAACAAAACTGGGTATCTGGTACCATTACCACACAATGACAAGGCAGTTGGATATAGGTGGGCCTGTCATGTGAAGCAGAAACCTGAGGAGAAAAACTGACTGCCTTAAAGCTAGAGTATGGACAAAAGGATATTCACAATGAGAAGTCATCAATTATGAAGACACATTCTTCCCTGTGGTCCAATACAACTAAGAGTTTTATTAGACATATCAGCTTCACAAGATATGGAAACTGGGCAGATTGGTGTTAAGACAGCATTCCTCCGGGAGGATTTGAAAGCAGAAGTTAACAATTAGCACTCTGATTCAATCAATCACTATGCTACTGAAACAAAAATTTGTACAGTTTCTGACAATCTTTGAATTTGAGCAAGTGAATGTAGACAAATGCATTCCTATGCTTTAACAAATAACATTGACCTGGCACTTTGTGTGGATGATGGCACGCTTATCTGCAAGTCTGCAAAGAATATTGCAAAACATTTAGACAACACTAGGATTGACAATAGAAATAACTGTGGGCAATGGAACATACTTCCATGGACTGGAAATTGAACAAAGGCATTCTGCAAAAAAATCCACATAAGTCAACAAGGGTACATCAGTTGCCTAGTTGAGAAATTGGATCTTTTGAAACTGAATTCCATTCTGTTTGATTCTGGAACCATGTTGCACAGTGGACAGTCTCCTGAAAACTAACATGCAGTAAGGGAGATAGATAACAAACTCTGTCAACAGGCAGCTGGCAATTTAATGTGTGCAGCAGCTATGTCACTGCCAGACACCACATATTCTGTGAGCATGGCGAGTAGGTTTCTGTATAAACCAGAGCCTGATCATTTGTATGCTGTTACAAGGATTATGAAGTATCTACAGGGTCTCAAAGACACAACAAAGCGAAATCTACCAGACTGCTCATCTACTCTGACGTTGATTTTGCTGGCAACTGTGATACTCATTGTTTAACATAAGGCTATGTGAGCTTGTTGACAGCCAGGCCTGTGTCATGGTGTTCTTCTCAATAGAAAATTGTAAGCAGATCAACAATGAAGGCTAAATAAGAAGTGTGAAATGCTGCTACTGAAGTTGTTCAGTTGTGCATTTTTTTCAGTGAACTTGGTTTTCAGTTAGAAAAACGAACCATGCTCTGTGCTGATACTCTACAACCATACTCTGCAAGCCATTGTAAATACATGGCAGAGGGTACGTCCCACTGTAGTAATTATTAGGGCTTTTTCCCATTCCATTCACATACGAGATTCAGGAAGAATATTTAAAAAGGAGCAAGGTAGTGCCAGTATATAAAGGAGGAGATAAAGGAGATCTAAGAAGATGTTGACCCAAAACAATCACAACTATTCTGCCAAAAATAGTAAACAAAGTGATTAAAGTTAGTTATAAACTCCATAAAGAAACAAAATATCTTAAATGAAGCACAGTATGGGTTAAGATAGGGGAGATCCACTAAGATTGCAATGGTAAACTTCATAACCCACATTCTTTAGGACCTGGATCATCACAGGAAAGTATCTATTGTGTACTTATACTTTTCCAAGGCTTTTGGTAGTGTCTGTCATAAAATTATTCCAGAGGAACTGGGATGTTATGACATAAGAGGAAAGGCTGTGGATATTATAAAAACTTTTGAAAATAGCCAAAAGTGGGCCAAAATAAAACATAAAGCCAGAAACACAGAGAAAAATGTCTACTCTGATTTTCTGCAGGTAAAATATATAGTAGCTCAGGGTTCAGTAATCGGAACTCTGGTCTTTATCTTGCAGTAAATGAAAAAGTGATTATGTAAACTGATGATACAATTCACTAATACGTAGTGACTCATCGAAGGATTTGTAAAAGAGAGCCGATGGGAACATGCAAGTGGCATAACAGTGCTTTAGAGAAAATAATTTATTGATCAACAGGAAGAAGACAATGTCTATAAGATTTGAAACAAACAGAGCTAACAACTCAAAGGGTTTTATTCTGAGCAATGGGCCTGCAGATAAGAAGTACATTGTAATGGGTTTCTGGGAAAATTCTTCACAATTAAATTGATAGTGTGTGCTGTTGCATATGCAGGGTGTCCATTTTAACTGAAGGCATCAAAATATATTGAAAACTACACATTGGATAAAAAAAGTCATAATTCCAATTTGTTTGTCTCTGAGAAGACATCCAATGATATCACATTCGACCCACTATACCACCCCCTGAATGAATGGTTAGGGCCAACTTCGAAATCTTTAGTGGGAATCTTCGTTTTATATTGCAGATAATGATTCTTTGGGAAAATGTACATACGTTTTGTCTGAAGTTTTTTCTTCACTTCAGCACAGATGATCCTGGTAATCGAAGGCACAGAAATGGGCACACAATCGTAATTTATGACATGCTACTCAATGGCCCTTAAATATGGGACCCCAGCTCCATGCTGCAAGGGTAGGATGAGCCAATATTTCATAACTACTAATTGGGAAAGCAATTTGCAACGTTGTCTTCCTCTAACATATCTGACAGGGGTCTACTCGAAGCGCCACTGTGGCTGTTGGTGGAGGCGAATTCTACTCTACTTTTCCAGTTAGAGTAAGTGTTTCAATATGGTACCACCTATTTCAGTACACTTAGTGATCCACTTTTCAAATGAAGTTACATAGGACAGAAGCATATCCATGGGATTTCAGCATTGGTGTTTCTGATTCCGTCGACCATGTATTCACATCCTGTTGGCACTAGCTGGTACACCTTACCTTTCAAGTATCCCCACAGAAAGAAATCCAGCGACCTAGCGGGTCAATTAATAGGTCCACATCTGCCGATCCACCGACAATTGTAAACATGGTCTTATACCTCCCGTGCTTCAATTGTTTAATGCACTGGGCAATAATCATGCTGTAACACACATCTTGTTGAACGTCCAAGACAACATCCTGCAGTAGGACTGATAGTTTTTGTTTCAAAAATGTTCACTGTTTGGATCCATCCAACATGCTTTTGATAAAATACGGACCAATAAGTTTGTTCCCCATTGATAAAATACGGACCAATAATTTTGTTCCCCATGATCCCACACCATACGTTAACAGACCAAGGACATTGATGGTCAACTTGCCGTAACCAGTGGTGACTGTCTACACTTTAGTAATGCATGGTATGCCAGTTAATGATGCCATGGTTTGTGAATGTAGGGCTTCGGAAAATACCTCGGCTAAGCATGTGGGGGTCATTTGCATTTGCATTGTGACATGCCCAATCAAAAAGCCCTACCTAGTTATGAAAATTGGCGACATGAGGTTCTTGAGGCAGTGACACATGGTATGTATGATTCTTACGACGACACAGTATTGTGACAGTACTACCCTCCCACAGACATACTGGAATCGCTGTCTAATTGCTGGACTCTTATCTGTGTGTTGTGGTGCACTGCCACTAATACAGCTATTTCGCTAGCTTCTCCTGTAACATGTTTGCTTCTTCTCCTTTTGTCGGTCTGTGGACTGCCATCAGACATAAAGGCGCTCACAACCCTGTGAAAGAACGAACGAGAGCAAGCTTTCTCAGTTATGATACTAACAACTTTGTTTTTGATGTTCTGTTCCGAAACTACATTATCTGACACCTCAATAATATTTAGTACTGTATGCTTTTCTGGGAAATGGAATGTCTCAAGAGCTAACGCCTTCAGGCACCAATTAATGTTAATAAAATTACCAGCCACAGCCATATATGCCTCACAACTTAGCGAGGTCCAAATATCAGTTGTTAGAGAAACACAAGTAGAGTCTTTCACTTCCAAGGTCAACAGTCTCTCTGTCCTTAGGGTGATTTTCTTCAATTATGTGGTGCATTTTTTTTATTAGTATCGAATATTTTGGGTCCACAGTGCAAAAAGTGTCGAAAACCAGTGTCCTCTACGATTAAGAGTGGTTGAAAATCGTCTTATCACGGCCACTAGTTCTTGTTCTCATTTACTTCACTCTATGAAGCGAAACATTAGCCTTAGATCAGTGTGTCTGCAAGGAGATAAGTTTTGCTCGCAAATTAAAGTGCGAATCATGTAGGAAGGCGACCCAGTTTTCAGCCGTTCAACTGTTCTTCCACTGGCAGCCAATAAGATTAATTCTCCTACAAAGCAGCTAGTCCCGAATTACGGCTAGACGGCGAGAATCTGTCTCCTGCATGCTGCACTGTTGCTGGATGTCGCGACAATTGGATTATTCATTCAACTGTCTTTAGTGTCATTAAAAAACCGTCAGGTGACGGCAATAAACATGAATTACTTCATAAGCAGGCGAGGGCTTATTTACCACGTTTATTGCTTTTTCAAGCGTGAATTTGAAAGTGGGAATCGTACTGTTGACATTTGAAGACACGAGAAAGGACTGCAAAAGCAAATGGTGTCGGCAGGTAACCCTAAATAGAACTGTAAACGAAAGTGTCAGTGCTGTAGGAACCTTAGGAAAAATGGACTTCGTGTCGCCTGGAACGCATCAGAATCACAAGAAATCTGTAACAAAAATGGATGGTTTTGACAACGATGTTTTAAGGGGGGATTTAATGTATTTTGGTCCAAAAAATCACTTTTTTTAAAAAAAATATTATTTTCTTTATCTATACAGTTTAATATACGTTGTGCGTGAATTTTATTGTGATAGCAGCTTTAGAAATGCCTTTCAGTTGGTAAAGTCACTAACTCTGCATTGGCTGCCACTCAAACTTTTTCCGGCATTTGGGAAACTGCTTGCTGCAGCGATATTTTTGTCAGTGTGAACTGGCTATTTTCTTTCGATATCTTTGGCTGGCTTCTGTATCTCTGGCAGACATCAGTATCTTTACATGAAATCTTTCTTGCATGTGGTTTATTTACGTTTTGACAATACTAACACATGTTAGAAGGTGGAAGATTGAATTCGCAAACGTTCACGTGGTAGTCAAAATTTGTATACGTAACAGGTGGTGGGAAATCTGTGTTTAGGAATCGGAGGGTTAATGGAAATCGTCTTACCAATAAAAACGAGGAAGCAGCTCTAAATAGGAATATAAGCTCTAAGCTTCAGCATCGAAAATTTGGACAGAAGAATTGTACAAGTGTGTAAATGATGTTGACATGGATTCCACTGTATTCAGACTTACTGATTTAGAGCTTCTATGCCAGGCTAGAAAGTTTTCATGCTCATGTGTTAGCTGTAAAAATACAGAATGCATGATTGTCTCTGAATAAAGAAGAGTGGGAATAGCGAGTTATTTTAAATTACTCTGTAATTCGTGTGGCTATGAATTTTCACTTTCCTCCTCAAAAAAAAAAAAAAAAAAAAAAAAAAAACTGTTACTTATGAAACCCATTTTAGATTAGCAAATGATCTGAGACGCCTTGGACAGGGCAGGGAAGGTGGTAATTTATATTGTGGTTTTCTGAACATGCCTGATTGTATACACAATACTGCCAAAGTTTCTATGAAGGAACAGTGGAGGAATTGGTGGAAATAAACCAAAAAGAAATATATCATGGGGGAGATACGCACAACAGTGAAATGACAGTGCTAATGTTACTGACCTGTGTGTGTCTGTAGGTGGGACCTGGATGAAAAGGGGTCACACATCTCTGTATGGAGTTGCATCTGTTACTGGTATTGACTCTGGTAAAGCTTTAGATGTAGAAATTATGTATAAATACTGCCACCAGTGTGCTACAAGGAAAATGTACAACAATGAAGGCAGTGACAAACTGTATCAAAAAAGCATGCTCTAAAAATTATAGTGGTTCAAGTGAGGGCATGGAGGCTGCTGCAGTTGTGAGAATGTTCTCCAGATCTGAGGACCAGTATGGAGTTAGATATACTAAATAACTTGGCAATGGGGACTCCTCTTCATTCCAAACTGTAACAGATAAAAATCCATACAGTACAACAATAAAAAAGTTGAAATGTGTTGGCCACATCCAAAAGAGGCTTAATGGTACACTTCGTCGCTTGCTGAAAGAGAAGCAAAGTGAAGTACTTGAATATGGTAAACCAGTAGGAGAAAAAGACAGGCTTACTCTGAAAGAAATTGATACTCTTCACTTATTTTATGGAAGAGCTATCAGGAAAATGAGGCATGCTGTGTGGGCAATTATTTTCCACAAACTATCCACTGACCAAACACCAATTCATAATCTGTGTCCGAAAGACGATTGGTGTAACTGCAACAACAGAAATGAGATGTATTCACATAAACACTTATTACCGGAACCTGTTATGAATGCAATTAAAAACACACATTCAGGTTTCTTGCAAACCCTGATTTTTGAGGAAGTGTCTTCGTGAAAAGACACAACATGCAAATGAAAGCCTCAATAATTTAATTTGGATTAGATGCTCAAAAAGGACATTCTGTGGACTTGAAGTACTCAAAATAGGTGTCTATGGTGCAGTTTTATTACCTTTATTACCAATTCTATGTCATTCATCAGCCACAACTGGACAGACAGCATAGATACAACATTATCAGAATACATGAATACAACTCTACTTTGATAGTAATTTAATAGATTACAATAATAACACAACTCTAAGATAGATACAAGTATATGATGGAATTAAATATAATGGTTGCTGTTGGAGTCATGGAACTGAGCTGCAGCTCAGGTAAACACTATGCTATTACTAGAGAAGAATTCTTCAATATTGTAGTAGTTTTAAACTGCTCCCATGATAAAGACTGAATGTGATCAGGTAGAGCATTAAACAATTTTAGAGCCACCATTGGGAAGCTGTTTTGTGTCTTTGCTAATAGACATCTTGGCATGTCGATACTTTGTTGCAAGCTCTGTATTTGTGAACTTAATTTCTCTTTCAGTAAATATCATGGTTTCTCTTTATGTGGAAGATGCAGTTCAATATATACTGGCTGTAAACAGTCAGAACTCATAACCTGTTGAAAATTGGTTTACAGTGGTCTGTTTTTTTTTTTCCTTGATGTAATGATCCTCATTGCTTTCTTTTGCAGGAAAAGTACATTCTTGCAGCCTGCAGAATGGCCCCTCAACAACAGCCCATAACTGATGTGACTGTGGAACATTGCATAGTACACAGTTAGAAGGTATTGTTCTGGTACTATACTTTTCAGCTTCTTCAAGAGGTACAGGACCCATGTAAGTTTGGAACATACATGTTTGGTGTTGCCAGGTTCATTTGGTATCAATGAGAAAGCACAGAAGTTTAACATCTGCTGTATTACCCAGTGCTCCAGTATTACTGAGGCTACATATCATCCTCTGAGTTTTTTCTTCATTAATTTTCATTTTGTTCATTGAACAAGACTTCTGCTTGTTGGACTGCCTGTTCAACATTCTCTCTTTTTGAAAACAAGGTCGTTTCATTTGCAAACTGCAAGGTGGGCCCATTGGAGCCTATGTCATTTACAAAGATAAGGAACAGCAGAGGAGCCATTACCGATCCCTGTGTCATACCATGCTGTAGCTTCTTCTCACCTGAATCAGCTCCTTGCACAGAGACAATCTGTCGTCTGCTTCTCAGGTAGGATTCAAGAGTTTGCAGGACAGATACCCCTATATCATATGTTTTTTAGCTTTCTGAGCAGGGCCTTATGTGGGGTGCAGTCAAATGCCTTATTAAGGCCACAGAGTACTTGTGCTATAGACAGTCTACAAAACCCTGACTAATGTTTGTAACTAAGTCAAGTACAGCTTGTGTTGTTGACCTGCCCTTCCGAAAGTCATGTTGCTCATCATAAAAGAGACTATTTCCTTCATAGAAACTTAATAGTTGTTCTTTCATGATCGATTCCATGGATATGGGCCTGTAGCTTGACACTTCATGTGGACTGCCTTTTTTGTAAACAGACGCTGGGTCACTACTTTCAGAAAGTCTGTAAATTTCCCTGCACGGATTCTTTTATTTATTGCTACTGCTAATGGCTGTGGTATTTCACTGATTATAGTTTTTAACATAGTACCGGACATGCCATAAGTATCAGGGCTCCCTGAAGATTTGTAGCTCCGGAATAAAAAACGTTTTATCACAATGTTCTTCGGCCATATACTGTGGTCCATTATTTTATCTTTAAGGTCGAATTCAACACCAATTTTGAAGCTATTATTTATTCCCTTTGTTTCCAGTTTTTAAACCGTAAAATTGTTGTAATTTGAGAAAGTGTTCTGTAAGAAGTGAGTTGCAGTTTCAGCTGTGGTGCCACCTCTTAGTTTACTTAGGTGGAACCATGCTTTTTTGTCACCATACAGCATTCCTTTTTCATCGCCAATACCTATTATGGCTTTATTTCTATTTTTAGTACTGGCATTCACAAATATTTGTATAGTGGGCCTCAAACACTGTTCACCCGATTTTCCATTTTGTAGCACAGTCTTTGTTTTCTATTCCTGTGTCTTCAGTGGTTTTGGCCAGTTCATTTCCTCATTTCGCTACAGTCGAATTTCTTCTGCCTCCTCGCTTCTTGCCAGTCTGTATTGATGCCTTCCAAAGAGTTTTCATCCATCAGATTGTTTATTCCTGTATTTGGTTTATTTTTAATGGAAGTTGAGTTTCACTGACACACTCATTCTTTACATTTGTACCAGATGCCACTTTAGCAATGTTTGGGTCTTCAATGTTATTTCTCGTTGGAAAATTACTACATGATGAATTTGCAGGCTTTTTGCTGCTGTTGTGATTGGTGATGGTGGTAGGTGCTGCTTCTCTGTCACACTCCAGACCAGTATTTGAACTTTGCCTCGGATTAGCGATGTTTACTTCTTTATTTCTGGCAATAATACATGGCATGTTGTTTTCTACATCCTCTGCACACTGTCTTGCTGTGTTTCTCGATGATTGAGATGCTTCTTCACTTTGTGGTACCAATATTTCTAACTTAGAGTTTATGGCAATCACAGTGTCTAGTTTTTCATTTATTTGTTTGTTATCACTGGCACGTTTTCTCACAATTTGCATAAGATTATTCCGTGATGCAACTAGAACAACACTGAATTACTGCTTAGAGTACAAGATTTGTTCACGTTTCGCTGTATTATTGTCTTCTGAGATTTCGCCAGCTAACCTCACTTCACAGATGTCACAAACGTATTTTAAGCGACCTTTTGAGCACTTTAGAATGCGATCTTCGCTGTTGGTGAGCCTGATACATTCTGTGTGAAACTATTTTCCACACCACAGTCCACACAAAACACTGAATTCCTTACTTTTAAGGTTTTTTTCGCACTTAGCACAATGGATGCTTTCACTGGACGCCATCTTGGAACTGTTGCAATAACGGAAATAATGGCAGAATTGAAGTGCTGAAGAGAGTTGGTATAGATCCTGGTGTATTTACAACAAAAGCATTTTACACCATCTACGAGAGCAGGCTCAAGAAAGCTAACAGATGAGTGTCTTACCTGCAAATATGAACCAGTAGATTCGAAGACGAGAGAAGAGAATCCTGGAGGATAAGAAGTATTAGTATGGAGGATTTTAAAATTGAGGTAAGCTCATTAGATTTAGAAGTATGAGAAGAAAATCTTTGAACCTCATTTTCGCTGTTTTACAATATTTACGTTATTAGAAGCATTTCTCAAAACGTATATGTGACAATGCTATGAAATTTTCAGGAACTATTCACAACGTGTTGCTGTCTCCCTGGAACTCAAATGTACGAAATCCTTCAAGTACATTCTGATTTTTAGATGATTGTATGTAGAAAAAAAGTTAATTTTGGTTGTGCAAAATTAAAAATTCTGTTAATTATACAATTTGTACCATAAATTAATAACTGTAGTACAGTGGTCTCATAACCTTCTCAGGACACTACAATAAAATTTTCAGATTAATTGCATGATTAGAATTTGAGTTATAACTTTTTATAAAAAGACAATAAAAAATTAAAAATTCAAGTTTCTGGCAAAATATTAATCCTGAATATTTTATTACATTTTTTCCGTTAAAACACAGCTCCTTTGCTTTACACATAAGGGATTTGTATAACTGTAATGACTTTTTGAATAAATGTTCTCCTGTTACATCCCCCTCTTTAAAGCACACTGTGTGAATGGCGAATATCCGACATCACAAAAACTGTCACAATTATGCTTGAAAATATTGGTTTCAAAGATAGCACTTCCTCAATATAACTAACTTTAAAAGATGTTGGTTTTGATTATGTTGAGAAGAGAGTTTTTAGTTGAAAGAAGTGACACAGGTGCCTCACAAACTAAATTCACTATAAAGATGTGCAATACAAAAGGAGGCAGTTCAACAGTGTATTACCTTGATGAAACATGGGTGAATCAGAATCTTTCCAGGAAGACGTCCTGGAAAATGGGTGCTGGTACTGATGGTTTTGAAGTTCACATAGGAATAGGTTCTCAGATTTATTCTGCATCCTGGATCTTCTGGTTTTGTTCCTGAGAGCAAACTTGTATTTTAGGTGTAAGAAAAACAGAAGTGACTACCATCTGGAAGTGAAAGCTGCCAGATTTTTGAAGTAGTTCCCTGAACAATTCTTGCTATAACTTGCTTGAATATCGGTCATTTGAATGTACGATGCTAGTTATCACATAACGTTTACCAATAAAACACTAAGCACAAACACCAGAAAAGCAGATATTACGTCTTTGCTAAAAAATATTTCACACAGTGTAAACCAGACTCAAGTTGAACTCCTGAAGCTCATTAATTTATATAAATGACGTGAAGAATGTACAGACGTGATTTTCTTACACGTGAACATGGTCATCCAATTTTGCATTTACACACACATCAGTCAGTATAATCCCATGGAATTAATTTAGGTGAGGATTGAAGGCTATGTCGGACAAAAAACATATCATTTAAGATAACAGACATGACATCCCCCCTTCAGCATGGACACAGTCTGTGCAGCATGCTGAAAACAAGAAGACTTTCATAGTGATGTGAAGATGGATATATGTCTTTACCTATAATGTTAATTTAAAATCAGAAGGGGCTAGAGAGCAATGACTGTGGTGTTATTATGGATATTTTGTAATAAAGAAAAGTAATAATGTTTCTCACTTTTAATGGATCATGGTTTAAATAATGTGTATGTCAACATATCAGTTGCATATATAGCATACAAGAATTTCTTAGGCTTTATTTCTTAGCAATTGGCATCCTATGAAGTATGCAGAGTATATTATTCAACATACTGCCAAGGAGGAATTAAGCTCTTCCCAGCGTGTTGTATGGTGTAATAACTTGCGAGGATGTGGCTGGATAAATTTGTCAAAAACTCCAATACTTCCATAGGGAAACCCCTATCGTTTTCAAGGTACGAATTGAAAAATGCCATAAAATGATACGGTTGGTTACCTGCCGAGATGTCGGTGGTTTTTGATGTTATCGATCAGCATTCCCTTGGGTTGTTTGCAGAAGACGATTAATTGTTTACTTGTTCAATGGATTAAAACGCCGTCTCTCACTGTAATATCGTACGAGTTAGTTTACACTCATGCCACCCATTCACAGCGAAAAATATGACAACTCACTGGCCATTTTTACAATAGTTTTTTATATTAGTCATTTCCAAGAGTAATTTTTTTGTGTACAGTGGTTACATTTAACTACAATCAAACACACCTGCATACTCGCCTTATGCACTTTTTTAAAATTTCTATGGAATAGAAGCATTTGCCAAGCAAAAATGATTTCAGTTTGTGCTTGAAGTTTATTTCGTTGTGTATTACATTATTACTTACAATAGAGTCCAAATCGCAATAAATGATAATTATTGCAAGCAGTTTTAATGACATTGTCGATAGACAGTTATAATTTTGTACTTGACGTCTCCACAGAGCTGTTTCAGCTGTTCTCGCCTTCCAACATCATGAAGACTAAAACTGTACAGTAGTGGATGCAACATTGTCAATATGTGAAGTAAGATTTCTCAAGACGACTGATCGCTATCGGTTTTAAAATTTACTATTCCCCTCACACATTTGAACATAACATACAGTGTACTGTAGGCAAATCAATCCGATTGTTGTCTTCAGCAACACAGTTCGAAAACGTGGAACTTGTTTGCCCAATCTGTGGTGCAACACATACACAGATCTCACCCCCTCCACTCTTCCCCAACCATTCTGCCTCTATGCCCGGAAGCGCCATACTACGTGATGCAGGCTATAGTCCAATAAAATTGCATATTGCACCATGCAAAAGCTTAGGTAGTTTTAATTTTTGGGTTTGTTGCATATTATCAGAGTCTGATTAAAAACCCCAACTTCAGCGTACTGCTTCAGGCACTGTCCAACCTTTCACATGAAATTCCCATTCTGTTCGATTTTAACGGATTATATTTCTGATCTGGGTATTTTGTCTGATTCGCATTTTTAAAAGAAGGAGCCTCTGGACCTATGGATGTTGGTGTTTCATTGCCTGATAAACTGTGCGATTTAATATGCCTAATCATGCTAGTTGTATTTTTTGAAACATTTCTGAGAGTTTTAGAACGAGTCATGAAACGAACGTTATCTCTATCCTCTGTAAATTATTGCCAGCTCTATGACTTTCGTTTTTGTGTACCGGTATCCATATTGATTCGAATCATAACTTCATTCGAATGAAACCTGATACACACAAGCATAGTGAGCTTTGAATGTGTTTGTGTGGATAGGTGCACACTTCTTGGGCCACATAGATACTTGCTTTGGCCACATGTGACCCATGGGCCGCAAGTTAGACACCCTAGGTCTAGTGTGAACATTCACTTCCAACAGCAATCCCAGCACATGTTGCAGTCAATTAACGCACAGTATTGCGCGCGAGCCTCCACAACTCGCCATCCCATCACTATTGTTCGCATCATGTGAGATGGCGGCCCAGTTTTCAGCCGTTCTGCGCATACCACCCCTCCCTCACACTAGCCACTGAAGGCCAATAATATTCATTCTCTTTCAAAGCAGCTAGCAGAGAGGTACAGCTAGAGAACGAGAATCTCACTCCTACATGCTGCACTGTTTCTGCGCTTTGCAACAACCGAATTATTCATTCTACTATTTTTTTTCTATCTTTTTCTTGCAGCTGTAAAGGTGTGAATGTGTATCTTGTAACTGTTAAGTCCCATTTAAAAAAAGAGTCCGGTGATGGCAATAAATTTGAAGTGCTTCACAAGCAGGTGAGGCGGACTCTTTACTGCATTTATAACTTTTACAAACGTGAATTTCAGAGCAGGTATCCTACTGTTGTTACAGTTATGCAGGTTTCACGGGTAAGCTCTTTGCCGAGGTAAAGAATTTTAAAAGATGTTGGTTACACATATGTTAAGGAGACAGTTTATAGTTCTAAGAAGTGACCTTGGTGCAGCATGAACTATATCCCATTGAAAAGATTCATGATACAAGAGAAGGAAGTAGTTCAACAATGTATTACTTTGATGAAACATGGGTCAATTAGAATCATTCTAAGAAAATAAGTGATGGCACTAGTGGTTTTAAAGTTCTCATAGGGATAGGTTCTCAGTTATTATACTGCATGTTGACTCTTCTTCTGGTTATATTTCGGAGAATAAACTTGTATTTACATGCAGGAAAAACAGCAGTGATTACCATTCAGCAATGAACACTGTCAGTTTCGTGATTCACGGCTCTTGTCATACCATGCTTCGAAGTTGGATTAGTGCCAGTTATAATTCCACTCTTACAGAGAAAAAAAATCAAGAACAACTGCCAAAAAAGGGAAAATTTTTCCCCAGTCCAAAAATTAAAATATTAGCCACTGTATAAACCAGACTCGTGCCGATCTCCTGCAGCTCGTTAATTTATACTGTACAAATCACATGGCGGAGTGTACAAACTTGACTTCCTTGGACATGAATGGAGTCACAGTTTTGAATTTACCCACATGTCACTGTCATTGTAGCCCCATGGAATTAATTTGGGCCAAGAGTTTTAATGCTATGTGGGAGAAAAAAAAACAAATCATTAGATATAACATAAAGTGAATCACTGGTGCATGAGGCAATAGACAATGAGGCAACAGACAACGTCCCACTTGCAGCGTGGGCACAACCTATGTGGCATGCTGAAAAGCATCAGAAAGAAGAATTTGACAAGGAAGTCATGATGCATATAAGCCTTGAACCTATCACTGTAAACTTAAAATCAGATTGTTTCAAACAGACTCAAGTAGAAGCGACGATGGTATTTATGGTGTAGACTTTGGAACAAAGTAATAATATTTCTTAGTTTTAAAGACTCGTGGTTTAAAAAATGTGTTTGTCAACATATCAGTTGCTTGAGGAACAAGACTTTTGGTCAGGCGAATACAGGGTTATAAATACAAAGTCAAATAGGGATAATGCAGGAGTAGGTTTAATAATGAATAAAAAATAGGAATGCGGGTAAGCTACTACAAACAGCATAGTGAACGCATTATTGTGGCCAAGATAGACATGAAGCCCACACCTACTATAGTAGTACAAGTTTATATGCTAACTAGTTCTGCAGATGGCGAAGAATATGATGAAATGTATGGTGAAATAAAAGAAATTATTCAGATAGTGAAGGGAGGCGAAAATTTAATAGTCATGGGTGACTGGTATTCAGTAGTAGGAAAAGTGAGAGAAGGAAATGTGGTGGGTGAATATGGATTGGGGCTAAGATATGAAAGAGGAAGCCACCTGGTGGAATTTTCCACAGAGCACAACTTAATCGTAGCTAACACTTGGTTCAAGAATCATAAAAGAAGGTTGTATACATGGAAGAAGCCTGGAGACACTGACAGGATTCAGATAGATTATATAATGGTAAGACAGAGATTTAGGAACCAGGTTTTAAATTGTAAGACATTTCCAGGAGCAGATGTGGACTCTGACCACAATCTATTGGTTATGAACTGTAGATTAAAACTGAAGAAACTACAAACAGGTAGAAATTTAAGGAAATGGGACCTGGATAAACTGAAAGAACCAGAGGTTGCACAGAGTTTCAGGGAGAGTGTAAGGGAACAAATGGCAGGAATGGGGGTAGAAATACAGTAGAAGAAGAATGGGTAGCTTTGAGGGATGAAGTAGTGAAGGCAGCAGAGGATCAAGTAGGTAAAAAGACGAGGACTAGTAGAAATCCTTGGGTAACAGAAGAAATGTTGAATTTAATTGATGAAAGGAGAAAATATAAAAATGCAGTAAATGAAGCAGGCAAAAAGGAATACAAACGTCTCAAAAATGAGATCGACATGAAGTGCAAAATGGCTAAGCAGGGATGGCTAAAGGATAAATGTAAGGATTTAGAGGGAAAGCAGAAAGGTGGAGGGAGTATATAGAGGGTCTCGACAAGAGCGATGTACTTAAAGCCAATATTATGGAAATAGAAGAGGATGTAGATGAAGATGAACTGGGAGATACGATACTGCGTGAAGAGTTTGACAGAGCACTGAAAGACCTGAGTCGAAACAAGGCCCCGGGAGTAGACAACATTCCATTAGGACTACTGATAGCCTTGGGATAACCAGTCCTGACAAAACTCTACCATTTGGTGAGCAAGATGTATGAGACAGGTGAAATACCCTCAGACTTCGAGAAGAATATAATAATTCCAATCCGAAAAAAGGCAGGCGTTGACAGATGTGAAAATTACCGAACTATTAGTTTAATTAGTCACAGCTGCAAAATACTAACGCGAATTCTTTACATACGAATGGAAAAACTGGTAGAAGCTGACCCAGGGGGAGATCAGTTTGGATTCCGTAGAAATATTGGAACACGTGAGGTAATACTAACCCTACGACTTATCTTAGAAGCTAGATTAAGGAAAGGCAAACCTACGTTTATAGCATTTGTAGACTTAGAGAAAGCTTTCGACAATGTTTACTGGATTACACTCTTTCAAATTCTGAAGGTGGCAGGGGTAATTTATAGGGAGCGAAAGGCTATTTACAATTTGTATAGAAACCAAATGGCATTTATAAGAGTCGAGGGACATGAAAGGGAAGCAGCAGTTGGGAAGGGAGAGAGACAGGGTTGTAGCCTCTCCCCAATGTTATTCAGTCTGTATATTGAGCAATCAGTAAAGGAAACAAAAGATCAATTTGGAGTAGGTATTAAAATCCAGGGAGAAGAAATAAAAAGTTTGAGGTTCGCCAATGACATTGTAATTCTGTCAGAGACAGCAAAGGACTTGGAAGAGCAGCTGAACGGAATGAACAGTCTCTTGAAAGGAGGATATAAGATGAACATCAACAAAAGCAAAACGACGATAATGGAATGTAGTCGAATTAAATCGGGTGATGCTGAGGGAATTAGATTTGGAAACGAGAAACTTAAAGTAGTAAAGGAGTTTTGCTATTTGGGGAGAAAATAACTGATGATGGTCGAAGTAGAGAGGATATAAAATGTAGACTGGCAATGGCAAGGAAAGCGTTTCTGAAGAAGAGAAATTAGTTAACATCGAGTATAGATTTAAGTGTCAGGAAGTCGTTTCTGAAAGTGTTTGTATGGAGTGTAGCCATGTATGGAAGTGAAACATGGACGACAAATAGTTTAGACAAGAAGAGAATAGAAGCATTCGAAATGTGGTGCTAGAGAAGAATGCTGAAGATTAGATGGGTAGATCACATAACTAATGAGGAGGTATTGGTGTGTGTGTGTTTGAGGTTTACAGGCGCTAAACAGCGTGGTCATCAGCGCCCAAGGAGGTATTGAGTAGGATTGGGGAGATGAGAAGTTTGTGGCACAGCTTAACTAGAAGAAGGGACCCGTTGGTAGGACATGTTCTGAGGGATCAAGGGATCTCAAATTTAGCATTGGAGGGCAGCGTGGAGGGTAAAAATCGTAGAGGGAGACCAAGAGATGAATACACTAAGCAGATTCAGAAGGATGTAGGTTGCAGTAGGTACTGGGAGATGAAGAAGCTTGCACGGGATAGAGTAGCATGGAGACCTGTATCAAACCAGTCTCAGGACTGAAGACCACAACAACAACAACAATCTAGGTCAAATGGTTCAAATGGCTCTGACCACTATGGGACTTAACATCTATGGTCATCAGTCCCCTAGAACTTAGAACTACTTAAACCTAACTAACCTAAGGACAACACACAACACCCAGCCATCACGAGGCAGAGAAAATTCCTGACCCCGCCGGGAATCGAACCCGGGAACCCGGGCGCGGGAAGCGAGAACGCTACCGCACGACCACGAGATGCGGGCAACAACAATCTAGGTATCAGCACTGTATGCATACTACTATCGCTCCACGCGACTAGGAAGTAAAATATAGTGCACTGACGCCGCTCGTGCCGTATCATTCCTTGCTGTACTCTGATGAGAATTTTCTGTGATATTGTGATATACTGCAATTTTCTACATCTCTGAATCAAGATTTTGCAGACAAACAGGCAAGATATTGTTTTATACTTAAACAATGTGCTTTTCCTAAAGACTGTGTATTTGGACCTCATTATTCTTTTAACTGCCTCAATAATGGAAAGTTTGTAACGTTGTCATTTGGGGCAAGTTGGCTGGCGCACGCCAGCGTGTGTGTGTGTGTGTGTGTGTGTGTGTGTGTGTGTGTGTGTGTGTCCATCTGTATGTCTGCGCGTGCACACGTTCATGTGTCTGTGTGTGTGAGATATTTAACCTATATAGGGCCTAGATCTTATAATAAATAGGCCTACCACAACATAATATAATATTTAGAGACTATGTAGGACCTGGTGTCAGGTCGCTTATTTATTTTTAATTTTCATGGGAACAACCTATTCATGGCGGATGATTTCGAGAAGTTTTTAATGAAGTGCAACTAAAAGATCTAAAGGACTATGTGACAACAATAGATAAAATGTGTTTTGGAATAACGAAGCAGCATTGTGGAAGGCTTGTCTTTGATTACGCAGAGCAGTGTGAGGTATCCGATCCATTCAGCGCTGTTACCAGGATGGTTATCAAATTTCATGACAAAATTTAAATTCAGTGTACAGAAACCAGGTTCAACATCGATTGCTAGAGGAATGGGTTTTTACAAGCCAAGTGTTGATACGTTCTTCTCAATATTGAAATAAATATAAAATTACTCTTTATGCCATTTACAATGCAGATGAATCTGACTCTCCACTGTCCCTAATTGGTTACCAAACGTCATTTCACCCATAGGAACTGCTGCGCTAGTATTACTCTTAGTAGCAGAAAAGGGGAATTTTGCTAAAATTCAAGAAAGGCGTGGTTGGAAGATGAAGTCTGCGGCCGCCGGCAGTGTGTAGCAATAGTTGGCAGCCAGTAGGCCAGGCAGAGTAAACATGGCGTGTAGCTGTAGCAGCGTATCGCACGTACGCTTTGTAGGGAACTGCAGTATTGCTTGAAGTTATTGTGATGTATGAGGCTGGGCACTAGGCCAGAGACAGGAGTGTGATGTGTAAATGGCTTACGTATAAGAGTTTACCCCTGCCATAGTCTCTTCTCTCTCTGAAACTACGTCAGAAGCGAGGGGAAACGCAGTATAAATAGACAGGCAATTTTAGCTAAAGACAAGTGTGTGCTAGGTCAGTCGAGAGTCCGGATGGACCTGTGCTGGTCTACACTTATAGGGGCCAGTCTGGCAGCGATATTGCAAATATTCTGTGTAAATCTGTACTTTATTTCCTTGTACTAGTTCGGGCTGTGTTCCGCCTCTGGGATGCAACTGTGGGGTGGGATGGAAAGGCAGTTGGATACTTGGAGATTGCACAGTCCGCCTGAAGGAGGGCATTGACAGCAATCTGCATTGGGTTCAAGACGGGTCAAGTTCACTTCCCACCTGACATACCGGGGTCCGGGGGAGGCATACGCAGTGGAGGCGCGGCAGAGCTGCAGTGGCGCCAGAGGCAGTGGTGGTTGTTGCCATCTGGCAAGCACCACTAGCAGCAAGTTGCAGCAGTGCATCCAGGAGGGCGCAGGTTTGAGTCCAGTCCTGTCCTGGGAGCAGCAGTGGCCTGACGGCCATGGGTGACCTGTACAACCACATTCGTCCCATGGTCGGGCAGAGCAGGCCAAATGGGGCAGAGGGCAGCTGGGACCAGGGACTGTAACATTCTCCGGAATCACGAGCAGCTAAATGGCGCAAGACGCAGCGCCTTGGCGAGTGGCGACCGGGCAAGAGCGGCTGAGACCCAGCTGAGCCGCCTTGTTGACAACAGCAGCAGTGTCAGCATACCAGGAGTTGTTGTGCCGGTTGGACTCGCAGAACAGTGCGCGGGTGGAGCACCGACATTAAGCTTCTGTAAATTATGTGAATAAAGCAATGTTTCCAAAAACCGCTGTATCACTCTGCGCTGCCCCTTGATGCTACCGAACTTGCTCGGCCTCCTGACAGAATACTGCGCAGTGGGTCCCGGCTTCAGCTTGGCCATCTGGAGTCCAGGGTTCGACTATCGACGCCTCACAACAGAACTAAGAGAGTTTTCAAAATGTGTCAGTGGAGATAGGAAGGAATGTTACCATAATTTGTTGCATTAGTGCTACTGGATATTACCTGCCACCATTTTTGATTTTTGCAAGAAAACGGATGCGACCTGCACTTGTCGAAAGAGTCCTACCAGGAACAATTGGACACTGTAGCCACAATGGATGGAGCAGTGGAGATACATTTGTGATGTTTTTGAATCATTTTAATTCCCATGTTAAGCCGACTTCTGAATCACCAGTTTTGTTGCTGATTGACAACCATAAATCTCACATAACCCTGGAGGCTATCAAATTTTGCAGGGAACATTATATTATTATGGTTAGATTTCGACCTCACACTACCCACTGGATGTTTCATGCTTTGGACCTTTAAAAACCTATTACAACTAAGCATGTGATAACTTTATGGTAATTCATCCTGGTTAGGCGATTACTGATAAAAATTTTGGTGGGCTACTGAGCACTGCCCATTGCAAAGCAGCCACTGTTGGGAATGCCGTTAAGGGATCCAGAAAGTGTGGAATCGATCCTTATGATCCTCTTGTGTTTGATGAGGACGATTTTGCTGCAGCAGACGCCACAGACCATGCTCTTGCTTGAGACAGTCCTACTGAACGTGAAAATCCTACAGTTCAGAGTGAAGAACCTAATTTCCAGTCCTGAAAAAAGCTGAATGAAGAAGTAAGATCTTCAAGTAGTGCCCACCCAGGCAAACCAAAATTATGCAGAAATATCTTTGACTTAAAACCAGTGCCAAAAGAAAAACCAAATATGAGGAAACGTAGAACTTACAAACAATGTGCAAATGTTTTAACAAGCACACCTATGGAAGACAGTTTAGAGCAGGAAGAAGCACAGAAGATGGAACAAGAACTTCTGAAGCAACGAAGACGACAGGCTCGGGATGCAATAAATAGAAGTTTTACTAAGAATCTATCGTTTTCCTATTCTGATGTAAAGAAGAAACCCAGAGTTTCGATAAAATCAACCAATGCTTCTCAAGAAAGTTTAGTTCAGTGTCCTGGATGTGATAAGACACATGAAGACCCTCCATCAGAAGACTGGATACAGTGCTGAAAGTGCTTTAAATGGTGGCATCAAGACTGCTGAAACTGTGGAGGAGGGAAATTTATATGTGCTTTTGTTAAAGTATGTACAACAATGTATTAATATTTACAACAATACAAATGTATTGCAGTTTTATTAAGTGTCATCTTGCCCATGGTCAAAGTCATTTGCCCTATTACTTTTTAAAATTACCAAAAATTTTGGATAACATTACAATAATATGATATATAGTTACGAAAATTGCAATAAAGACCAGTGTAATAATATTTGCAATGAAAAAATATTTTCATCAAAAAAATGAATTTATTAAAAATTTTTAATCGTTAAAATCGCCAACTTGCCCCGATCTCCCCTATGTATAATTTCGTACATATAAATGACACATAATGCTACATGAATGATCTTCAAATCAGTCAAAACAGGGTACAATCCAACAACATTTACACCATTTCACTAAAAATACGAAAGTTCAACTAATAGCTTGTCTCGAAACATAAAAAGGGAAATCTCTGAGATGTTGAGCAGATTGGGCCTTTAACATGTGGGAAGGCAAAACAAGCCTCTACTAAATTAAATGAGAGACCACTGGAAACCTTAGTTCAAAATCCGTGCATATCAGTTCAGACACAAACCGGCAACATATTGGCTGTTTCCACAGCTCCAAACTCAGGCTCAACTGCACCTGGTACTGCAGACATAGCTGATATATCAAATAACATAGCAAGAGACAGTCGTGATACTGTTTCTCAAAGGTCTTGGACTGATGAAATAAATGAAACCACATCATGTCAAATAATTCAATAAGACGTGAATACAATTTGGACTCTTATTAACTTCAAGAAATTTGGATTAAATGGAAGTAACCGTGAAACTAATAAACGTGGACTAGCAAAAACCTTTTTCAATAATAAAGAATAGCGACATTGTAATAGTATTGGTAGTTCCCTAAATTTATACAGTTCGAAAGTTTTTTAATATTACAGGCATTCACATTATTTTAATGCAGGAGGTGACAAACATCAAATTAGATGACACCTGTGGATGTAATGCTGCAGTAAACTCAGGGGCAGGTAGAGAATTAGTAGTTTGAAACTTACTAAAGAGGGAAATATCTTTCAACCAAATGGAAACACATTGAAACTGCACAGATATTGCTGTCAATGACCAGAACAATAAGGTTATTAAAATTTCTGCACCATGTAGAAGTGGTAGAAGACATGACAAAGTGAGTTTTATAAAAAAAAATATTTCGTTAACATCTTTGGAGTGCACTAAACAAATTTAATTTTATCGAGAGATTTCAACTGTGTCTTAAATGCTAAAACTCAATTGTAACTCATTAGTTTCATTGATCATACAGCATATATCTTAAATTAGACATGTAACAAGAAACCCTATCAAGTAAAAGATACATGGAAACTGATATTGCACATGGTGAACATGGTAAGATGGTGAATGCTGAACATGTGAAGAATTCAAACAAAAATACGTTTTGAATAATTCTACAATAACGTAGTGGCTCAAATGAAACATACCCAAAATACATAAAATGTTAATGAATTACCCATGTTAAACAATTACAGTACAAGAAAACGAGCGAATTTTACTACCAATGTCTTCGAGACCTGTACAGACTAGGTGCCCCAGTTATTGGCAATTATGAGAAGATCCAGAAAATAAAATCCAAAATTTTTGCACTGAAATGTAAACATTTATAAAGATACAAAATCTGGTTTAGAATGCATGGTTATATACACAATGAAGAAACCTCAATATAGCATGGTATGTATGAAAGAAAGAGTACATAAAGGAAAATATTGACAGGAATTAAAGGCAAAGATGGGACCACACTAAATATACAGTATGAAATACACTGAAGCGCCAAAAAAATTGGTACAGGCATGTGTATTCATATACAGAGATATGTAAACAGGCAGAATACAGCGCTGCGGTCAGAAACGCCTACATAAAACACCAAGTGTCTGGCGCAGTTGTTAGATCGGTTACTGCTGCTACAAAGGCAGTTTATCAAGATTTAAGTGAGTTTGAATGTGGTGTTACAGTCGGCGCACGAGCGATGGGACACAGCATCTCCAAGGTAGCGATGAAGTGGAGTTTTCCCATATGACCATTTAGTGAGCATACTGTGAATATCAGGAATCTGGCAAAACATCAAATCTCTGACATCGCTATGGCTGGAAAAAGGATCCTGGAATGGGACCAACGACAACTGAAGAGAATCCCTCAACATGACAAAAGTGCAGCCCTTCCGCAAATTGCTGCAGATTTCAATGGTGGGCCATCAACAAGTCAGGGTACAAACCATTCAACAAAACATCATCGACATTTACTTTAGATCCCGAAGGTGCATCTGTGTACCATTGATGACTGCATGACACAAGGCATTACGCCTCACGTGGGCCTATAAAAATCGATATTAGACGGTTGATGACTGGAAACGTGTTGCCTGTCGGACGAGACTCGTTTCAAACTGTTTCGAGTGGATGGATGTGTACAGGTATAGAGACAGCCTTATGAAGTCATGGATCCTGCATGTCAGCAGGGGACTGTTCAAGCTGGTGGGGGCCGTGTAATGTTGTGAGGCATGTGCAGTTGGAGTGATACGTCTAGATATGACTCTGGAAGTTGACATGTACGTAAGCATCATCTTTGTTCAACTGTACCATTAATTCCATTGTGCCTTCCAACGGACTTGGGAAATTCCAGCAGGATAATGCGACACCATACACGTTTGGAATTGCTATAGAGTGGCTCCAGGAACACTCTTCTGAATTTAAACGCTTCCCCTGGCCACCAAACTCCGTAGACATGAACATCATTGAGCATGCCTTGCAACATGCTGATCAAAAGAGATCCTCCCTCTCGTACTCTTAAATATTTATGGACAGCCTTACAGTATTTAGGTGTCAGTACCCTCCAGCACTATTTCAGACATAAATTGAGTCCATGACACATCATGTTGCAGCACTTCTGCGTAGTCACAGGGGCCCTACACAATATTAGGCAGCTGTACCAGTTTCTTTGTCTCTTCAGTGTAAAAAGAACGTATTTACAATAATTTTACTGATTTGACTTCAAATAGACTTTCTGATAACAATCCACAAAACTCTTCAAAGAAAACTCAACACTACTGATTCATAATACCTCACATCTGAGATTCATGAAGAAGATTTGGAAGTGTTAATAAAACACATCCCTAAAAAAATTGCCAGGCTGTGATGGAACAGCCATAGAGTTGTATCAGATTTTTCAAGAACAATCAAAACTAAATTATTATGCATATACAATGAAATAGTGAACCCTGATGCTGAAACCCCACATGACTTTTTTGAAGAAGTTGTCGTTTTAATTCCAAAAGAAAACATGAACTGCACCCATCGAAAATCTTGGACCCATAACTTTACTAATAGTGACTGTATAATCATGTTATGTGTACTAACTCAGAGGCTCAAGAATTTCATGCAAATAGTGACTGGTCCTTACCAAATCATTGTGGACAAGGACAGAATGATAATACAGGGAATATGTGATTATAGAAATATTATAGCAATAGCAGATATCCTCAAATTAAAATGCACTATAATGTCAATAGACTTTCAAAAAGCCTTTGACAGAGTAAACCCTCCTTGCTTACATGAAAGGATGAAAGCAGTGGGTCTTCCACAAAGCTGTATCAAATTAATACTCGGAATATTATACAAACGTTCATCCAGAATCCTAATAAATGCTCAGCAAATAATGATATTTAACTGCAAGTGTCTGCTAAATATATGTATCATTGCAAAAATCAACTAGTAACGTGCATTCCTCAGGACATGGCTACCAGAATTATGTTGGTTTTAGGTCATTGTAAGACACAAATTAATTACAGACATTGCTTGCGAGTGGACATTGATGTAAATCAATAGGGAAAGCAGAAAATGTGTGTCAGACCGGGATTCGATCCCAGGTCTCCTGCTTATTAGCCTGTTGCTCTTACCAGCAGTGTGCCGCAGAGGAGTGTCTAGGACCGTTGCTATTAACAATATACATAAATGACCTGGTGGATGACATCGGAAGTTCACTGAGGCTTTTTTCAGATGATGCTGTGGTGTATCGAGAGGTTGCAACAATGAAAAATTGTACTGAAATGCAGGAGGATCTGCAGTGAATTGCTGCATGGTGCAGGGAATGGCAATTGAATCTCAATGTAGACAAGTGTAATGTGCTGCGAATACATCGAAAGATAGATCCCTTACCATTTAACTACAAAATAGCAGGTCAGCAACTGGAAGCAGTTAATTCCATAAATTATCGGGGAATACACATTAGGAGTGATTTAAAATGGAATGATCATATAAAATTGATCATCGGTAAAGCAGATGCCAGACTAAGATTCATTGGAAGAATCCTAAGGAAATGCAATCCGAAAACAAAGGAAGTAGTTTACAGTACGCTTGTTCGCCCACTGCTTGAATACTGCTCAACAGAGTGGGCTCCGTACCAGATAGGGTTGATAGAAGAGATAGAGAAGATCCAGCGGAGAGTAGCGCGCTTCGTTACAGTATCATTTAGTAATCCCGAAAGCGTTACGGAGATGATAGATAAACTCCAGTAGAAGACTCTGCAGGAGAGACGCTCAGTAGCTCGGTACGGGCTTTTGTTGAAGTTTCGAGAACATACCTTCACCAAAGAGTCAAGCAGTATATTGCTCCCTCCTACGTATATCTTGCAAAGAGACCATGAGGATAAAATCAGAGAGATTAGAGCCCACACAGAAGCATACCGACAATCCTTCTTTCCACGAACAATACGAGACTGGAATAGAAGGGAGAACCGATAGAGGTACTCATGGTACCCTCCGCCACACACCGTCAGGTGGCTTGGGGAATATGGATGTAGATGTAGATGTAGACTAACACGTGTAAGCAATCCGGACACAGTAGTCACCACAACTGCACAGATTACCCTAGCAATCCGCAAGTCAGTTCCAAAGTCTCAACTCATTCACACACTATAAATGTAGTGCCCAATGCCCATTAGCCACATTACTCGCAACATTCCTCTAATTCCTGTAAGAGTTCGAGCCTAGTGAGTATACGCACTGAAGTGATCACTGCCTGTCTTCACCTTAGTTATATATATGATGTCTTCTTTTGGACATTTCTCTGTTGATTTACATCAATGCCCAGTCACAGTCAAGTCTCTAATTCATTTATAGTGGTTGCTGGATAAAAATGGTGTTGTTCTTTCAGACATGTCCGAAACATAACTTTATAAACTGTGGAAACATATTCAAAGTTGCATTTGACACTCTAACTCTCCTTGCACAAAGAAGGAATAACCTCATGGGTATGTGGGCAAAGCCTGAAGTTTTATTAGTGTGTACAATATACAAATTTTAAGTCTCATTTGCTCAATGACATTACACCAGTCACACTCGAACTCTCCCTGCAGAAAGATGGAACAACCTCATGGGTATGTGGGAATGTGTGTACAATATACAAATTTAATGTGTAATTTGCTCAGCGACATTACACCAGTCACTATTAATACGCTTATAAATATGAAATACGTCCCAACCAGAATCCACCATTTGAAACAATTTTTAATCAAATTCAGTTACATACAGATAAACATTCCAGAGAAGAATGTAATGAAGGCATGGGAAAAATATTTTAAAATTATGAAAAAAAGTAAAACTGCGATCGAACTAAAATTTCCAGCCTATGATTGGAAAGCTATCTGGGAAAATATCAGTTGTCGGAATCTATTATTAAATGTAAAGGCAACTTGGTACAAAGCAGTTAACAGAAATGTATCGACCACCTCAAGATTTTATAATGTCCATCTGACAGGATCAGCATCCTGTCCATCTTCTAATTTAACTTACAGTGAAGAACACATAATTGTGTGTAAGAAAGTTGCCAGGCAGAAGCTAGTGAGTTTAAAGAAAACAATTCCCAAATATATTACTTCAGCTGAATTTTTAAACCCAGTTGATGTTACGTACCAATTGCTACATTTGCTGATGAGACAGTACAGTATTTGATGCTACCAGTTTTTGTAGTAAAGTGTGTGTGTGTGTGTGTGTGTGTGTGTGTGTGTGTGTGTGTGTGTGTGTGTGTGTGTGTGTGTGTGTGTACATGAGACCAATTCAGTGGAAGGGTGTCATTTTTTAGGAAATGCGGTACCTTCGAACTTGGCACAACTTTACGCATTTCGAATAGTTGATTTATCCAAAGCACTTGATTGTGTGAATCATGACATTATGACAAGACATTATGTTACAGAAATTACAGTTCTACAGTATAAATTACAGTTCTACAGTATAAATGGAACAGCATATGAGTGATTTAAGTAATACAGAACAGGGACCAAATAGTTTCTTTCTATGATTTAAGCAATTTAAGGAAGTTTGTCATTTCATCTAACTTGGGTGAAATTACTTTGGTTGTTCCACAGGCCTCAATCATGGATCCCATTCTGTTTCTTATTTACAGGTATGTGAATGACCCCCTTCTTATCTGAAACACGAAGCTAAACTGAAACTGTCTGCTGATGATACAAGCCTCACTATTAAACCAGTAAAAGAATCTCAACAGAAAATGATACAAATAACATCTTATTACTTGTTTTTTTGCAAATGGGCTTGCTCTGAACTTTGAAAAAACACAATACATTCCATTTTCTACTGCAAGAAATACAATTCCTTCAATAAATATAACACATCAACAGAAGTCAATAGCCAGGATCGAGCGTACCAAGTTTTGGGGTGTACATATAAATGAGAATCTTAACTGGAAAATTCATATTTTGGATCTTCTAAAGTGGCAGCAACTTTTGCAATCAGTATTATTTGCCAATTTCGGGGTTATAGAAATTAGAAAGCTAACATACTTTGTGAACTTTCATTCTCTGATGTCATATGGCATAATTTTTTTGTGTTACCCAACACTTGGGCGAAAAGTATTGACTGCTCAAAGAAAGTGGTTAGAATAATGTATGGGGCTCATAGTCCCACATCTTGTAGACATCTGTTTAAAAGGTTAGGAATTCTTACAACAGCCTCACAGTAAATTTTCTCAGTAATGAAACTTTTTCGCAATGACATGGACAAGTTTAAAAAACCCTTGCTTCAGGTGTGCATTTCTTGTGCACTTGATGCATTACACATCATAACTGTTACTGTGAGATTGTTCAATGGGACACCTAACTAACAAACAAAATAATTTCAGGTAATCATAATAAATTGTTTACATCTTAGTTAGTACATCATTACTATAATGTCCAAGAAATAACAAGTGGAACTGTAACATTTTTAAAATATCCATCAAAAAATTTGAGGATTGCAGTTAATTTAAGAATTACTGTCACAACACCAATAGTATCATAAATTACACAATATTTCTTGTTAACAGCAGATGTAGACATCCATTGAATGTACACCTTTACTTGGTTAGAATAATACCAACTAGGTCATAACCACATCCATATAAATTAGCTCTTACAAAAGCAACTCGTATATTCACTATGTTTATTGTAGTTCTTAATTTATATAACTTTTCGTCATTTTCGAGACTCTTATCGTTCATGTGTGATGCAAGGGAAATCAGTCACTGTCCTAGAACTGTTGGAAGCTGGATTGACCACACTTGCCTTGGACGACAAAGGTACTGAAGCACCTCTGGAGAAAGTGTAACTCTTCTGGTGCCCAGAGTACCAGTCAATACATACTATATGGCTCGATCACACTGAATTGACATATCCAGGCACTACTGAACACTTGCTCCCTCAGCTCATTTATCCTAATACCTAATAAGTTCCAAAACATCTCAGGAGCTGAGAGAGCAATCCTCAAAAAAGGAGTTGGCTGAGTTCAAGTCATGACTCAACATAGAGTTTCATGTCCTACGAAATTTAAAATCGCACTCACTCCATTATCGAGTGAAAGATGCATTCTGTAAACTAATGAATATTGATAAACTGTTTGTTACCCACCAAACACATAAATACTATCAGTTTCTGATAGATACTAACAAACTGCAATGTTCTTGTCAGAGCTAACCTTTAACAGTAATTTTGAAGGGTTAACTGGAAATTTGTGTACAACTTTCTCTTCCACGATCTAGGTTTTCTTTCATAAATTTTTGACATGTGTTCATCACATGTAATTCAATCAGCCTTTCTTCTCATATAGTGCTGTTAAGCCAAGTTGTTAGCAATATGGCGGAAATAAAAGATTCGCGAAATTTTGGATCTGTAAATTATGCAGATAAAGAAAATGTTCAGTGTGAAGAATGTGTAAGAGTTAGTTTAGAGAATCCTGGAATGTGCCACCATTGTTATTTGAAAGTTAAAAACGCCAACGAAATCGTAACTAGGTCAAAATCGAAAAGCAAAACAGTCACAGATGCAAACAGGGCGAGTTATTCATCCTTGCGACCAATGTGTCGATTATCGCCGCATGTTAACGGTAAAAAACAGTAAAATCAACGAACTACAAAAGTTATTCGCCGCCTTAAGAAGTCAACTGCAAGAACTGCGAGAGAAAGAAGTCATCCAGGGGACATGTGAAGACCATAACCCCCAGAAACCTGCCAACTGCAACGTAAACAACGATCAGAAGAATAGAGTCCACATAGGGAAAATGAGTTAAAAATCTAACCTGAAAGTAAGTCTTACACAAAACTACATTTACCAAGCTAAGACCCAAATATTATAAATAAAAAGCGTTCACTTTGTTCAAGCAGTGAAGAACAGTCAGTCTTGTGTAGTGAAAACTATCCAGATAGTGGTATGTCAATAAATAGCATCACTCAAAATTGCCCATCTGTTTCAAACAATAAAAAAATACAGAAACATGCATTTCGGGTACCGCTCTGATAAACAACACAGAACAAAACAATATCGACCAGCTGAGACTGTGCAAAAAAGATCGACAGTTCCTTATACTCGCCGACAGTCACGGTCCACAAATTGCAAAAAAATGTGTCTAGCCTTTTACCAAGCTACAATATCATGGGTTTCGTGAAACCAGGAGCTTGTTTTTCAGAAGTAACAAAACTCTTGTAAAAACTTTGGACCATCAGACTACGTGGTGATTTTTAGAGGTGCGAACGATGTTGCAAGGTATCGAGCCAACGAAATAAAAGCAGATCTTAAATGTGTACTGCAGCAGACAATCCACACGAATGTGTTAGTTATTAACCAACCACAGAGGCATTACCTACCTTCGTCGTCATGTGTGAATCAATTAGTGATTAAGATAAACTCTGACTTAAAGGATGTTTGTGGAAAATTTGAGCATTCAAATGTAATAGATGTAAGCACTCTTGAAAAATCCATGCACACCAGCACGGACTTCATCTAAATTACGTTGGTAAACAATATCTAACAGAGAAAATATATAATTTTGTAAAGCATTACACTAGAAACCTTACCAGTACGTTGGATAATTGGCTCATAACAGGCAATGAAAGCTCAAAAAACAAAGTAGAACATGTTAAAGGGGTCCAAATTGACTCACAAGGAAGGATGAAACCCAAGGAAAGAACGAATAACACAAAAATGGGCCAAAACACATTAGATAAATGGCTGGGAAGAAACCCAGAGCAAGTGACAGGTAGACGTTTTTAGAGTAGCTGAGGGTGCCACAGGGGAATGTGTTACAGAACAAACTTATACATACACTTTTAAAGTCGTTCAACAAAATGTACAGTCCCTACCAAACAAACCTGATGAAATAAATGTACTTCTTAGGAATGAGTGGAAGGAGGTATCAGTTTTATGTTTTTGTGAGCACTGGCTAGAGAAGGGCCATTTACAGTATTCAAACGTAACCGGTTTCACTCTGGCAAACTACTTTTGCAGATCAATATCAAAGCTTGGAGGAAGCTGCATTTATGTAAAAGAAAACATAGACTATAAGATAATAGACTGTGTAAATCACTTAGGAAGCGAAAAACACTTTGAAGCCTCAACTATTGAAATAACATCAGGAAAAACTGTAATAATGTGTGTTTACAGATCACCCAACAGCAATGTAAACATTTTCTTTATAGAACTTGACCTTGCACTAGGGAAACTTATTAATACTTGCAAAACTATAGTTCTGTGTGGCGATTTTAATATTGACCTTTTAACACACAGCCATCAAAGAAAAAAATTCCTTAATATTATTCAAGAATATAAATTGTGCACTAAAATAAACTCCCCTACACACGTAACAAAACTACTGCTACACTTATTGATCCGACCTTTGTAAACACTGACATGCATACCTCAGAAAACTTTAATACCGGCTACAGTGACCACAATGCACAGCTACTTGCCGTATGCAGAAGTGTTGATTTGTCTAGGAATGGAAGTGTTATCTACAAGAGAAAATTGAGCATGCAAAATATTGAGCACTTCAAACATATGCTAAGTACCCACTCATAGAATAAAATCTACAACAGTTACAACACAGATGAAAAGCTGGATAATTTCATGGAAATTTACAGACATTGTTTCGAAATTGCATTTCCAAAAAAGAAAATAATATGTAAAGGCCCCAGCAAACCCAAAACTTGGATTACATCAGGGATCAAAGTATCATGTAGGAGAAAAAGAGAACTTTTTGCACTATCAAAAACAGATAGCAGCCCTGAATTTGCTCACTACTTCAAAAAATACAAGTTAACTCTGAGTCATGCTATAAGGGAAACAAAATTAAGGGAAAATGACAAACGTATTATGGAATCATCAAACAAAGCTAAGACAATGTGGAATACAGTACAGAGACTTACTGGAAAGGTGGAAACACAATAAAATATTGTATTGTCACAGGTGGGCAGCAAGAGCACTGATCCAAAATTAATTGTTAACCACTTCAATTCTTACTGCTCGTGAGTTAGCGAAGGAACACATGGGAAAAACATCAAACAAAATATTACAGGAAATTTCTGGAAATAGTGTAACAAATACATCCATGTTCCTCCGACCAATAAGTTGCGAAGAACTGTTAAACAGCATAAAGTCATTAAAAAATAAATATTCAGCCGGAGTCGACGATGTGCCAGACTATATTATAAAAGTATCAGCTGAACAGATGCTCGCACCACTGCTAGATATATGCAATTCTTCACTATCAAGTGGTATTTTCCCACAACAGTTAAAAACTGCAAAAGTTGAACCCCTTACAAAAAGGGCGATCGGTAGCAGATGGTCAAATATAGGCCTGTGTCACTCCTATCAGGTTTTTCAAAAATCATTGAAAAACTAGTTCTGCTACAACTAACTGATTTATTTAACAAAAAAGTATGATTTCAAGATGTCAGCGTGGCTTCAGGCCTCACTGCAGTACTGAAACAGCAACTTTTAGCCTCATAAATCGTATTTTAAATTCAGTGGATAATCACAAAAATGTTTTGGGGATTTTCCTGGATTTAACACAAGCATTTGATCTAATAGACTATGAAATTCTCCTAAAAAGTTAAATTGGTATGGTGTAAGAGGCCTGCCACACTAGTGGCTGAAATCCTGCCTAGAAAATCGCTCTCAGGTAACAGATACATGGGAAAAACGAACTCCAAGCTTATCAATCGAAACCTTCCACATTAACCCACAGTGTACCACAAGGCTCAATTTTAGGTCTTTTTCTCTTCCTAATTTTCATAAACGACTTCCCCCTACACGTTCAACACTCCGAACCAGTGAGTGCTATTTGCAGATAACACAAGCATATTAACTGAAGGTGAAAATCAAATGGCTCACAAGTGAAAATCTCTCAGAGTGGTTTATGAGGAATAAATTGCTGATAAACCCTCAAAAAACAGTCGTCTTACACTTCCATACACAACAAAATAAAAACCCATTAAAACCAAACATGTCAATGGAAAACCAAAGAATTAACAGTGTCACTGAAACAAAATTTCTTGGCATCTAAATACAAGACAATCTTAAATGGAATTCCCCCATCACTTCATTAAATTCTAAACTATCCAAAATGACTTATATGGAACAACACAAGTCCTGAAACAGTTAGAGCAGTGTATTACGCTTGCATACACTCCATATTGAGATATGGCGTCATATTCTGGGGAAATTCTCCTCATAGCATAACCATATTCTGGAAACAAAAAAAGATTGTGAGGATAATGAAAAATGCCAACAGCCGAAAATCATGCAAACCATTCTTTAAAGAACTGGGGATTCTACCCCTACCATGTATCTATATACTAGAAATTGTAAAAAGCATGCTAAAAATGGAAATGTATTTATTCAAAATAAATCTGTACATGAACACCATACAAGGGCAAATAGTGACATACACAGACATCATTGTTATACCACACTGTGCAAGAAAGGTGTATATCACTCATGTTCACATTTGTTTAATAAGCTGCCAAGTAACCTAAAGGCCATAATCAAAATCCATAGCTTTAAAAAATCTGTAACATCATATCTCTTGGAAAACTGTTTTTACTCAGTAACACAGTATCTTGAAAAATAAGATAATTTTGGTTGTAACAATATAAAAAACTAATGTAACAATATAGCAATATAAAAATGTGACAGTTTATAAATGTAATGCATACAATCAATGTAACAGTATATTAATGTAATGTCATTTTGTCCAACATCTAAGGTATGGTATATGTACCACAAAGATTCAGGACGTAAATAATTAAAAGTAAAAATGTTCAAAATTGAGAGTATTTGTTCAAGGTAGGAAACGGAAATTTATTTCGTGAAATGAGTCAACGACTTTGATTTCCTTCATTTGCCTTTAGGTGCATTCATCTTCTGCATATTACGAAAAACGTCCAGTTCTCCTGTGATATAATCAAACTCATAAAAAAGTTTAAACAATTCTGCATCCTTATAAAATCATGTAATATCGGTTTTTGTCATGTGTAATACATGCAGTTTTGTTAACGTAAAAGTTTCAGTGTTTTATTGGGATAATCGAATACTTAATAATGACGCAACATAATCTAGTTTGCACCAGTAGCTGAGTCGTCAGGACAGCTGACCGACATGTGGTTCAAATTTACCTGGAAGTACACTATGTAATCAAAATCATCCGGACACCCCCCAAAACATACGTTTTTCATATTACGTGCATTGTGCTGCCTCTTGCTGCCAGGTACTCCATATCAGCGACCTCAGTAGTGGACATCGTGAGAGAATGGGGCGCTCCACGGAACTTACATGCTCCGAATGTTGTCAGGTGATTGGGTGTCACTTGTGTCATACGTCTGTATGCGAGATTTCCACACTCTTAAACATCCCTAGGTCCACTGTTACCGATGTGATATAGAAGTGGAACCGTGAAAGGAGACGTAGAGCACAAAAGCGTACAAGCTGACCTTGTTTGTTGAATGATAAGGCTGTCGACAGTTGAAGAGGTTCGTAATGTGTGATAGGCAGACATCTATCCACACCATCACAGAGGAATTCCAAACTGCATCAGGATCCACTGCAAGTACCATGACAGTTAGATAGGTGGCGGGAAAACTTAGATTTTTCGGTCGAGCGCCTGCTCATAAGCCTTACATCATATCGGTAAATGCGAAACGACGCCTCGCTTGGTATAAGGAGTGTAAACATTTTACGACTGAATAGTGGAAAAACGTTGTGTGGACTGACAAATCGCGGTACACAATGTGGCTTTTCGATGGCAGGGTGTGGGTATAGCGAATGCAAGGTGAACGTCATCTGCCAGTGTGTGTAGTACCAACAACAAAATTTGGAGGCGGTGGTGTTTTGGTTTGGTCGCGTTCTTCATGGAGGGGACTTGCACCCCTTGTTGTTTTGTGTGCCACTATCACAGCGCAGGCCTTCACTGATGTTTTAAGCACCTTCTTGCTTCCTATTGTTGAAGAACAATTAGGGGATGGCGATTGCACCTTTGGATACGATAGAGCATCTGTTCATAATGCACAGCCTATGGCGGAGAGGTTACATGACAATAACATCCCTGTAATCGACTGGCCTGCACAGAGTCCTGACCAGAATTCTATAGAACAGCTTTGGGATGTTTTGCAACGCCGACTTCGTGACAGGCCTCACCGATCAACATCGATACCTCTCGTCAGGACAGCAATCTCCGAAGAATAGGCTGCCATTCCCCGAAAAACCTTCCATCACCTGATTGAACGCATGCCTGCGAGAGTGGAAGCTGTCATAAAGGCTAAGGGTGGGTCAACACCATACTAAATTCCAACGTAATGGCGCCATGAACTTGTAAGTCATTTTCAGCCACGTCTCTGGATACTTTTTATCACATCGTGGTGCTTATTCTCCTTCATCTAGGGCTTTTAAAACTTCTTCTGTAAATACTGATACAGCAGCTTCTGTTCCCTTTCCAAACCTGAAATCAACTGATCATTGCACAAAAGTTGGTATTTATTTAGATAATCCGTAAGTCGGTTTTTCAAAATAGTTTCTGTTATTTTTGAAAAGGAAGACAGTAATGAAACTGGTCTGATGAGAATGATAGATTTATATTGTTTGTTAAGGGTGTTTTTGTGCTGCTAATGCAGTCTTTTAATAGACGCATTGGAACTTCATATAGGGAGTTTACTCTTGAATGCATGCGCAATCCTATTGATTTCCTCCCCATTACTGGATAGCACCAGCATTATGTAAAGCACATAGTTATTTGTAGCTGTGTGTTGTATTTTTGGAATTTTTCTTGCAATTTGGATGCTGTATTAGTAAAGTAGTTTTTTTACAAAGTTGTAAGGGCCTTACAGTTATCTATTAAACTATCTGTGTTTCTAATTTTCATGTTTATTTGCTTTGGCTTTGTGTTACCAGTTTATTGTTTTACTATATTCTAAATGGCTTTTCTTTTATTGAGTTCTGTGCAGTCTAATCATTTTGGTTTCCCACAGCAGTTTTCTGTATGCCCTTTTGTATCTGAGAAAAAATTATAAGAAGACTAGATCACTCTTATTTTCTTTTATAGAACTGAGAAATTTGAGAGTGTCAGAGGCTTTTCTAAAACTGTTTGCTACCTAGTTCTTTCTACCACATTTTCCAATATAATGCACTACTTTAGGAAATGCATCCTCAAATTTTAGTATGAATATACTCATATATATATATATCTGTTGAGTTTTTCATTTACATGTGTTCCTTAATATACTTCTGACCATGTCTCTGCATTGCAGACTTGCACCTTCTTGATTTCAGAAACAACCTCTGTAGCTAAGCACTCGTTTTGTTTCTTTGTGAATATTTTAAGTTCTGCAAGTTGACCAAAATGGCTTGATACCCCAAGGTTTTTAACCTGTACCTTAGAATGTTTATCTTGATATCTGTTAGAATGTGGTCAAAATTGGTTATTTTTGTGACATTTGATACCCATTGTGAGACGCCATAAATGTACAGGATATTCAAGAATCTGTTGCTGACTTCATCCACTTTCATCATACCAATATTTAAATCTCAACAAATAATAATCTGTCCTTTGTGATTACATGTCTTGTCCAGCACTTGTATCAATTTAGTGAAAAATGTTTTGACATCATCATTAGGAGATGTACATGAGCACAATTTAAACTGTTTTTAAGTGTATATTGTTCTTTTAATGTCACTACTGGGAGTTTAAAACGTTTTTCTTCATTCAAAGAAATCATGTCACTCCTTACTATGAACTGGAGCCTTCTTTTAACATAAATACATGAGCCTTCACACCTCATTAATGTTTTGCAGTAATGACAAGATAATTCATAAGAAGGTAAAACTATGTACACAATTTCAGTTCCTTTGCGCCAGTGTTCTGTTATGCAGACAACCAAGCCATCTATGCCTTCCAGTTCAAGTTGCTTACCTTGGGCGCTTCGTCTTCCTTCATTCCATTCAGAAATCCTGTAGCTGGGAAGAAGGCACTATTTTCCTTTCACTCACACTGCTACATGCTAATTCTTGTACAGTTGTGCTGCTGCTGCTGGTGCTACAGCAGCTGTCGCTCTTTATTCCTGCTCTGCTTGTTGTAATGTATTACTTCCCCCACCATAGATCTTCTTCTTTTATCCACTTCACTATATCCAGGATCTTCTGTTGTGACTGTTTTTACAGTTCTTGTTGTTACTGTTGTTTTTGTAGGCACTGATACTGACACTGATCCCTCTTCTGTCAGTATTATTATAGCTGCTTCATTTGCAACTGTTGCTTCTGTGCCATCAACATGCAGGAGGACCAGCTTATCTTCAACAGGCAGTTGCTGGTTTAATTCTTGCGTAGATACTCTTCTGTGTGAGTATACTGTTGTCTCCAGCGGAACTCAATTATTTATTTCACTCTTTATGTAAATTGTTTCCACTAGCTCTCCAAGGCTTTTACATAAATAAGATTTGTCTTTATTGTTTAAGTGCACTCCATGTTTTGTGATGCACATTCTCTCTAAATTCATTGTATCATGAAAGGAAACATTATCCATCGAACTGCAGATTTTTTTGGTAAACCCTGTTGACTTTCTGGATTTCCTTTTTTACACAAGAGCATTCTGTTAAATCATGCAAGTGAGTTAGCCTATTCGAATAGCTTTTTGATTTTTAATTATCTTTAAGAGGGTCTTCAGTGTTCGAGTAACTTCAAGTATCTAGTTTTTTTTAAGTCATTTGTACCACCAAATATTACTATGTACTGATTTTGTAGTGCCTGTTTACTATAATTACAGTCTTTTCGAATTTCTTTCATACAGGCACCCCTGCTAATGAAACCTGTAGCTTTGAGTACTTGCTGATATCACAGGGTTTCAGCTAAGCCTCTTCCACAACTATATGAATAGAGGACAACATCCATATTTTTTTTCACTATTTCTCGTCTTACGTTATCTCCATTAATATGCGTTTCACGTCCAATTGGACTGATTGTTTACATTGTGAGAATTCTTTAGATATCTTTTCACACAATGCTAAGTTTTTGTCTCCATCACACATAGGTGGGGATTAAGCGTCCTTTTGAACGATGATGACCAGGAAAATTAAGTTTTCTAACATTCACCGTTTTATGATTTATTTTACTGTCTTGCGTTTCGCTAACTATTTTGGTTGAAATAGTTTTTTGTGCTACTGGTACTGCACTAGTTGTGTTCTTTAGAGCCTTTCTCCAAAAGTTTCAGATAAACATTGTCTCATGTAATTCAACATATCAGCATATGCTGTAATACCAAAAACCGCCTGTGGTAGTTCACATATCATGTTGACTTCCAAACCGTTTCCTTATTTTTGTACTGCTTCCTGACATCTGGTGTAGTAGTTTCACAGTCACATGAAAAATGTTTTAGTTCCAGATGAGCGAAACAGTATGCATGAAGACATATCTGTGTTGCTGAACATAGCCTAATACCCTTAGATACAATATTACCACAAGAATGACATTCAATTGACTCAAAATAGTCGCACATTACAAAGAGATATTCTACACCTTTGTTTCTCGTCACCATCTTATGTTCAGTTTTTCTTTAATACTTCAAATTATGTACAGTACTTATGGATTTTCCGCCAGCAGCTTCTCGTTCTTTAATAGTATAGGATTTTACACACAAACAATTTTTGCAGCTTGTTTCCAGCAGTGGCAAATAGGTAAGTTTTCGATTTCTTTGTTCATCCCATCTGGCGATGCAGACGCTACACACATGACCTCTTTTGCATTATTTGTCTTGTTTACATAGGGTACTCCCACTGATTCTTTATAATAGTGAAGGAAAAATACTTCCTATCATACGTAGCATTAAATCTCGCACTTATTGATCCCTTTCTTCCCGCTGTTTTTGAGTTAATTCTCAAGCTAACACAATCTAATCTCACACTTGGCTACATCTTGAAAAAATTGTTGCTCATCAAAAATACTTGGCGGTGTATTTTGGAATATATCGTGATTTTCAACTGTGTGGTTAGGCAGGAACCTAGAGATGGGTTCACATACACAACAAAAGTGTCACCACAGCTCGTAGCATACTGCAGCTGCAAAGAAACTGTATGCGTGATCTCTGGGTTTTCAGAGGTGCAACTAAAGAAACGCAACTTTGTCATGCCGCAAACGGTTCCCCTTGGTTGTACTTCGTTACGCCACTTTGCTTCCACCACTGATGCCTCGTGGCTTTACTTCGAAACATGAGCACTCTGTCACACTTACCGTGAAGTAATAGCTGCTGTACTCCATTCTATTACAACGTATTTTCTCTTTGTTACTGAAAAAACTGTAGATATCTCACAATCTTTAAAGATTTTTGATAAGCAAATACTTGGCGGTGTATTTTGGAATTTATCGTGATTTCCGACTGTGTGGTTAGGCAGGGACCTAGCGCCGGGTTCAAATGCGCAACAAAAGTGCCACCACAGTTCGTAGCATACTGCAGATGCAAAGAAATTGTATGCTTGATCCCTGGGTTTTCAGAGGTATAACTTAAGAAACGCAACTTTGTCATGCCGCAAACGGTTCACCTTGGTTGTACTTCGTTACGCCACTTTCCTTCCACCACTGCTCCCTCGTGGCTTTACTTTCAAACATGGGCACTCTGTCACACTTATCGTGTGGTAATAGCTGCTGTACTCCATTCTTTTACAACGTATTTTCGTTTTGTTACTGAAAAAACTGAAGGTATATCACAATGTTTAAAGATTTTTGGTTGAGCAAATAAAATGAATTAACCGCTACGTTTACTTGCGACACATCTTCCAAATGACGAAACCCGAATTTCGGAAACTGTTTCTCGTCAGACTCATACATGCACCACAAGTCACGCCACAGCAAGTGGCAAACTGCAACTGCAATTTCTTTGCATGCTTATACTCCCAGTTTCTAGTGGTGCAACTAAAGAGACGCAACATTTAGCAAGTCACAAAAAGTACAAGTTGCTTGTACTTTGTTGGGCCACTTTACTTCCATCACTGCTCTCTGGTGGTAGTATTTTGAAACATAAGCACTCTGTCACAGTTATTGTGGAGTAATTGGTGCTATACACCATCAATTCCACCGTATTTTCGTTTCATTACTGGGAAAAGTGAAAATGGTGGTCGTCAGGCACACTTTCGCAGCTTTTGGAACTACAAGCAACCTATGTTTGGTTTTCTGCAGCAGTGTGCATATGTGTGTGGGCAATATTTGTAAATCAGTGATGTATCCCACAATGTTAAAAGATTTCTAGAAGAATAGATAAGTAAAATTTATAAATGTAACGAAAAAATTGATTCATATAAATTTCACGTTTTGTGAGATCAAGCATTATTTAAATTGTATATATAAACTGCACTATATGCAGCTGCATGTAGCAGAAAATAGCTGCTATGTGTGATGTGGAGCAGTTAATCTAAAAATGAGCTATTCGAAATGCCTATATCAACCAATACAAGAAGATACTAAAATCTAGAAAGAATGGTGTGTCTGCTTATGATATTTACATACCAGAAGTTGGTTAGTTTGCCATTGCAGACAGCATTTTCGTCTTCGTGTGATATTTCTTTTATAAATGTGTTTGTGTCACTTATTTATCTCTGTGTGAAATCTATTTTCAGATCCAACATTTGGGTTTTATCTTCCCTGTATGTACTTCTTGTCACAACTCTAATGACACAGCCTGCACTATAACTAGCCCACATGATTTCAGTTGACATTATATTGAAACCTGTAGAATTTGTAGCATCCTGTGTAAATGATAACTCAAAATTCTACTACCAAAAAACACGACTGTGGGGCCACATTAGTTGTAGTTTCTGATTAAGTCTCTTCTCTTAAATTTTAGAGATAGGCACTTTCATGTTCAATCTAATATTTCTCCTTCTTCTTGATTGATTATACATCTTTAGAATAATATACATTGTAAACACTCCTCTTGCAGTACATACTGCACAATAAGTAACCCTGTCCATATTAGTCGAATACTTTGAAAACAAGTCATAACCTGATAATTGTAAAAACGTTTCAAACACGGTTATTTGTTTACGTGAGAGCGAAAATCGATTGTGTAAATGGAATCCGGCAGCTAGAAATGGATTTCCAGAATCAATTTTGGAGTGTTGAGACCAACCAGAAAATAAGTGTTTGTTTCCCTGGCCTAAAAGGCTGTTTAACCTGACTGCGAACCAAATGCAATTCGTATTCGTGTATATTTTGAGAATAGCTTAACTGCAAAAACGCAGACAAAACAGTCCTGGCATTGACCTTGGCAATGCTTTTGCAGAAGGATAAGAAAACAAGGCTCTGGTCCAGGGAATAACTTGAGATTTACTCTTACAATCCGAGGGTTACATCAACTTTCTTCGAATGTAAAATGAAACTTTTTAAAACTTATAAAAGCCATCGTACAAGAGCAAACTTGCGTGTCAAGTTTGCTCTTACTTAGCCACAAATGTAACAAACAAGCCTGTACCATATTTAGAAAGCTTGTCAATTTAACCACATATCTGAAGCACACACTTTTCTTATATGCTGTGTTTTGGAAAAAGTGGGAATTGCTACAAAAGCAGGTAAAGTTTTTTTAACATTTCCTCTGGCACTGCGTTTAGAGAAGAAGAAAACAAGACGCTGATCTAGCGAATGATATAAAATGAGAAACATATAACTGGAAACTTGTTAATGGAAATGTTTCACCAAAAACCTGATTATATCGTCTAGTTTCTGTGGATGGACGTTGAAATATTTAATAGCTTGTTTAGCTTTTCCATCATCAGAGGTGCATTTACATGTAGGCGCAATAGGCATGAGCCTAGGGGCGGGAGCTTCAGAGAGCGGAAATTTTTGCACAGTATTTATTTTAAGATTTTACGTTTTACAACAACTGTGCTTACAAATGACAAAAATTATTAATGTTATGGAATAATTAGAAAGTTTAAACAAGCTGTAAGGACGAAAATCGACGCTATATTCTTTTAAATATTATTAGTTTACTTGATGTCTGAATAGATATTAGTAAGGTGATATTCAGAGTATCACCATTACGAGCTTCAAAAGTCACTATTCCCATAATGCAGTCGGCTTCTATCTTCTGTTCATTGAGAATATAGGAAGAGGTGAAATGAAATAAAATTATTTTGCATTGTTGTCCTTGTCTTAACGATTTTCTTTCATAGCACTGTTTGGCCAAGTAATGCAAGCTATTCAGTGGATCAGTGTGGTGTTTAAAGTAAAAATCTTCATGCTCACGACTTGTGTGGTACGGTTTTGAACTGGTTACTTATTGTTTACAAACTTATTTTCTTTTGTATTGGTGTTTGTTGATAATTTTGTGTCTTTAACTTAGATAAGTGTGACAAAAACAAATGTGCAAAATTAAGTGGGTCAAAATTCGAAAATTAGCGAAGAAAAAGCGAAAATGAGAAGGTCATGTTCTAAAAAACGCTTGGCTGATTGGACAACTTTTTCACGAAAAATGTTGCTGGTTCGACTTTGAGTTCAAGCTATACTGATGATAGGTCTAGCACTACAGCTGTAGTGAAAGAAGTAAATGAGAATGAGAAAATAGTTAAAAAACGAACAAAAGAAAACTGTCCTTCAATTCAAGTCTCACAAAAAACTAAGAATCAAATCTGATATTACAAAGAGAAGTAACCTCATTAGTGATGATCATGCAGAGTGATCTGGTAATTAATCAACAATCGACCTTTTTTTCACCATGGCATAAACCAAATTTGCAATGGTGATTCACGAAGATCAAAAGGTGGTAAGGTGAGATATTTGAACCAAAATTTATTTTATTTTAACCTTTCAAATTGTGACTCAACTTTTCTGAATATTTACTACACTCCTGCAGCACAATTTCTATTTTTTGAGAACCATGTCAATTGTTTGGAGGTGAGACTTTAGTTGCTAATGTTGGCATTTCAAACTGGAGAAATATTTCTAATATTTTAATCTCATCATGAAAATTCACTTGAACATAAACATTTTGAGTTATCACTTTTAACAATAAAAAGTCACGTAGAATGGTAGAAAACGATTTGGAATCATATGTTGAGACTGAAAAAATATATCGGTGCAATTTGTGGAAAAGGGTGTTTGAAACAGTGAAGAAGCTAACAAGTCATTGATTTCCCCTACGTGAGCACAATGAAAAATTTCATTCTTTACATAATAGCCAATTAACGATGTCTATTAACCTTATAGCCCAGTTTGATCATTTCCTCATAAAGCACGTTGAACGATATGGACATACTGGCCAGGGACATACAAGTTATTTATCTTCAACAATCTGTGATGAAATAAAAAAGCTGCTTTCTGAGAGAAAAAAAGAATTATCATAAGTGATATCAAAGAAGCCAAATATTTCTCTAAATATTAGTTTCTACTGCAGACATTTCACATACTGATCAATTATCATTTGTATTAAGACATATGAACAGGAATGGTTTTGTTATGTTTTTTTTCTACACCTGGGACACAAATCTGAAAACCTAGCTGAGGCCATACTGAAATTATGTCCTCAAATTCCATTGATATTACTGACTCTAAAGGCCAGTCATATGACAGTGCAAGCAAATTGCAGGTGGCTACACTGGTTTGCAGGCACACAGTAAAAAACGAAATCCGAAACCGCGTTATATGCTTTGTGCAGCATATTGTTTGTATGTATATGACATTAGTGCTGCTAGCTATCAACAAAAAGGATGTTCATATTTCAGTTTATTGCAAAACATTTAAAATATTTTCTCTGGTGCTACACAATGCTGGGATCAACTTTTTTCTTTCATAAAGCCAGGAATCAAAACACTTTAAAGTGCAACACATCCGTTTGTCAACCAGAGAGGAAGCATGTGTAAGTCTAAATGACAATTGGGAGAATGGTACCAATGCCCTCACACACGTTACCAATAACATCTGTGAGAAAGCACTTGGGAAGAATGAGACTTCAGCTTCACTGAATCACCTCAGTAGACTAGAAACAGTATTTATGATTACAGTTTGGAAGAACATATTACAGAGGTGTAATAGTTGCACAGTGTAAATATTGAGACTGAAATAGTGTGTGAATTACCTGAATCACTTATAGTGTGTATTAGCTCTGTTTGTGGCATGTCTGACTGTTAAGAAACTAGATCCATGGAAATTATGATGAATGCACCTATAAGACATTAAGGAAACGAAAACTTCATGTTAATGAGTAAGTGGACTGCGAACAAGTTTCTCTGACTGGCAGGGAGAAATTTAGAGTTGAAACATTTTTCCCAGTACTCGACAACTTGTACACTAAATTTGTGACCACGAAAGAAAATTGTAAAACACTATTAAACTCCTTCATAGTTTTCAGTGTACTTACGAACAGTTCACCAGACATTATTTCTGCATGCACAGCAATACTCTAAACGTCATGTGATACTGGTTTAGAACCTTCCTCCCCAAGTAATGTGTACTTTGCAACACATCTGCACTTTTGTGGGGTCATTGTCGAACCAGTCGAAATGAGTAAATTTGTACGAAAGGAGTGGTTGCAGTTCATGATAAACAAAAGACTAATTACCCCTATATATATATATATATATATATATATATATATATATATATATATATATATATATATATATATTGTGTTCCTTACACCCACATATTTCTCCCTACCCAGTGTTAATGTAGCACTTCCAGAATGTGTAGTTTGTTGGGTAGGATGGATACAATCTGGAGTATTGGTGACTGGAGCTGGTTGTTTACGTGGAGCTGAAACAGGTATACTGGGATCCATAGTCTTCTTATGAAAGGTTGGCTCGAGTCTGTAGATGGAGATCGTCTTCTGACCAAGAGACATTTCAGAAACAAAGCCTTTTCTTGAATGTACCTGTTATGTTCCATTTAGATACATTGTACAGGTTTTCTCTGTGCATCATGTGTTATGAGTACATGCAGAGAGGTCATGAGTTAAGGATGGATGAAGGCAGATATTGTTGCATGATGTCTAACATTAATTGGTTTAAGGGACACCACATTCTGTTTTAGTTGAAAGTGGAAGTTGGAATGTCATATTCTGCTGGTGTAGTATCAAAGAAATCGGCTGGAATTCTAATTGTCATGTTGTATGTCATTTCTGCAGCAATTGTATTATATTCTGGAATCAAGTAAGTACAGAGATCCATTAAAATTTTTGGTAAGTTGTCAACCAAATTATCTGAAAGTCGCGCACTTAATGCTGTCTTCATGTTGTGATACAAACTTTGCTATTTGACACTGAATTGTAAGCAGTGGTTTTATGTGCTATATATGTAGGGTCTTTGTGGAGAGAGTTAATAATTGATACTCAAACTGCAGTCCTCTGCCGTTGGGGGTGACGATATTTGGGACTCCAAAAGGTATGATACATCTACATTTACATTTACATCTTCATCTATACTCTGGAAACCTCTGTGAGGTGTATTGCAGAGGGTATGTCCCATAGTAACAGTTATTAGGGTTTCTTCCTGTTCCATTCAAGAATGGAGCATGGGAAGAGTGATTGTTTATATGCCTTGTGCAGTAATAATTCTAACCTTATCCCAATGGTCCGTATGTGAGTGATACATGGTGAACCATAGTATAACCCTAGAGCAATCATTTAAAGCCGGTTCTTGATACTTTGTTAATAGATTTTCTCAGGATAGTTTACATATATCTTCAAAAGGTCTGCCAGTTCAGTTCCTTCCATATTCCATGACACCCTCCCTTGGATTAAACAAACCTGTGACCATTTGTGCTGCCCTTCGCTGTATAACTTCAGTCTTCCCCCTTAGTCCATTCTGATATGGGTGCCACACACTTGAGCAGTATTCTAGAACTGGTCACATTAGTGATTTGTAAGCAATCACTTTTGTAGACTGATTATACTTCCCCACTATTCTACCAATAAAACGATATCTATCATGTGCTTTACCCACAACAGAGCCAATGTAATCATTCCATTTCATATCCTTGTAAAGTATTACAACCAGGTATTTGTATGAGTTGGCCGATTCCAACAGTTTCTCAGTGTCATTATAATCATAGGATAATACAGTTTTCGTTTTGGAGGATGTGCACAATTTTACATTTCTGATCATTTACAGAAAGTTGTTAATCTCTCCACTACACTGAAATCTTATTACGATATGACTGAATATTTATGCACCTTCTCTCACATAGGACTTCATAACTGCTTCATCTGCAAAAGGCCTGATGTTATTATTAATATTGTCTGCAAGGTCATTAATATACTACATGAACAGCAAGGTCCCAACACTCTTCCCTGGGGCACATCCGAAATTACTTCTACATCTGACGATGACTCTCCATCCAAGATAATTTGTTGTGTCCTCCCTACGAAAAAGCTCTAAATCCTGTCACAAATTTCACCTGATGCCCCATATAGTCGTACTTTTGACAATAAGTGTAGATGTGGGAATGAGTCAAATGCTTTTCCGAAATCAAGAAACATTGCATCTACCTGATTGCCTTCTTCCAAAGCTTTCAGTATATCATGTGAGAAAAGTGTGAGTTGGATTTCACACGATCGATGATTTCGAAACTAATGCTGGCTGGCACTGAGGAGATAATTCTATTTAAGATACCTCATTATGTTTTAGCTCAGAATATGTTCTAAGATTCTACGACAAGTCAGTGTCAAAGAAATTGTATGGTAGTTTTATGGATCACTTCTTCTACCGTTATTATAAATGGGTGTTACCTGTGCCTTTTTCCAAGAACTCTGCACGGTATTTTGCTCGAAGAGGGGTAATTCAGATGCAATTGCGGTGTAGAATGTGACAGGGATTCCACTTGACCTGGAACTTTGTTCAGATGTAACGATTTCAGCTGTTTCTCAACATTACTGACACTATTGCTTATTTCATTCATCTTTTTGGGGATAGTAAGAGAGCAACTCTTCCTGCAGAATGCTGTCAACACTTTCTGCAGAGGTGTCCTTCAGTGGAACTGCCTCTAGCCAATGTGTAGGCCTGTCTACCATTGTTAAGAGATAGCTGAACCGCTGAGAGCAAGGTATTAGTGCCACTAGATTAACATGCAAGAAGTGACTATCAACTTCACTGAAAGGTCCACAATCACCGATTGTATGTTTCGAAATTTTTGCTCACAGCTTTACATCTTGTTACAGTGGAGGCCAAATGAAGTGATGTCGGATCATCCACTGTCCCTTTAATGCCAAGATGAACTAAGTCATGTAGGACATGAGAGACCTGCCTGAACGCTGTTTAGAAGTAAATTGTAATGGCTTGTGATCTGTGAGTATTGTAAATTATCTGCCTTCGAACAGATAATGAAAATGTTTGACAGCTGAATATAGTGCCAACATTTCTTGGTCGTAGCTGCTATAGCTATGTCATGTGTCAGTGAAAGACCTGGAGAAAAACGCAAGTGGTTCAGGTGTGCCTTCTTGCTGCTGATATAATGAATCACCTATTGCATAGTCTAGAGTTCTTCTTCAGTAGCACTACGGACCTTGGTGAGCCTTGGCTTCGTCAACAATCTTCTTCCACACTTCTTGGTTATTTGCTCCTCTTTTCCACCCTCGTACTCCCATACTGGTGATATTATTACCTCGTCAATCCATGTTCTTCTAGGTCTCCCTTTTCGCCTAACTGAATAGACCACACCTTTCATCATTTTCTTTGGAATTCTATCCTCTGCCATTCTTTCCAAGTGTCCTAGATATCGTATTAACTCTTGTGATTCGGCATTGTAGCATATTCTCCAGTCTTCTTCCTCCCTTACTGGCCCATAGATTTTGCGTAGTATTTTCAGCTCAGTGGTTCTTAGTGCATTTTTATCGTGTTCTGTCAACGACCATACCTCTGATCCATATGTGATAACTGGGCGGACTAGGGAATTATATATTAGCAGTTAAGTTTTCCTTGTAACAAGGCTATTTTTGAAAAGTTGCATATTTGCAAAGTAAGCTCTGTTTCCTGCTTGTATTCTTTCCCTTAGGGGAGCCTTTCCAATACTCTTATCATTTGTTATTATGGCTGTAAGGTGCCTCTTACGTGAGGAAGACATTTTTACCAGTTTTAATAAATTATTGTCTCTTATTGATGTATTAAGGATAGTTAAGAAGTGCTGTATTCCGTAGCCGGCCAAGAGTCGGAGAGCATTTCCCACGCTGGCTGGCTAGGTGATGAAGCGACCATATGTCGCGCGTAGTGGGGTGAGGCTCGGCCCTGGACTGTAGCAACAAGCGTCAGACTGGGAAATATACGTGACAGGAATTACCGCCATCTTGGAGCCGAAGTCACCGATTTTGTTTATTGATATTTGATAATTAAAGTGATTTATGACAACATGAATACTAGGAGGAGCCTCTGGATGTTTAGAACTATTTATCATAATTCTGCCTCGTTAAATTCACACCCGTTCAGTAACAAATGCACACCTTAGTAAATACTAAGTTGATCGGAAATCTACGAACTGTGACGAGACTAGTAAGAGATACGAACTACGCACCAAAGTTGGCAGTCGGCGTCCTATCTTGTTCGATGGTAGGCATTCTCTCGGTTATGAGTAGTTTGTGACATCAGTGTTTCATTATTGATCTAATTGGAATATAAGTGACATTAAGACATTCTGAATGTTAATTTCGAGTAAATAGGTACCCCAAAGTTGATCGACATCAATTTCAGATAATTAGCTTCCACAGACAGACATCCAATGCGCCAATGAAGAATTTGCATGGGACGACAATTACGAGATCTGCACGGCGCACAGGTAGGAGAAAATCCGCCGACACGACCCACCAAGGCAGATCAAGGAAGGTCCGACTTACACTCGCAAATTGCGGGTGGAAATGCTGACCAGTTATACTGTTAGTCACATATACCACGTTCTACAGACTCGGAGCTAAGCTGAGTAATAACAGTATCAGTTAAGAAGAGAGGGGATCTTGCAGGGCTCCCTAGTAATTAAAAGAGGACACTTCTTTGAAGCATTTCCCATTTTTTTTAGGTTTTTAGGGGTCATCTGGTATCAGATTGTGACATTATCATATATTTTGTTTTCTTTTCATTTACTATGAGGTCAATTTTTAAGACTTCTTCTTCCATTGCCCAGTATGTTTCTAGGAGTGGATTGTTATTTCTTCCTACTGTAACGTTCCCTGGCAGCACACACACTATTAATAAAATGAAATGACATTTAATTGTACTATGTACGCCGATATGAAGCAGTTCGTATGTACTGTAATTGTTTAACAAAAAATGTTATTTAATTTTGTGTAAAGGACGTCGGTTATTATTGTAATATTTTCTGTAATAATATCCTCAAAGTATTTACGATTGTAATATTTCTATACTCATAATGTAATTACGAGATATGCTAATATCTGCGATGAAAAAATGTAAAATATAGCCACAGAAGAAAATAATGTTGTAAGATTACAAAGAGATATTCAAAATCAGCAGTAGTATAAAAAGCGCTACATAATGGGCATTCTTTGTCGTCTTTCTCTAGAGCTGAGAGAGAGAGAAACCTGTGATGTAGCATTATATGAATGAGTATACTTCTTTTGTCTGTATCTAACTTTAGCCGCCATTAGAGGAGAAATCATCAAGGTGTGTAATTTTGATTATTGTTATCGTCTAAATACATTATAATTTATCAAAATTGTGTATTACTAATGTAAATTATCTTGCCCATAGCATCTATAATATTTCTTTAAAGAATTTTCAGCACTTTTAGCGATTATCGTTGGTGTTGTTGGGCTGTGCCCCGACCGAACGATTTGCAGCGGCGGCAGATTTAAAAATTGTTCCGCTATAAAATTAACCAAACCTGTAAATCGGGAGCAGGTAAAATTAGCAGTGAATTACGAAATATTTTTCTTTTACAACGATTCTGAGGCTGATTGAATTTATTACTGGTTTTACATGTATGCATTCATAGGCAGATGATTAACGTTGAAGTTGTTGATCTGTTGGTTATTTTCATTTGTAAAGCAAATAAAACGTATAGTGAAGTGTGTTTTGTCAATGATAATTAATCGTTCAGGTTGGCTTGGCAATATTTAAGCATTTTATGCTAACAGAGACACTCTTGTGTTCCATAGCTAACGCCGGGAAAGAATTCAGTAAATATTTAAAAAACCCACTGCAACTAGAAAATATGTGCCAAGGCCGAAATACATAAAAAAATTAATTTAAATAATTTTCAAAGTCATAAATGTTATTAGTCAGTTAGTTTGAATTTATCAGCATGAGAGGGTTGCTAAGGTTCACGTAATTTTAAATGTGCTTAATTCTGTCTACATGAATTTTTATTACCACACGTAAATAAGGGGTTCTACAACAAAGTTCGTACTGAAAGAGTAAACAACATAAATATTTAAAGCCATTTCTCTCCCATTTTCATTTTTTCATCCATTCACATTTTTACATAATAAAAATATTTAATTCTCTTTTTTTTTTCATCAACCTACTCTAGCAATGTCATCAGCATATGCACATATCTAGCTAGTTTTCATACATATGGTGCCTCTTTTGTTGATTTTATTTACTAAACCATGCAGGGCTATGTTGAATAGGACAGTGGAGAGACTATCACACTACTTCACATCTTTATTAAAGTCAAAGCTTTCACTTGTTCTGCTTGTCTCTGTCATTGTCTAGGTTAGTCTTATTAGTTTAGCACATATACCAACTTCTTTCAGTACTCTGTATAGTTCGTGCCAATTTATGCTGTCAAAGGCTTGTTTGAAGTCAATGAATAGGAAATTCAGATCCATATCTTATTCATTGAACTTTTCCATCATTTGTCTTATCACAAATATTTGATCAGTTGTTCCTCTATCTGGTCAAAGCCACTCTGATATTCCCCTAGTACGCCTTCTGCGCACTTCTGTATACTTTCGTTTAATATACTTGTGAAGATCTTATAAGCTGTGCTTAGGAGTGTTATACATCTATAGTTTTCACATCCTGTTATGTCCCCTTTCTAATAAATGGGTATTATTACTCCAATTTTCCAATTATCTGGTATAGTTTCTGTTTCCCATACATCTGATAATAATGTGTGCAGTTCCTTTATAAAAGCTCACTACTAGTTTTTATTAATTCAGCAATTATGCTGTCTTCCCCAGGGGAAGCCTGGGAGACATCTTGTAGTGTTGGCTTTCTTGCCTCACTGGTTTCATTGTTTACTTCTAGCTCCACTCTTTCCTCCTGTGTGTCTGTCTCTTCATCTTCTAGGCTGGTGCTTAGTGTATCTTTGAAATACTCTGCCCATCTTCCTACTATCTGTTCTTGCTCCCTTAACTTTTTCCCATATTTACTGGAACAGGCCATTGTTTTTGTTGGAATCTATTCTTCATATTGCCTATGGCATGATAGAAATTTCTTATTTCACTCTGTTCCTTTATTTCTTCTATTTCTTGAACTTTCTTCATATTCCACTCTCTTTTATTTCTCTTACAGTCTGTTAGCTATTCTCCTTAATTCTCTATATTGTTTCACATTATTTCTGGTTTCTCTCTGTAGCACTTTTGTTCTTGCCATTTTCTTTTCCTCTGTTGCTGACCTGCAATCTTAACCAAACGTATCCTGGGTTCTTCTGATCCTTCTTATGTCTATTATTTCCTCTGAAGTATCATTAATGGCTTTTTCAATCCTGTTCCACCTTTCATCTACTCCTACTGCAGTCTCTTCATTGCTCAAATTTCTACTTAGTGTTACTTGGCACTTTTTTACTTCATCAGGAATATTCAGTTTATCTGTATTCCATTTCGTCATCTTTCCTATTCTGTTGCCATTTGTTAATGACAGCTTCTATCTCAAGACTAATTTTATCACAAAGTGGTCTGAATCACAGCTTGGTCCTCTGCAGCTCTATACATCCGTAACTGACGTAGAGTGGCGTGCAATCACTAAAATATGGTCAATCTGATTGACTACTCCATTGGCTACAGACTTCCAAGTACCCAGATGGTTCCTTTTGTGTCCAAAGCAGGTACGTTTAATAATCATATTATTCCTTGCTGTAAATTGGCATAGTAAGTCTCGGTTCTCATTGTTTTCTTCATGTAGTGAATATTTTCCAGAAACTCCATATGGATGTTCATTCCTCCATATTTTTACATTAAAATCTCTTATTACTAGCATCAGGTCGTATTTAGGTACTGTGCAGATTATTTTTTCCAACTTTTCGTTAAACTGTTCTTTAATTATATCCTCTTTTTCCTCTGTTGGTGCATGTGCATTAACTATTGATACATTTCTAAATTCCGGCCTTAGTCTGAGTCTGCACATCCTTTCATTTATGGGCTCAAATTCTAGAAGGCTTTTCCTGACTAGTTATTATAAACCCTGTTCCAAGTTGGCTTGTTCTTTCTTCTGGTCCACTATGTACCAATGAGTACTCAGATTTATCTATCTGCCCATTCCCTTGCCATCTTATTTCCTGTAGCTCTACGATATCGTATTTGAATTTTAAAATTTTATTTTTCTAGGCTGAAGCATTGTCCTCACATTCCATTTTGCTACTATTAGATCCTTTATCTGTTTCCTTTGCCAGGGTCGTGAAACAAGCTTTCCATCCAGTTTCTGAGGCTTCTGTTGAATTTCCATAATATTCTTTATTTTCTACAGTATGGGGTTATTAGTCCCATGCCCAACCCCCAACCTGGAGGACCAGGATATGTGTGATGTTTTCTTCTCTAGGAAAGCTGGCTTCACTACTCCTCTTGAGCCCTCCCTGGCCTATGTTGTGGGACACACTTTGTCTGGCTCCTCTGTCGAGACCAATCCGGCCTGGGCGACCCTGCAAGTAGCTATACTACCACTGGCATAGCTTTCGGCTTCAATGAACAAGCAAACGCTCCCACCCAGTACTGAAGGTGCCTACTATAAGGCGGTGTCCCCCAAGAGGTATAGTCAGAAGTTGTAATATCGAAATTAAGGGAAAAGTTTTTGAGGGACATGCAAGCTGAGTTGCTTTAGCCAGTTCTTCTTTTAACTTCTCGAGCGGTTTGTTTACTTTGCCAGCCCATGTACCGGGACAATTGTCCTTCCTCTTGCTGTTTTTACACAAGTTAAACAGAAGTGCTGGATACCAGCAATATGTGGTAGCGCACATCTATAGAAATTCGCTAGTTCTAAAACACAATGTAGTTCTGCTACTGTTTTAGGATGACAGAAGTTTTTTATTGTTTTCACTTTTTCTTCTAATGGTGTAAATCCTTGATGAGATATACTATAAACCACGAACAATGTCTCTTTCTGTCCAGAAATGCACTTTCCCACGTTAAAGGAGTTATAGAGCCGTTGCTGATGCATTATGTGTTCTTCATCTGATGCTGTAGCAACGAGAATATCATCTAAATAGGAGTACACAAAAGATAAGTTATTCAGAATGCTATGAATAAATTGCTGGAATGTTTGTGCTGCATTTTGTAGACCAAACAGACTCTTCAAAAATTCGGAAAGTCCAAATGGTGCGGAAACAGCTGTTTTAGGCACATCTGGTGCAACGGAATATGGTGATAAGGTCTGATAAGGTCAGTTTTGGGGAATATCATTCTGTTGGAGAGTTGACAATGAAATCTTGTTACTCAGCATTGGTTAATGGTCTATCATTGTGACAGCCCTTAAACCTATACAATCTCCACAGGGACGCCAGGTTCCATCTTGCTTTTGAACGAGATGGAGGGGACTAGACCAACAGCTTTCAGATGGACGACGTGTACCAAGGTTGATTGTCTCATGAAATTCACATTCCGCTTGTGCTAATTTCTCTAGTAACAAGCGTCTGGCTGGTGCAAGCACTAAAGTTCGTATTGTTGTGATTGAGTGCTGATCATTAACCTGCGGAAAATCATAATTAGGTTTCTTCGTGAGTATTTTAAGACATCTATTTAACATCTCTTGACATTTATGCACGGATCAATCAAAAAACTGTCCATATGCGTCGACAGAGCCTGTACTAGCGATTAAAGTTTCTTACTCGAGTAACTTGTCCGACTTACCATCAAGCAATGGGCCATAATGACTCAAGAAATCGGCACCAACAGTTGGCTGGCGAATATCTGCAAAAAGAAATGGGCTCTCAAATCTTTGTCGATGACCTATTTCGAGGTTCAGTAGTAATTCACCATACCTGTGAATTACGAAAGAATTTGCAGCGTAGAGTTCCCGTTTCTGAACGTTTTTGTGATGTAGTACTGTTGCTGGCAATAAGGAAGCGTCTAGTCCAGAATCGACAAGAAAACTAAGATGCATGTTGCGAATCGTTATGAAAAGCCGGGAAAATGATTCAGCCCCCTCGTTGTGCGTGCGTCAAGTAGCGTACTAGTTTTCCATCTGAGCATATCAAACTGTTGGGAAATAAATGAAGATGGTAATGTGCACTTCCTCGCTTTCTGTCGTGGTTCATAATGATACCAGCACACATAATGTTTCTGTGTAAGTCCTGATTATTTCGAGCTTTTTCTCGATTGTGTCCCAACTAGTACTTCCTGAATCTGGGTCGTTGGTTCTGAAAACTGTCTTTCTATGTGGAAAATCTGTCATTTTGAGTTGGAGACGAAATCCATAGCATATGCGAATTGACTGGGCTTCGTAATCTCTACGATATTGTCATGCATAGAAGCCGATTCGAGATTTACAGATTGACTAGCTGCTGGCATAGAATGCACTTTGATAGATAGTCGTTGAAGATACAGAGTTCTAAACATTCATCTGTTACTTGCGTTCTGGCAAGAGCGCATATGTCTTGGAGCAAAGTAGATTTCTTTTTGTCCCCTAGTTCTACTTTGTTTACATTTTTTTACCTTTTGTGGCTATGATTCTTCAAATTCTGCGGTAAGGCGTGTTTTTTTTTTAAATTCTGTACAGACGAAGCTGATAATGGTTTGGAATTGAAATTTGGAATTAGCTCAGTAACTTCGTTATAAAGTGATACCAAAATATAAGAATACCTTGTCATCTCGTTGCTAATATTTGTTGTAGTAAATTGTGAGTCCACTTGCAAAACCCATATTTTTACATTCCTCAAGAAAGGTGGTATTTTCACTACCATACATAGTATTTCCTTACCAATATCGTTCCACGATGAGTCTGACATATAAAAAATGCATTTAAATTGTCGGTGTAAAACTGAAATAACGATTGGAGTGGTTCTTATGAACTCACTATCGTATCAGGCAGGCTCACCAGTTGTGGATTCTAGTAAAAATAATTACATATTTTAAATCATATAAAGCAAACTACCCTGAATGCAAACATACCTTTTTAATATTAGTTGCAATGGAAACAGCAAACAGATAAAGAAGACTAATTGCTCCAATGTATCTAAAAATTTTAGAATTTACATTTCGTCGCTTTACAGACATGCTATAGTAGTTCCTTATAACCGGTAATCTCGATGTGTTTCTTATTCCCTTCCCAATTATAAATTGGGTATGAACTGTTTACCCACATTATTATTATTATAGATATTTTTATTGTTTGATTATTGGTCTATCCTTCAGGTAATTTACTTGTTTCACGATAATGTGAAAATATTTTTAGTACAGAATAAAAAACATCGATTCTTTGAAGTCCTTCAGCGCTGTGGTCGCTCGTATAATGGAAAGTGAGGTGACCATTTTTTAATTAAAAAGAATCCTAAACCAAAACGGAAAATAGGCCTATTTTATAATTTCCCAT